>NC_071338.1:31912500-32220000 GCF_027744825.2 Synchiropus splendidus | reverse complement strand
AGTCATGTTCTTTGAGTCGCCGCCTGGAGCTTGTGACCACAGGTGAGAGAAGCCACCAACTTTTTACCCCTGGAAATAGTTTTCCATTTCGTCATAAATATTGTAATATATCAGCCAATTCCGGGTCACAGCCGCTGTCAGAAGGGGGAGAAGGGGGAAGACTAAAGCCGAGCACGTTGTCTGGACCTCCTTAAGGTTCTTTCAAGGTCCACCTCAAACTCCTACTGGTCTGACGGTGCTGGGGCGCTGATATCTCCAGTCACTTTTCACCTCATGACGGCGAAACAAGCGCAGGGGGCCCCTAATGAACCTAAAGCGCCGGGGAGAACCCTGGTACCGTCCACCTCTAAATCATATCTGCTTTATAAAAGCGATGACCAGTCGAAGGACAAGCATCACGAGTGCAACCCTCTGCTTTCAGCTCGACCAACATCTGACTTACACAAGCTAAAGGCGGTCAGGTGCACATGACTCGACCCCCCCCCCCTGCACGGAGCCCACGCTCAAGTGTATATTCTAATGGTGCTACATGTCGGAACAGCAGTCAAAGCCCCTCGTACTGGGCCCATCAGGGGCCACAGACGTGGATGTGTTGCTCTGGTTCAAGCACTGCTAATTGGCCCGGTTGCCACGGTGACGCTTTAGTGTCAAGTCGAAGTACATATGAGGAGACAGTGATTTACTTTATGTTGCCCTTTCATCTTCTGAAGCCACATTCCTGCTAATTATCCCGTCCAGCCTGACCTGTGTCGGGGGGGAGGAGGAGGGCGACGGGAGTCAGACTCTCCACAGGCACCTCCGCTCTAGTGCAGGACTGATAGGACTCCTTATTGTGACCTTGAGGTGTCCTTCTCCGTCAGATCAGAGCGACGGCGTCTTTATGCTGAAGGGTTGACGCTTGTGTCTCCAGTTCTTTGATGAAACCTGATCGATCGACCGATCAATGGTATTTTAAATGCTAATGCTCCGTAAACTAAAGTAGACAAATCACAGTGTGAGGTGGAAATGAGTCAGTTATTGGAGACTTGCGCTGACTGACTGACTGTGTTAATAAGGAGCCAATAATGATCCCAAACCGGGTTCCTGGCTAACTGGGACAGGAGGAGGAATAAGTCCTGAATTAATTACAAACTCACCATGCAAACATTGTTGGAATGAACAGAGCAGACGCAGGAATAAAACAGGGAGCACTAGCAAAGCGAGATGAGTGAAATGTAGACCTCCCGGTTACAGCACACTTTCATTAAAATATGAACGTTTGGACTCCGGACAGCTGCACAGTGATGGAGTTTCTTTCTGCATAACACGGGAGGATGAGGCGACGGTGTGTTTTTAGAGTATAATTCATTCAGAACAACAGGGTGAAGCTGACACACGAGAGGAAACCCAGAAAGATGGCGCCTGCTGGGAGAAACGTGGGAGAGCCGCCGCGACTGTCGCTCAGGGAAAGTGAGAGTTTGAACCGCAGACTGTTTGTTTTGGTCCGGTCTAGTGTTTCCAGGACGAGCAGCGTTTGTGTTTGCACTCAGAGGGAGAGTGTTCAGGTGCTCCCATCATGTGCTCCCTCTTCCCCCCAGCAGGACTCCGTGGTTCTTGAGCTCCGACTGGGTCGTCCTGTTCTGAAGTCCTTCTCATCATGTAACAGAGGCTCAGTCTTATCATCGGTCCTTCATCACATACGCAGTCAATTCTCCTGTAGATTTCAGGTCCTAGGTCGGCCCGTGGGCCTGTTTCAGCCCGTAATATAATTTCATGTGGACCTCATGTGATGAGGCTTCATGAAACAGTGTCCCCCTTTTCAGAGCTCAGTAGGTGGCACGCTCAGTTTTGAAATGATGTGAGGTTCAAACCCAATGATTTTAGAGAGGAGTGCGCCCTCTAGTGGCTCTGAAAATGAGGTTTTGTGAAGCCTCATCAGCGCATCGTGACCCTCAGCCTCTGTGATCCAATATATTATTTGAGTCTTTTAGATTGGAACACAACTTCTCCTCTACTGAATCCCAACAGCTCAGCCACAATGGTTCCTATGCCCATCTCAACATGTTGTGATGCTTCTTTCGCAGCGATTTTATCTGACCCACCATAGGCCCCGGGGCCAAATCTGGCCCTCAGAGTCATTCTACACGACCGGCCAGAGTTATTCTCGTAACTGGAAACTAAATAAACACGAACCACTCGATCAACCAAAAACTAGATGACCACAGATGTGTGTCAGTGTTGCTCATTATGGTTTGTGTTCAAGCTTCTCACTCTGACAGACCAGTGGAGGCTCCAAATGACTCAAATGAACCTGGAAATTAGTTTAAAAAATGAAGAATAAAGAAAGAAAAACAAAGCAGAATAGAGTGGAAGAGTTGTGAGTGGGTGGTGATGACAGTTTACACAGTGAGAGGCAGCACAAGCTAAACTTAGCCTTCAGCGTCGGGATGTTAACATCACACTCTGTGTAGCTGAAGTCAGTACCAGATCTGAAGGACGATGCGTCATGGAGACCTGTCGGAACAAGGCTCTCTCCGAGTGAAATCCAGGCTCGATTCTGAGTCCTGGGCCCTGGGCCCCTCTGCGTCTGGACTGTGTTGTGCCACTGAACCCGTTTGCGCCACGTAACTGAACCGCTGACGTAATTCTTCACAGACACGAGTCGCTGCTACTGACGCAGCATGTGCAGCAGCAGGGACCTGAAGAGTCTCCACGCTTCCTGTGAGCAGTCCAGGTCACCGCAGATCAGGGACGGATCCCGGACGGGAATCACGAGACACAATGACTCCAAACAATAGAGAGTCTTATTTGTTTGTCAGTGGCAACTTTTCTGCTGTTTTAAATGTTTCTCAATCAAACACAGACTTGCCGGCTCTTTGGAGTCGGCTCTCCTTTCTTACCACCAGAGGGCGCCATGTTCTGACTCTGACTGATGCCGGCAAAGACTAGAAAATCCATTCTGTTGTGACCAGAGGGCGCTCTCATACAAGTAGTCTGCCATATTTGTTGGAGTTTTTGGAAACCAAATCCAAATTCTGCAAATAATGAGGAGGTTCTTCTCACCGAAGCAGCAGCTGAACGCAACCTTTTGATACTTGACTTTAGTTTTGTGTGTTTTGTTCTATCCTGGTGTGAATGGGCCTCTCTAGTTTCAACAACTCTGTCCTGTCAGAGGTTCCATGACTGTAGTTTGGCCCTCGACTGGTTTGTGTTTGAACTTTGAGAGCCTGATTTTTACCTGAAGAGAGCGCCCTCTCTTGGCAAGTGGGTCCTGAGAGACGCGCGGGAGTTTGTTTCTCAAGACCCTGCCTCAGCCAGAACACATCTGATTCACCAAGTCGCATGAAGACCGTGACAAACGTCCGCCCGGAGGAGCTGTTGAAGCAGAGAGGCTCGCGACTCGCCGCCTGCGGCTTGGGACGTGTGATGGCAGAAGTGACTCAGTGACTCGGTTGCTGAAATAATTAGCGCTTGTTTTGGTGCTTGTGAGGGAAACGTGGGAACAGTCTTGCTTGTTCGTGTCAGTGGAGAGAGGCACGTTGTTTATCAAATGTCCATGATGAGAAGGACGAAACAGACTGTGTCTGAAGTGAATCTCCAGATTGTGAGTCAGTGACTCAGATGAGGCCAACCAAGATCATGGAAGTGAAATGATGAGAAGGCCTCTGCTTGTTTGGCCTCACCGCGGCCGCTCATGTCCCTGATGTCATCAAGGAAGAGTCCGACGGCTCAGCAGGAAGCAGAGATCGCGCTGACCTCAAACCTTCTGTCACCTTGGCCTCGATTGTTATGTGCCTGTCGAGTCGTGCGATTCAGCAAAGTCAGAGTGTGGTGCAAATGATCGGAGGCTCTGAACCAAATCCATAATTTTACATGTCATTTGTGGAGGTTGGATGAAAGAGGCCGATGAGTCAGATGGAATAGTAAAGCAGTGAATCATTCATTTTACGTTCTTTCCTGCAGAGTTCCTCTTAAATGACCGGAGTAAGAGTGTTGAACGTTAATGTGACGAAACAAGTGAGTCAGCAGACACCGTGGAAGTATGGAGGAGTGGTACAGATGAGGAGTCTGTAGCTTCGCTGCGCTAGCTGTGGCTGCGCTAGCTGTGGCTGCGCTAGCTGTGGCTGCGCTAGGCTCAGCATGTGCTGCGCGACAGTTGTCCTTGGAACTGGGAGATTCCCGCATATATATCTAGAAGTTGCTTGTATTCGGCTTGAGAATAGCTTTCATGTCAAGTCGCCATCTTTCTTTCTGACCACAAGCATTCCCCCAGCCTTCCAACTTCCAACCAACGCAGCATTAGCAGTGCAGTGGTGCCTCGGTTTGCGAACGTCCCAGAATTCGAACAAATCGGAGTTCGAACAAAAATTTCGAGATTTTTTTGCTTCTGATTTCCAACGAAAATCCAGAACTCGAACGTCCCCAAAAAAAGCCGGAAAATACATAACGACCAGCTGACCCACGATGCGCTTTGTTATTGTGTATAACGCAGCCTCTGTATGCAGACGTGTCCCGTTAGCTACATTTACTGACTGTTTCTTCATCATATTGAGGTGTAAAACCTTTCCTGTCTCCACACTGGAGCGTGGTAGAGTGTCACAGGGGAGGTGCTCGCTCTCCACACCTCCGAGGCTGGAGCACCTCCACTGTGAAGCTCCCTCCACTATGAAGCTCCCTCCACTGTGTAGCTCCCTCCACTATGAAGCTCCATCCACTATGAAGCTCCCTCCACTGTGAAGCTCCCTCCACTATGAAGCTCCCTCCACTGTGAAGCTCCCTCCACTATGAAGCTCCCTCCACTGTGAAGCTCCCTCCACTGTGAAGCTCCCTCCACTGTGAAGCTCCCTCTACTATGAAGCTCCCTCCACTGTGAAGCTCCCTCCACTGTGAAGCTCCCTCTACTATGAAGCTCCCTCCACTGTGAAGCTCCCTCCACTGTGAAGCTCCCTCCACTGTGAAGCTCCCTCCACTGTGAAGCTCCCTCCACTATGAAGCTCCCTCCACTGTGAAGCTCCCTCCACTATGAAGCTCCCTCCACTGTGAAGCTCCCTCCACTATGAAGCTCCCTCCACTGTGAAGCTCCCTCCACTATGAAGCTCCCTCCACTGTGAAGCTCCCTCCACTATGAAGCTCCCTCCACTGTGAAGCTCCCTCCAGTGTGAAGCTCCCTCCACTGTGAAGCTCCCTCCACTATGAAGCTCCCTCCACTGTGAAGCTCCCTCCACTATGAAGCTCCCTCCACTATGAAGCTCCCTCCACTGTGAAGCTCCACTATGAAGCTCCCTCCACTGTGAAGCTCCCTCCACTGTGAAGCTCCCTCCACTGTGAAGCTCCCTCCACTATGAAGCTCCCTCCACTGTGAAGCTCCACTATGAAGCTCCCTCCACTGTGAAGCTCCCTCCACTGTGAAGCTCCACTATGAAGCTCCCTCCACTGTGAAGCTCCCTCCACTGTGAAGCTCCCTCCACTATGAAGCTCCCTCCACTGTGAAGCTCCCTCCACTATGAAGCTCCCTCCACTGTGAAGCTCCCTCCACTATGAAGCTCCCTCCACTGTGAAGCTCCCTCCAGTGTGAAGCTCCCTCCACTGTGAAGCTCCCTCCACTATGAAGCTCCCTCCACTGTGAAGCTCCCTCCACTATGAAGCTCCCTCCACTATGAAGCTCCCTCCACTGTGAAGCTCCACTATGAAGCTCCCTCCACTGTGAAGCTCCCTCCACTGTGAAGCTCCCTCCACTGTGAAGCTCCCTCCACTATGAAGCTCCCTCCACTGTGAAGCTCCACTATGAAGCTCCCTCCACTGTGAAGCTCCCTCCACTGTGAAGCTCCCTCCACTGTGAAGCTCCCTCCACTATGAAGCTCCCTCCACTGTGAAGCTCCTTCCACTATGAAGCTCCCTCCACTGTGAAGCTCCCTCCACTGTGAAGCTCCCTCCACTATGAAGCTCCCTCCACTGTGAAGCTCCCTCCACTATGAAGCTCCCTCCACTGTGAAGCTCCCTCCACTATGAAGCTCCACTATGAAGCTCCCTCCACTGTGAAGCTCCCTCCACTGTGAAGCGCCCTCCACTGTGAAGCTCCCTCCACTATGAAGCTCCACTATGAAGCTCCCTCCACTGTGAAGCTCCCTCCACTATGAAGCTCCCTCCACTGTGAAGCTCCCTCCACTGTGAAGCTCCCTCCACTATGAAGCTCCCTCCACTGTGAAGCTCCCTCCACTATGAAGCTCCCTCCACTGTGAAGCTCCCTCCACTATGAAGCTCCCTCCACTGTGAAGCTCCCTCCACTATGAAGCTCCCTCCACTGTGAAGCTCCCTCCAGTGTGAAGCTCCCTCCACTGTGAAGCTCCCTCCACTATGAAGCTCCCTCCACTGTGAAGCTCCCTCCACTGTGAAGCTCCCTCCACTATGAAGCTCCCTCCACTGTGAAGCTCCACTATGAAGCTCCCTCCACTGTGAAGCTCCCTCCACTGTGAAGCTCCCTCCACTGTGAAGCTCCCTCCACTGTGAAGCTCCCTCCACTATGAAGCTCCCTCCACTGTGAAGCTCCTTCCACTATGAAGCTCCCTCCACTGTGAAGCTCCCTCCACTGTGAAGCTCCCTCCTCTATGAAGCTCCCTCCACTGTGAAGCTCCCTCCACTGTGAAGCTCCCTCCACTGTGAAGCTCCCTCCACTATGAAGCTCCACTATGAAGCTCCACTATGAAGCTCCACTATGAAGCAGATCCAGTGTTGGAGACAATGTTTGAACATGCCTTTGTCATCCACCCGCACCGCAGGGTGGCAAATGTGGCGCAGCTGAAAACAGCACGATTGAAGCTCCAAAACTCACAATCAGACCCACTAACACTGGGAGACCTCATCAAGTCATCTGCTCGGCGGCGCCCCCGTCAGCTCCGGACGCTGTCATTAAGTGGAGAGAATATCCAGCAGAGGGCAGCCAGGCCGTCAGGCCATTCATTATGAGTGATGTGTTGATGGCTCCTCAGAAGCTGTGTGAGTGCTTGGCAGGGCCTCATCACGCCACACCTCTGGGTCGAGCTTCCAGACACTCCGTCAAATGAAAAGGGATTTATTGCCATTTCTTCCATGTTTATCGTCTGGCACCATCGGTAGCTGTCGATCAAAGTCAGAAGCTGGAGCTGTTCTGGAGTCGCTCAGATGCACCAGGAGAAATGAGAAGCCTCATTCGGACATGATTCATGCATTAAAGGAACATGTTTAATAGTGCGATTCAAGAGGAAGCAGCTTCTTGATGTCAGAAGAGAATCCTCACATGACTCTGTGGGGACACAGAGACACGTCGGGACGCCCTCTGGACTGATGTCGTCTGACGCTTTTGCACATCACGTGCAACAGTGGGAACAGCGGGATCCAGAGTCAGAGTGAAGCTTCAAGCCAGACACGTTTGTGCCAGTGTTCGGGCACCAGGGTTCTGGAGTACAGAGCACGGCCCAGTAGAAAAGACCAAGTGTTGGAATCGTGACCACCTTACCCGAGAGAAGAGCCAGGTCTGAGACCAAACTGACTGCCGAACAATCTACTAGCAACATTTCTGTTCGTGATTTATTTTGAAAAAAATAAATACACTCTTCTATTGTCTGTGTCCACACCCGCCCTGGAAGTGACCTTATTTTTTATTTTATCTTGAGATCATTTTTATCTTGTGATAATTTATATCTTGAACTGTTATCTCAGCATAAAAATAATAACAATAATAATAATATAATGATGCTAAAAAAAAAGCTTTGCGGGAGAGACAGTTAGGCATGTGCTGAGATAAAAATTATCTCGAGGTACGAATTATTATGAGATAACAGTTATCTCCAGATAAAAAGAATAAAGTTATGCATGTCACATCCAAGAAATAACCAAATAGTCCTCTGGGGAATTTAATTCTTATCCACATTATTATGCTTCAGAAGTGTTTCCCTCGTTGAAACCCATCCTCACTCCCATGGTGCGACATGTTGATGTTGGCAAAAGTGGACTTTTGCGTCCTAGACTGACGCCGAGGGCAGCATTCAGCGCTGGATGTTGACACCCCCAAACCCCCCCACCATCAAGCTGTAGACCAAAATGTTCCTGTGCGAATCCTTCTCAAGTGAGAGCCCAACAACGACAGCACAACACAGCTTCCTTTGGTGGCCGCGAACACACTCTGTGTCTCTCACTGTCCCAGAAAAAGTTGTTGATGCTAAATCATGGCAACAGAATCCAGACACATCAGCAGCAACAAAGAAAGCCACACAGATTCCATCTGGCAGTGTGTGTGAGCGCATGGTGAGATAAGGCAGAAATTGAAGTCCATCCTCAGCAGCTCCAGCAACCTCGGAAGGACAGATTAGGATTATGAATTGGCCGAGGCTGCGTCATATCTCGTCCCCCAGACCCCCTGAGGGGACCAGCGACTGTATGTTGGGAGGATATCTGCACATTATAACAATGTTTGAGGTGAAACTCACTCGAGTGTTTGTCTGGAGCAACTTTCTGAAGAGATCATTTGGATTGAAACCTGGACTGCAGTTCGGTTCCCTGGCTCTTTTAGCCATAAACTTTGGTCCAGTGTTTGGTTTCATATGTTGACGTCTTCTCTGGTGATGGCAGGACGCGTTCTTTATGAAAGATCACGAACGGACGATCTTCTTCCTTCTCCTCTGTGAGTTCTCCATCACGTCCTCTGCCTTCACCTTCATCCTCCGCTGGTCACGCCTCCATGTCCTCCTCCTTCATCATCAACTTCACTCTCCCTCTTCTCCATCTCCAGCATCCTTGGTCCAACTCTGTCTCTCCTCTCCACAAACCATCTGTTTTCCCTAACTTTTTCTCCAAACTTCTCCTCATGTCCTCCTGATCTTCTTCTTCCTTCCATTGACAGTATCTTTTGAGTCTTACTCTGGATTCTAGTGACCTCGACTGTCCTTGTAAAGTCGTCCTCACCTGACCTGCACTCTCTTCTTCACCTCCTTCATCTGTCCATTGACCCTGACCTTCATGAGCGCCTCCCTTTGCTCTTCCAAGCCGGTGCCAGACCTGGCACCTCAGGTCTGTTGAGGAGTATTGACGAAGCCTGATAGGAGCAGAGAAGATGAGGGATGATCATGACAATGTAAGGGCAGGATCACAGTGAGGTGTTCAGGGACCGTCACCCTGGAGATGAGTGTCAGTTGGCAGGTGATGAGGAAACGGCCGGATGTTTTTGAAGTCTGGAGCAGGGCTTTGACTGAAGAGATCTGCCTGTGGCAACATGGACGTTTGATAGATGCTTCTATTCTGCATTCCAGAAGCATCTTCATTTCTGAAAAGGAACATTTTTGTCTGCTATTTTAATGCCCTGAAAATGTCAGATTTTCACATTTCCTTCAGGTTTTTTTGCATAAAACTGTAACTCCACTTCTCTGATTTTAACTTCTCAGAAACTTTAGAAGATTTAACCCCTTAGGTGCCACTGAGAACTTAGAATAAGCACAGCTGATAATATTTTAGTTGCTGATAATGTTGACTGAAGGGAATTCAAAGTCCATGTCGTTTCTCATCAAATAAATAACCATCCTAAAATATTTTTCTCCAGTTATTAAATAAACCTTTAACTCCGCTCCACCACCACTATGTACGCAATCCTTTTCAAATATTTCTATATACGTTTTAGCGCTTTGGCGCCTTTATTCATCCCAATGCTGGTGACCACGGTGTAGCAGTAGCAACGTAGAAAATCAAGAGCTTGTTTTTCTTGGAATCACTGCTTGGTCCAGTGTTCATTGACTATCACAATGAGCTTTTTCCTTCATCATTACAACCATTCTCTTCTGCATTCATGGGGAGAGGCGCCCATATCTCCCTCATCCCAGGAACCTCCCGCTCTACTGAGACTCCACTGAGGTGTCCCAGGTCAACTGAGGGACATCATCTCTTGAGTGTGTCCTGGGTCTGACCTCCTGAGAAGATGCCTGAGTCACCTCACATCATTTTTAAACATACAGCGCCACCTACTGAGCTCTGAAAATGAGGACGCTGTTTCATGAAGCCTCATCAGCCCATCACTTTTTCAAAGGAAGGACCCCCTGCAGGACCGCCGTCCTTCTCCTGACCCTTTTGGCTCAGCTCTGTCCTTCCATCTGACTGACCCCTCCCCCTGGGGGCGGAGCTGATCTCCCACCTGTACAAGTTCCACTGAACACAGCTGAGACTTCTCGAAATCAGTGGTTCACAACTTTCAAAATAGTTTTCTTGTGAGTGTTTTAATCTGGATTTATGGGTTGTTTTGCTGCCCTGTGTTTTTTGTGCAAGTCAGCTGAGACACTGTGGCTATTTAGCATTTGAAAATGTCTCTGGAGCCGTTATCTGGACCCACAGCGCAGCTGCTGGACTTTGTTTGGACGGCAGCGGTGAGATATAAAATCCTTGAAGATTTAAGGCAGAAAATAAAGCCCCTCCCGTTCGGCTGCTGGGGTCGGACGAGGCAGCTGCTGTTTCAGTTCGGCCGGTGAAGCTCCGAGGCAGTGAGTCAGACGCTCTCTGACCATATGTTTAAATCTGTGACCAAACCAAGCATGAGATGGTGCACGACATCAAGCCCTGCCGCAGCCTCCCTGCCCAACTCATGCGCTCTGTCACGGAGTCAAATGAGGCGGTCGCCATGGTAGCGTGACGGCCCTGATCCCAGCGCTTCCTGACACATGTCCACTCCTGATCCAACCGTCTCACCGTTGGTTCCTGATCAGCACTTGAGCTAATTGTTCATTTAGACTATCTGATTGCATCTCGCTCAACAGAAAGCCTCTTAGCTAATTGTCCCCCGTGAATCTCCCTGTGACATCTTTGCTCTCACATGATCCCGACGGCCGATACACACGGCAATTGGATCAGTTTGGAGAGGCCTCACAGGGTGGTCACTAATGCCATTCAGTGAAAACAGGACAAATATCAACGGCAGTTTCAGCTGCCAATGGCTCCGATCTGACGGCTGCGATTTACTCCCGACGTGATCCGACTGGACAAGGTCTTGTTCGTGAGTTTAAAGATAACAGGAAGTGGGGGTTTTTTTTGTCTGGGCTCCTGTCATCCAGCAGAGACTCAGTGAAAAGTCCAGGTGAGATTATACTCCTCTGGCATGAGAACGTACTGTGACCCCTCAGTACAACATTGGCCAAGTAGAATTCCTGTCCTGTTTAGCATCTTCACACACTGTTAATATTTGTCATTCTCACCCAGACTGGTGTCACCTGTTCCGCCCTGCACCCGCCTCATCTCCTCCTCTTTATATTTCTGCTCATTACTCTAAGATTAATGATGAAAAATAGGGATTAGTGAATGTACAATGGTGTCTCTTGTTATTTTGTAAAAATTGTGGCAGGTACTTTGATGAAAAAGATTATATTCCCGTTTCATTTATCGTTTTTTATACGATTGAAGTGATGTGAAACGTAAGGGTTAAATGAGAGCCAATCCTGTAGGGGGCAGCATTGCGCCGGCGCGTGTGTTCAACCAGGCAAACACGACGAAGAAGAAGCCAGGCGCCCAACTTCAAAACACAGTTGTTTCCGTGAGGAGAGCGTGAGTCTCTTTCACCTCTTCCAGTAGTCTGAAAGTGCTACTTCTCGAAGATAATGCTGCCGCAGCACAGCGGGTAAGTTTGTTGTGGCGTGGTCGAGGTTGAAGCTGACTCGCCCGCCGCTGCAGGATGAGTGTCGGGCGGACTCTGCTGGACTGTACCGTTCTCTCTCTCCGGGACTCCTCCGTCTATTATCCCTGCTGCAGAGGCTGCTTCTGCAGAATCAAGCCAGACTTGCGGGACACGACCAGGTACCGCCGGCTCGGTTGCTCCTTGGCCGGCCGCAGAACAAGCGCTCACCTTCCTTCTCCGTGGACTCAGATGGCGGTGCTCCAGATGCGGCTACAGTTGTGCGAGAGACCTGGTGGACTACAGGTACCGGCTGTCCGTCAGAGTGACCAGAGACCAGCGCATATTTGGGATCACTGTTTTTGGGCCGTGTCTCAACCCATATTTTGGCATCCCAGCCTGCGGTTTGAAGAGGTAAGGGGGTGTCATCTAGTAGTGCGACGTTTACCCATTTGTTCCTCTGTGCCACAGCTGATGGTTGCCCTTGAGCAAGGCCGATATTTTGGACGAGACTACTGGCAGTCTGCTGTGTTTGGAGTACAGAACTTTAAAAAACCCCTGAGAAAATGAAGACCTTTTCTGAAAGACATAATTCTACGTCGGTTCCTGCTCATGTGTTTTGAACTTGAAGTTTTAATATCCCAGATGTGTCATGATAAGATGTGTGTGTGAATGAAAGGGAGGAAGAGTGAAGAGGCAGAGGCAGTAAAAACAGTTTTGTGCTCCATGGACTGCGATGAAGGAAGGTGAAGAAGAGGAGAGTGCCGGCAGTGTGGAACGAGTGATTACAAGTGTGATGTGTAGCTTTTTAGGACCGCAGTCGCCACTGTCTCAGAAAGTCAGGAGTCAGAGTAAGAAGACTCAGAGCTGAAGATAGTGAGGTTGCCGTTGGGATAAAGGGTGGGATCATGAATGAGTCTACAGACGGACATATGGAGATGTTTGGAGATGACGTTAGGGAGGACAGATGGTTTGGACACGTGGAGAGGAGAGACAGAGTTGGACCAAGAATGTTGGAGATGAAGTACAGGACGACCACTGACTTCATGATGGTGACGCTGGAGGAGCAGCTGTGGCAACACGATGGGAAATGACTGAAAAAGAAGATCTATTGACCTTTTAACTTCAAGGCTGTGGTCTTCACAGGTTGGTGGAGAGCCTGGAGGGTCCATCAGAGGCGACGATGAGATCCACCGTGTTGGCACGAGCCGTTGAGGACTGTTTCATTGGCAGGTGTTTTTTCTTTGGAATAAAGGTGCGGGCACTTGCATGTTTGATTCATGTTGAAAGATGAATGCCTGGTGAAAAAGAATATTTATTAATGCCAACAATAAACACTTTCTGGTCTTGGTCCTTCAGGGGACTGATCCAGGAGTCATGCCTTGGTCTTCACCTCTGAACAAAAGCAGGGATGGTCCGGTCCACCTCACTGCCAGCCAGATGATTCTTCCTGTGCCCACTGGCCTGAGCGGCTGCTCTGTAGTCAGTTACAATTGGAGGCTGTTCCAGAAAACAGCAGAGTTTGAGCTGATATCCGCTGACCCCAGCAAGTCCCTCAGACGTCCTGTGTCAGCTCTCCTGCTGACTCCTCAATCTCCACATCCCAACGCCTTGTCCGTCTCCAGCCTCGCCTGCTCGCTGCCAAGGTAAGGACCTGTGAGACACCAGCAGTGACACTGGGATTAAGGTCCATGTTGGGCTGTGTGAGCGGAGACTGACGGATCTGGTATCTAGGGCTGCTGCGACTAGTCGTGACATCATCGCTCTCTCTGCAGTAAGATACGGGTACGGGACTAGAGCTGTTGAACATGATCGTGATGCAGACATGAATGAAACGGAATCAAACGGGACGTGATCAGTTTTGTTATTATTATAGGGATGCACCAATCCCGATCCTGGGTCTCATCTTTAGGGTATCGACCCGATCCTGTCTCTTAATGTTGGATCGGGTATCAGTGAAAAAGGGTCGATCCATGAAGCCGATCTAGGCATTTAAACTCGATGCTCAGTGCTCACGTTGATGTCACTAGCAGCAGTGTGCAGCTAGAGCAGATGCTCATCCGCGTGGAAACATTTCACCACTTTACAACTGCAACAGTGAATGCAACACGCAGGTGGACGTTCTGAGGGGTAGGACTGGCCCCACATGCATCATCACCGACACCTTACCTGAGGAAGCACCACCGCACACTGACACGTGAAGTCAGGTTTGCCTTTTACTCAAAGCATGACCAGTGGCAAGAAGGTCAATGCTTGAACACCGGTGTCGGGTCGGTATCAGTCGATGCTCAAAGCCCAGGTGTCAGTATCGGCTCAAAAAAAGGTGGATCGGTGCATCCCTAATTCATTAGTTTATGTTACTGTCAGCAGGCTTCAACTGTCTAGTCCATGCACGCCATCGTACAGCAAACTCATTCGTGACATGAGCCACGGC
Source organism: Synchiropus splendidus (assembly GCF_027744825.2). Classification (NCBI taxonomy): domain Eukaryota; kingdom Metazoa; phylum Chordata; class Actinopteri; order Syngnathiformes; family Callionymidae; genus Synchiropus; species Synchiropus splendidus. Next base: position 32,205,970 of record NC_071338.1, on the reverse strand, counting down.
TTCACTGCAGCCGACCCAAACCCTGACGCTCCCACTGTGCTGAAAGAGAGCATCTGGACTCTTTTCGGATTTTATTTTACTAGTTGAAGTTGACAATGTGGTGTGGAAATAGGCATCTCGCCTAAGAAAACACGTTAGCTGTTTACAGCCAGAGATGCTAACGGTAGCAACTGCTGCTGGCCTAGTGGAACCAGCCCGAACAGCAATAGTTCTTTTATTATTATTATTAAAAATGACTGAGTGTGTGCGCTCGCAAAGGATCTTCAGTCTGTTTGGCTCGTGGGAAAACCTCAGGTAAGACATGAGAGCCGTGGAACTCGCTTGCATTCCTCACAGAAGGTGTTTTACCTGTAGTGTGCAATGAAGCACAGCTTGCAGTGGTGTTCTGGAGTTGGAACTAATATGCTAACATGCAGTAAGTGATGTATTTCTGTGTGTGAGATGGAGACAAGGAGAGATGGAAATGTACTACTTGCTCATCTCCGTTCATGCAAAAGTAGGTTTTCTGTTACATAAGAATTCAGGATGTAAAGTGCTTGAATGAATCAGGATTCAAATTGTAGAATAATGGTTAACGAATCTTGACACCAATGAAGGTGCACAGGCCTCATCGCGACCCAAAAGGTCCAATGTATGGGACCATTTCACAGTGTCCGCACCACATTTTCAGCAGTTACAATTCACTATTTAGCTCTACACAAGTGATGAAAAGACTTACTGTGTATTATTTGGTTTATGTTGACATGACATCTATTCTACTTTGCTTTGACAATTTGCTTGGGTGGAGATGCAGCCTGCTCTGTCCTTCCTTCCCTGGAGAGCAAGTCCCAGATGCTCTTCTTAAGTTGATGTGAAATTTCATCCAGTCTGACTGTGATCCACTTTCTTTGAGAGGTTTTTGGGAGTCATGAATGTGTGACTTACTGTTGCTTCCGTTTGCTAACCAGCTTGCAGCATCACAACAGCTCCCTGTCCTCCACGTTACCATGGCAACAGTCTCCAGGGCTGGTGACGTCGTCTGCAGAGAGCAGCTTTGAGGACTTTGTGGATCGGGAGCGTCACCACAGAGCAGAGACTCGCAGTCCGTCATTTATCCTGGAACCTTCTGATGAATCTGCTCCTGAGCACTTTGGTTACCGAAACTCTGCCCTTGAATTTCCTCCCAGACTTCCACCCAACACCTCAGCCGGGGATGAGTTTGCGTTGTCAGAAAGCCTCTCTGAGTTTGTGGACCTCCAGCAGCCTGCTGAACTTGGATCCCTGCTGCTGAAGTGCAACAGGTGGGACAGAAACTCAGCTGCATCAGTGGATCTCACCAACACTGGACATCACCACGGCGACAGGTCTCCGTGTGGATGCAACAGTCTTCCAGCTTCCTCTGACGTTCATGAGGAGGACGTCTATAATTGTTCAGCTGACTTGTTCAGTGAAACACCGCTGCTGGATACAAAGAGACCCACCTGCTGTGAGACACCAGCAGGTCGCTCACCGCCCGACTGGCCTGACGAACACAAAACCCAGCCGACACTCAGCCCAGCTCGGAAAAGACTCAGAGACCTTCGTACCGATTCACGCACGGACCAGACGGCTGCTCCGGGTTTGTGTTTCGACTTCCTCCCTGCTTCCCAGTCCACCCCGATCGTGGTGCGAGCGGCTGCCTCCAGCTGCAGGACTAAAGTTCAACTCCCTCTCAAGGAAAGGGTCGACCCTCGACATCACCTCGGGGTGGAACCATGCAGGATGCTCCTCCAAACATCTCAGCCTGTGAGCGAGCTGGAGCACCCGCAGAACTCGCCAGGTCTCAGGTCACCACAAACAAAACGTGTCTTCAGCAGAGAAGCGCTGAGTGAGGACCTCAACATGGGGAGCTGGAGTGAATCAAGCTGCTGCTCGAGCGAAGGTGAGGCTTGTGATTGGTCCAGAGATCTCTTCTCTGACTGCTGACGAATCAGGGGTCCGCTCCAAGAAGAGGGTTCACCAGAGCCAGTGGGGAAAAAAAGCCTGTGTTTGAGGGCGTCAGAAGGCCTCATCAATGGAGCATAGATTCCACGATTCAACACAAAGAGTGGATCCTCCCCACGTCTCCTCCGTGAGATGGAATCTTCAAGTCAAGTGAAGTGAACACATTAAAGGATGAACCATCAGTGAGATGGGAAAATTAATGCGACAGTTTGGATGAATGGAAAGTTACTGGTGAAGGTTCCTCCTTGTTATCAGAACTCTGAGCGCAGACTAATCGTCTCACAGATGCTCCAGGTTGTTGCTACATTCTTGCTTGTTATCTTTAATGTTGTTGTGTCACCCCGCCCGTCCAGTGATAAGCGTATGCTCACTAAGAATTCCTCAGTGAGAGTGTCAACTTCATGCCGTGAACTTGTACTCTCACGCTCTTTGCAAAGAGTCTTCAATAAATATTCATAAAAGACAATTCTCTAGTGTAGTCAGGAAATTCCACAACACGGCGAGTCAATGAAGTTTTATATTAAGTGTTTGGCGCCCCCTACAGACGCGAAACGCACTTATCTGCAGCGAAAATGAAATGTGCTAAACCATGTCAAGGCATAACTGAATTACAACCAAGTGTGGTGATGTTCCATCTGACCTCATCAAACAGCGCTCAGAGAACACAACTGCTTACTCGTTTATTAAAGCAGCTGTGATGGACGCTATAAACATGTGTTTGATTTCCTGCTTTTCACTCGACCACCTTTCTGAAACGGACCCCAGACATTTACTTGACTATCACGACCAGATAATGCTCCGATTGCTTTTGTCTGTGTCCATCGCTGGTTAGTAACTGCATTTTGTCATGACTTGTGCGGATGGATTTAAAATCTGAAATAAAATATTGAGCTTCATGACTGGCTTCTGTCGCGGTGTCTCATATATTCCATTCTAATTTGGTCCCCCTGGTTCTGTCCAGGGCCCGGTCATATATTTGCCCCGCCATCGAGTTCTTCCACCACTGCTTCTGTGTTTATCTTTCAAGAGTAAAGAATACCATGCTGGAAGCTACTTTGAATATGAAAATAACTGCAGTAGCCTCCAAACATTTGCATGTCAACCACAAACCCATAAAAATCCGAAATTTAACTCTGCGTGAAGTTGTTTGAAATAATGGAGATTGTTGAGCAAGCTGCGTGATGTAGTCCTTACCGATCTCACGCAACCTCGCGAAGGATTAATGGCCTTAATAAGTGCACCATTGTTGGCCAACTAAGACAGATATAATTCTAGTATTCAGTCCGCAATCCTTCTGTCAGAAATAATTCTGGACAAACTTGTTGCTGAGGGGGCGGAATCTCTGCGTGTCACGTGACGAGCAAAAACAGGAAGCGCTGTTATCGCTGTGAGCCGAGTTCAAGTTCCGAGTTCTTCCTTAAAAATCCCGAATTAATGCCACGGCACCCTCGGAACCGAATGTTGCTGAAATGGAACGCACTTTTTTGATCTTCGTTTTGACGGTGTTTTGCTTGACGCCACACGTAAGTGGGTTGAACTGATTTAAAAAGACGTAAACGTCAGTTAGCTTGAAGCTAATCAACCGTGTGCCGGCGGTTTACAAATCTGCGAATCCGATTCTGTCGATGTGATATTTACATTTTGGGTGACGAGTGATATTGAAATTAACTTCAAAGATCAGTGACTTATCTATTAAACCTATGGCTACACTTCCACTTTCTGTTTTGCTCACTGAACTATTATCGCACAAACTAGTAAGTTCTTATGTATTAGTTCATATAATCTTTGTTTGTTTTCTCTATGTCTATCATTGTTATTCGCTCTGAGCGACAGATAAATATTTGGGAACTTTAGATTCATGTTAACCAAGTCATGGTCTCAGTTGAACTTGGAAAATGACCAAGTGTTTGCATAACCTTGAGCATCTTTGGTGAGAGGATTTGTTCTGTTGTTATTTGGATACTGAGATTTCCTTGGTGACGCTCCTAAAACCTGTTACTTATTATCATTATTTTAATCATTTAGTCTAGTGCGTTGTGTTTTCCGTTAAATCTGTATTGGTTACCAACAAGAAAATCTTTAAACCTTCTGATATTTAAACTGAAAAAACCCATAGAGGTAACTTCTTTAACAGGAAGCCTTACTTCTCCAGACAACGCAAGTGAGGAGAGAGTCCGAGGGATCAGATAATGGATCAGTTTTAGACACCTGATAAATATCAAAGAAAAAACAAGAAAACTGAATCCTTTCACCAATTCTGATAGTTTTCTCTGTCGGTCTCGACCGGTTTTGAATAGAAATCCCGAATCCACCCAGTCTGAGACCGAGACCCTAAAAGTTTTTTGGGGTCTCCAGTACGGCAACACTCGTGGCTTGGTGCGAGGCCATGGAAGCACTTGAACACAAAACGAAAGCATTTTGAAATGGATCCTATATTGTACAGGGAGCAGTGTAAGGATGACAAAGTGGGAGTAATGTGGTCATGTTAGAAGACGGCAGCAGCATTTTGCACCAGTTGTAGACGGGCGACCCATAATAAAGTGCGTTACAATAGTCCAGGTATGCAGTAATAAAACCATGGTTGAATTTGTCGAGCTCCGTCCTTGATGAGACCCTTTTTAGTTTTGCCTGAGGTGGATGAAACTCTTCTTTCAAACCAAGCTAATTTGCTGTTCACATGTAAAAAAGTAAATCCATTAAAACACCAAGGTTGGTGACAGACACTGTTAATAATGGAGACACAGTGGCCAAGTGGAAACACTTCTGTTTTCTCAGCGTTAGAACTATGGCCCAGGGGAAGCATGCACAAAGGGAATCGTAAGGGTCCCAGAATGGAGCCTTGTGGTGCCCCTGTGGAGCCCTATGACGCCGTTGCCAGAGTCGGTTTCCACTGAATGCCACCCTCAAAAGTGCAGTTTTGGTGCTGTGCTCCTTTTCCATCCCTCAGATCAGGTTGATGATGAAATGGTTTTTGTTGTATTCATGTTTTGATATGCAATTGAAATCAACATTCATTCATGTGAAGCGATATTTTCACATGATGGGAGCGCGAGAAGGGAGGACTGATCTCTCCGTCTCTCCATTTAGTCATCCAATAATGAAATACACAACTGGATTGTCACTCAAAATATGCCTCAAATGGACTCAGGAATCAGTGTACGAAGAAGGCCTCTGTCTTCTCTGAGTCTTCATCTTTTATTCCTGTGGTCTTTTTGCCGACAGATAAGCTGCCAGGAAGCTGTGCTGCGCATCTCAAATGGAAGCTCTTATCTCGAGTACTGTCTCCTCTACAACGGCTCCTTGACTCCGCTGCCGCCTACAGTTGATGCTGCTGTGAGTAACTCATTACACCCAGTTGGTCTTGAAAAATAATATTTTGGTTGAGTGGAAATTAAAAATAATAGTCGGTTACAACATTACTGAACTCGTAAATCCCTGCATGACAGAGGTTATATTGCATTGCACATTTGCCACTTTGATGGCTCTCGATTCGATTCGATTCTGGACTAGCACTGTTGTTGTTGCTGATGTTGCAGAGGAGAAACCTCACATTGACGGACAGTCAAAAATACTGCAGCGAACTAAGCAAAAAGTAGAAGCTGCCGACTGGCTGCCACTCTTACAGGCGCCTTTGTTGCCATCTTAAATGAATAATTAAAAAAGAATGCCGGTATAAATATAACTGCAAATTTCGGAGGAGAGAAATCATGAATTCAGATCCGATCGAGGAGTCTGGCACTGAGTCAGAGAGCTATGGTCAATGTCAAGTTTATATCTGTCCTCTGCAGGTCAGCACGACCCAATTGCTTCACACTAAGCCAGTGCGGAAAGGCACATCTTTAGCCTGGATTTAGTGTCCTGGGCAGCTCTGTTGTCTGGAGGGAGACCGTTCTCGAGTCGGGTCGAGCTTAAGATCTGAGGTCTCCTCCCCAGAGAGAGTCGTATGAGTCTGGCTGAGCAAGCGGAGCATTGAAACTATAAAATCTTGGACTGGATCCCAGATCCTGACAGGAAGCCAGTTTAGTGAGGCCAGCACTGGAGAGTCCGGAGAGAAACCCCAGTATTTTCTCTGAGGTTCTCACCCCCGCTGTGGCTCTTTGCATGACTGAGATGTCAGAATACCCATGGCATTCTGAAGGAAGGTGGCTTCCTCCTCATGGCTTTCCTCACTAACTGGAGCGTGGAGTGTTGCTGTGTCGACCTTGATTCTTTTATTTCAACACTGTAACGTCTGGAATTATTGTGATCAGCATGTTTGTCCTGCAATGACATCACACATCGTCACAAACTTACTTGGCCTTTTGGATGACATTCCTAACACCTGACCGAAGTACATGAAGTAGTAGTTTACAGAGAGTAGTACAGTGAAGTATTGATGAGCAGACAAGGCACTGTGAAACATATATTCAGAGCCCACTAGATGGCGCTCTCTGCTATAAGGCCTTGGGTTTTGAACAAACATTTCAATGAATGAATGATCATTTGCGAACTGAGAGCGCCACCTACTGAGCTCCGAGAATCAGGATGCGTTTTCCCAGCATGTTATCTTGGTGCTTCCAGGTGCAGATTCTGCTGGTGAACCTGACGTCCAGTCTTCTGTGTGACCCGTCGGGGGTCAGCCCCGAGTTGGTGAAGGGAAAGGCGGTGGTGGTGATGAGGGGGGTGTGTGAGTTCCAGCAGAAAGCTGTGGTGGCTCAGAGTGTGGGGGCAGCAGCTCTGCTCATCGCCAGCAACACAACTCTGGTGAGAGAGTGGCTTTCCTTTCCAACGATTGCACTGAAAGGTGAACCTTAAAAACCAGATTGTTTTCATCCAGTTCACTCCCTCCTTCAACGAGTCAGAGTCTGAGAAGATCCAGATCCCTGTGGGACTCATAAGGCAGCGGGATTTTCTGGAGGCCAACCAGGTCTGATAAGTGTCCTCGGTGCTTGAAGCACCTGTTCCACTGCTGTCCTCATGTTCACGACCCTTCCAGGTGTTCGGCGAGTCGATGGAGGTGAGGCTGTACGCTCCGGTGCAGCCGCAGATCGACCCCAGCATCTTCGTCATGCTGCTGATCGCCGTCCTCACGGTGGCTTTGGGTAGTTACTGGAGTGGTGCCAGTGAGAGGTGAGATGAATTCAGTGGACCGTTCTGTGGAGAGAAGGGGACCTTTCAAACCTTCAGCTGAAGAGGCTTCATGAAACAGTGCCCTCACTCTCCGAGCTCAGTAGGTGGCGCTCTTGCTTTGAAAATGACCTGAAGTTTCATTGACATGTTGGTTGGTTCACATCCATCGATTTTAGAGCAGAGAGCGCCATCTAGTGGCTATGACAAGGAGGACACTGTTCCGTGAAGCCTCGCCAGGCCATCAGTTGCAGAGGGAGATGTTCAGAATCAGATTTATTGCTATGGTCAGTGAGGAATCCACCAACTAGGAAAGTGCCTTGGAAAATGTGCAGTCATAAACATAATAATAAAATGAAATAAAACAACACAAGTAATGAATAAATTGACCTGCTGTTGTCCTCACCGTGGAAAGGGACCGCCTGAACGAGGGCCCGCCTCTGGGAGGAAGTGGAGACAGCAAAGCCGACAGCAGAGAGCTGTTCGTCTACTCTCCGCTCCGAGTGTTGATGATGGTCGCCGCCATGTGTGGCATGCTGCTGCTCATGTACTTTTTCTACAACATCCTCGGTGAGTGCGTTGGAAGAGTGGAGCCCGAACTAATGTGTGGCAGCCTCTGAGAGCAGGAGTTCAACAGAGGATGGATAGTTAACAAACAACACTCCTCCCTCACACATGATTCGTCTTGTTAAACCACTCTTTTGAAGAGTCCCAACACACGTTTCTTAGCAAATACATCTTTCAAAGACATGTTTTGCTTTGCTTGACTATGTTTTACAGATGTTTTTGTTTGAATGTTTCCCCATCATGTCACTCATTTAGTGTCAGACTCAACTTTGATCATCAAGCATGTAGTGAATGAGAGAAAACGGCTTCTCTTCCAAACAAAAAGCTTCTAGTTTGCCTACTCCCCCTTCGTCATCATCATCATCGTCTTCATCTTCTTGCCCTGGGGTGGATGTTTAAACTTCCTGAGGGGCCACATTATATAAGTGAGTACTGAGAGGGGCCCAAAGTCTGAAGGGCAGAAGAAAAAGAGTCTTAAATTGAGCTTGGGATTTTGCTGCAGAGATATTACAGATACAAGATAAAGATTCTTCATGAAACAACTGTGAAAATTGTTTTGAGGAAATAAACTGATAAAATGAGCTCAAATCGAAGAATTCAATATAACCTTTTAGAGAGGGAGAAACTCAACCTTCAAACCTACAAAATAGCTGTTAGATCATAGTTACAATTCAAATGGCAATTAATCATGAAAAAATGCTGAAATACAGGTTAAGGAATTTGCTCCCAGGCCGCACCCTGCCGGCATCATGAACCTCAGTGGTTGACTTCCTTCTCTTCATCTCAGACCTTCCTGGTCCAACTCTGTCTGTCCTCTCCTCAAACCATCTGTCCTCCCTCACTTTGTCTCCTAACGTCATGTCACTCTGACAGACTCTGATCTTGTCCTTTCTCCCTATGGCATCCTCAGTATCTTCATCTCTGACTCATCTGACTCTGACCTCTGCGTCTCTATGGCAGTGACCTCTACTCTGAAGCTTCCCTCTGTCTGCTGCTCTGACGTCACTGTCTTTCCCACCCTGCCTGCACTCTCTTCTTCTCCTCCTCTGATGCGTGTTGTCATTATGAGACTGATGTACTGTGTGTGACACCTTGTGTTCCAGTGTACTTCTTCATCGCCATATTCGCGCTGGCGTCCGCCACATCTCTCTTCAGCTGCTTCGATGCAGTGCTGGATCTGCTCCACTGCCCCAGAGGAAGGTGAGTCTCCTCATGCGCTCAGCCGCACACACACGTCATGAGAACCACAGCGATTGATGGACAGGTGTTGAGACGTCTGCTTCGTTTTCAGCTTCTCCGTCCGGAGCAGGAGCTTCTCTGTGAGGTCCCTGATCCTGGCTGCTGTGTGCGTCAGCATCTCGGTGGTCTGGGTGGTCTACAGGAACGACGACAGGTGCTGCTTTGTTTCCGCTTGCTCTGATAGTCCTCTCATCTGAGCCAGGTTAGGTGCAATGAGGATGTGACCCTTCCCACCAGCAAGCTTCTCTTCCTGGTGTAGTTCTGAGACACACAGCCCTGAGTCACAAACCCCATCCAACTAATGTTTGAAACAGGTCCAAGCTCTCATTCTTCCAGCTCTCTGAGTGATGAGGAGGGTCAGAACTGGAGGGCTGTGGTGCTTCTGGTGACCCAAATGTGTGATTGTTTATGAGAACATGATGTGTGTTTGCCTGTACTTCTCACACTACAGTTATACGCTATGTAAGCTCTGCGCCTCCTACTCAGTCCTTCAGCACACATTTAAATCCCGGTTTGTGTGCTTCTGTTTGTGCAGGTGGGTGTGGATCCTTCACGACCTCCTCGGCATTGCCTTCTGTCTCAACTTCATCAAGACCATCTCGCTGTCTAATTTCAAGGTGCCTCAGTCTGTCTTTCTTTTCTTCGGACCGTCGATGTAGCAAGGTCTAACATTTGAGAAACCACCTCAGGTCTGTGTGGTGCTCCTGAGCCTGCTGCTGGTGTACGACGTCTTCTTTGTTTTCATCACTCCCTTCTTCACCAAGGTGAGCGACACTATCAGTTTGTTGCTGTATTTTTTTACATTTTTTAAAATGGAGCAACTGGAAACGGTGCTCCACGGCAGGGTTGGTACCTTCACCATGGCTCTACAGTCGCTCCCCCGACTCCTTTTGACTCCAGACCTTTTGTTGTTCTTCTTGCTCCATGGGGTCAGGAGAACTGGACCATGCAGTCCTCCTGCTTGTTCAGCTCAGTCCTCTGCTGTCTCCACAGGACGGTGAGAGCATCATGGTGCAGGTGGCGCTCGGCCCAGGCGCTTCAGGAGAGAAGGCAAGTCCTCCAGCATCTTCTGTGCTTCAAGCTGAGCTTCCGTGATTGTTTGATCTATTGATTTGCCCTTCTCCTCCATGCATTTGCCTAACAACAACAGTGTCTTCAGTACAGTTAGACAGAATAGTTTGGTGGAACTCTGTGTTCTGGCTGTTGCTGCTTCACTAATAAGCGTTTTGTGTTGGCGGTTCAACTAACTGTGGCCTGGGGTGTGGTGAATTCTGTGACAGGCGCAAGGTAACACGGTGGAACTGCCTGCTGAACCCCCGGCGCCCTTGGAGAAAGTAAGGACCTTTTCTGTTCGCTCAGGAGAGAGTCAGGTTTTGACTGAGCTGTGTGTCTTTTACTTCAACGTGATCACATGAGTTTTCTCAGTGAGGAACTTCAGTGAAGTCGTAACTGAACGTGTGCTTCAGATATCCCCCTCACCAAGCCCCTGGAACCTTCCTTCCTCAGTCACGCAGTTGATTCATTACTAGCAGTGTTCGTGTCACACTGGTGACATCTGAAGGTCACGGCTTTATGGAGCTGACAGCTTGTGAAGGGATGATGAGGCTTCATGAAACAGTGTCCTCATTTTCAGAGCTCAGTAGGTGGCGCTCTCTGCTCTAAAACCTTTGGATTTGAGCAACCATTTCAATGAAACCTTACATGATTTTTAAACAGAGCGCCACCTACTGAGCTCTGAAAATGATGACACTGTTTCATGAAGCCTCATCACTACTGTCAGAATGTTTTCACCTGCTCACACACACACATTAGATCCTCATAATCAAGTCCTCTTTCCGACATCATGACGCCCAATCGTAAATCTCAATGAGCGCAGCAACTCTTTAATCACTGGTTAAATGAGAATCAGTTTTATTGACACTTCAGTGTGAGGGACAGTCATCACTCAGATGTTTACTTCTGCAGCTGCCGGTGGTCATGCGCGTCCCACGGTTCACCAGTTGGCCACTGCGCGCGTGCGGCATGCAGTTCTCCATCCTGGGCTACGGTGACATCATCGTTCCAGGTGAGACCTGTCTGTGTGACGCAGTGCAGTGTGTGGCAGGAGCACGCGCTTCAGCTGGTTTGTCCCTCCTGGTCCCACAGGTCTGCTGGTGGCCTACTGCAGCAGGTTCGATGTTTGGATCAACAGCAGGCGGAAGGTCTACTTTGTCAGCTGCTGCATCGGTAAATCCCGGTCTTCTTCCCTCACTCCATTCATCCTCAACTAAACATCATCCAACCAACTCACTTTAAACTCAATATGTTTTACCTGAGAGAAACGTGTTTTTATCTCACATTTCAAAACAATGTTTTTCTTGGAGGGTGACTGTCCAAAATGGGCTCGGTTCATCAACTGTAGCCCATCACGGGCCTCAGAAATATAGAGTCTTAGGACAGAACAGACCCTGAGGCTTCTCAAGGCGCCCGACCACCAAGTGGCCCAACATGTTTACACTTCTGTCAACACTTGAGTGGCCCAAAGCTGAACGCTCATTATGAGTGCGTGGCCTGTTGCGTGACCTCTGAACCCCGGTCGTCCTGCCTGCAACTAGCGTGTGATGACATCATAAACTGGCTCAATACCCTTTGACCTACTTCCTGTTCATGTATACACAAATATGGATCGCAATAATTTGAATTGAAGTTATGTGATTCACACACACCTGAACCACTGCCCTGGAGGGGGTCGACTGGCCCGGGTCAGGAATTGGTGAACCTTTTTACCAGCTGGCAACACCTGTTGGTGACGATTCATTTTCCCTGTGGACTGACTTGCTTTCACTTTCTGAAGTTCACAAGTCATTCATTCACGATGACAGGTCCACTCCTCTTCTGACAGCCCGTCATCGATCCCTCCCTTCATGTGGCTGAGGTCCAGTCAGACGCTAGCTTTTCATGGCATTGCTTCACGGAGGCTCCAGGGAGAGACAATAAAGCAAGTGTCAGAACTCCAGATTGACCCCTTTATCACACTCTCGTATCACGGTGTCTTATTGACCCAGAGACCCGAAGCTGGGTCCAAACCCCTAAGTGTTGCCCAGGAGAGCGTAGCAAACGAATGGTTGGTTTGTTGTTGACTTTTTGACTGGCTGAGTCCGACCTGTGGTCTGTGTGAGCAGCTTACCTCCTGGGAATGATCGCCACCTTCGCCGCCATGCTGCTGTCCGGCATGGGCCAGCCCGCCCTCCTCTACCTGGTGCCTTTCACACTCATCACCTCGGCTGTGGTGGCGGGGTGCAGGAAGGAGATGAGGCACTTCTGGTCCGGAACCACCTACGAGGTAGGACACGTAGAGCTGCTTTCTTCATGGATGACCTGTGTGTGTGTGTGTGCGTGCGTGCGTGCGTACGTGCGTGCGTGCGTGCGTGCGTGCGTGTGTGTGTGTGTGTCACAGGGTCAAGGACTGATGTTGGGCAAAGGGCTCTCACACACACACATTTGATTTGGATGCGGAAACTCTGCGTCTTCAGTGGGAGCAGATCACTGAATTAGGATTCTTGTTTTGATGAAGGTATTTGAAATGTCAAATTAATTCAAAAATAGAACTAAAAATACCTGAAAAATATAATACATTACTTACAATCATTAACATCATATAGATGGTTAAAAAAAACATATTGTATTACAATCAAATAAAAAACACCCCAAATAAAGTTATTTAATTAATAACAGTAAGAGTGTGGGGGGGGAGAATGAGAAAAGGAAACCTCAGTATTATTTTGAAATATTATAAAAGTAAACAAAATATTTCAAAAATGATATAAAATATATAAAATGAGAAGCATTTTATATGTGCAATCTTGATCACCTGTCAATTATTTTATGAAGTAGTGCAGAATGACTGAGGAAGAGGGGAACATCTGTTAAAAGCAGGGCAGGGGGTTGATGCCCGAGGCAACTGTGGGTGTGAACCAAATCAGTGTGGAGGTGATATGTATCTCTGGACACTTCCTAGTCCAAAACCCAGAGACGTTTGTGGGCCTGCAGGGTGACCCCAGCTCTCGCCCTGTGACTCCACTGAGGCACGAAGCAGAGGGGCCTGACCAGCAGTGGAAACACTACAACCAGTCACAGGCTGCTGTTTCATGCTGAGAGGCATGAGTGCATGAGTGGAGGGAGAGTGAGAGGAGAAGGACGGTGCAGAGTCAAACATGCTTCTGACTTCATCTTCACCAGGTCCTGGACTCACCAAGGGAGCCCTTGCTGCCAGGTCTGCCCTCACTTCCACCCAAACGCATCCCTCCTCATGCTTGCAGCATGCTTTTCATCTCCTGTTGATTTTGACCCGCGGTCCCCTCTTGAGCTGTGAGGGTGCTGTACATCAACTAACCACTGGGTGTCCCAGGTGGATCACGTTCCTCAGTGTTGGACAGTGAAAGCTGCTGACCTCAGCATTATCCCTCTGCTTATTGAGTGGGATCTTCTCATTAATCCGAGACCGTTACTTCTTCATTACTCTTCGTGCAGAACAAACCAGTTTGTGTTGCTTCTGCATGCTGCTAACGTGGAATAGCTGTGATGTTTTTCATTTCTCTCTAGAGTCCCCTGGTGCATGTTATTTGCTACCTTTAACCCTCCCCGACCTCTTCGTTGTGGTTCTGCAACACTAAACTGAGTTTCTTCTCTTCTGTCTCAGAGTGATCTGACGGACCCGTAGGAGCACATGCTGACTAGATGCAGAACCTCAATGCAACTCCTGGATCTCCCTGTTTTTAAAAAGGCATTTTCAGTGCAGCCTGATGTTTGGAATCAAAAACATAGCTTGATTTTATGATGGGGTTTGAGGTGAAGGTTGAGAATTACATTTTGTAGGTGCCTGGAAACTGTCTGGACTTGATCTTTCACACTCATGCCTTCGGTGATGCCACGGATGGATGGATCGGACCTTAATCATCACGTGCATCAGTTTGGAATGGGAGGAGGCGGGGGAGTATCCCATTGGTGCACTGTGTTTTGGTACTTTTTTGATATCTGTTTTGTGCTAGATGTTTGTGTAAAGTAATTTTATTGATTCTAATAAAGTTCACTTGGAAACCTGGAGTAATTTGAGTTTTGTTACAAGACAAATCTGTAGAAATGCAACAAAACAGGTTTAGTCCTTATCAGCTAGTTCAAAGGTCACAGAAGGACGAAGAGTAGAGTGAGTCATTCTGGTTCAAATGTTGCATGCACAAACTTCAGATCATCAAATGAGGCTCATTTTCTTATTAAAGGAAAACACGGAAGGCTCACATGCGGATCTGTCCTGACTGGGCCCTGGACCCCCACTAGCAGACAGCCGTGGAGTTTGCTGTGAAAAGACAAAAACAATTCTGACATTAAAGTTTTGGAACTTAACTAATGCCGTGCTAAGCCACAAATACAGTTGATGTTGTTACCTGTGTGTTCAGAGAGAAATACAGCATTAATACCATGAGACAACTGTCAGAAATCCAGCCTCAAAAAATGCACTTCAATAAACGTGCTGTATTTTGTTATACAGCTCATCAAATGAATTTTTTTGTGAAAATAAAATTTAAAAAGGTCAGATAATGAGGCAACAAAATGGAAGTAGTCCTTACAAAAATAAATGTTATGAAACACGTGTTTTTCAAGGTCAATATATTGGTGAATTATTGATGCATAACAAAAGAGAAACACGAGGATGATCTTAAAAGTGAGTTGACCAACTATCCTTCTATATTCTGTCACATAAAAAGAAAAAAAAATTGTGAATATTTTCAGATAAATTCAGCTTTTTTGTCAATTTGTTCATTAAAATTGCATTTGAAAGGTAATTCCTGTCATACATTGACCAAAAAACATATGTAACTCAGTAATTTCTCATTTTTTATTAATCGTTATGTAGATCTGTGGGAGTTTCTTTATGTATGTGCTGGACGGATGCTGACAAGAACGATTTAATTTTTTCGTCACGTCATGTCTGGGGCTCCGCACAAAACCGATGAATGTTTCGATGAATTTAAAGACCGAAGACATCCTCACCGGCGTGACGTTGACAGCGCGTGAATGAGGAAGTACAACAAAGCGCCATGTGGCCGCTTGGCTCCGCCCACCCCGGGTCACGTGATGCGCAGGCTGACTCAGCCGGCCGTCGCGCAGCGTCAGTCGGGAGTCCACAATTATGAGCAAACAACCCTCCGTGGGAGCTGCAGCCGAAGCGGATCTCGCCAGCGTCCACCCCCGGGCTTTCCTTCCAAGGCTACCAGAGAGCACCGCCGGTAGATGGATAGAGGCCACGCCGCGGCGCCTGACTCTGAACGGTGACGAGAATGGTGCGTTCTGCGAGCCGCGTTTTCTGACTTGTCGTGACTGACCGGGGTCCGCTTCTGCTGGCAGCAGCCGGTGCACGCTGCCGCCCGCCGCCGAGACGCGGCCGATAGCCCGGTGCTCTCTTGACACACCCTCGGTATTTGATCCCCATAAGTCAAGGACACGCGCATATAGCGAGAGAAGACGTGTGGACCACCCAAGCTGTGTGGAATTAGCAGCAGGCTACATAGCTAGCTGCTAAATGCTAGTAAGCTAGCTGTGGTTAGCTGCGGTTCCTGTGCAAAGACACGGGCTTCTAGGGGAATGTCACGCCAAGTGCGTGGATTCTGGTGCTCTGTAGCGCCGGACACACGTGTCGTTGCCACACACCTCGGAACTTGGGTCAGGGCTGCCGAGGACCAGCCACCTTTGGTCGGTTGCCGCTAGTTCACAGCCAGTGTGTCACGTCAGAGCCAGAGCTCATTTCGACTCCCACTCACTACAGTGGATCCGACCGTAGACTTGGGTCGAGAAAAGGCGGGCTCTGTGTTTTTGCGGTTGAGTGTCTGTCATGAGTGAGAATTTTGAGTAAGTCTTTTTTTCCTGGGGATCTCCCGAAGAAGGGGAACCTGCCAGAATGTGACTCAGGCGAGTGTTAGCACACATGCAGCTGGATCTCGGCGACACTGTCTCGTCTTTAGTGGGTTTTCCAAGCCGCTATCTTGAGTTTGTCATTACAGTTTCATTCATCCGGCTGTGTTTTTTTAATTGACCGACAGATCTTGTTTTTCCCTCTTCAGTAATCCAATCTCACTCGCTAATACAGTGGCATCACATCAAAATAACATCTGTACTGTTTGTAATTTCAAAGTTAGATTAAGGCAAAGTTTGTAAAAATGGATGCCTCACTGAAAACGCTCCTCAAAAACTACAAAGATGGAGCTTGCACTGTACTCTGCCCATAACTCCCTTCCCGCCTCAATGGATCACAAACCACCGAAACATTTAAAGCAGCTGAAACAAACCCGACTGTTATTAAAACTGTTATTTTGCCGAGACGTTTGTTGCTGTATTGCATGTGGCAAAATCGCAGTCTTCACTCCTGCAACTGAATCGGGGAAGATGATTCCCACATCAATCTTTGGATCCAGTATGGATCTGAAAAAGCCCATCAACAATTCCAGTCCTGCAGCTCCTCATGTCTGTCAAACAGACCTCTGTGAGTTCGTCGGCAGCAAGGCTGCAGTCGCGGCTGCTGAGAGGGAGACGTGCTGCTATCTTATCAATCCACTGAGCCACAGTGTTTAGAAATGGAAAACACATGTTCCTCCCCCTCAAAGAACGTCACGTCACCGATCCCATGATTCCTTCATGGTCAGTTGGACGTGTTTGTTGAAGTCACAAACCCAATTCTAACGTATTGCATAGGTTTAAGTTACACAGAAATGGATGAACATAGCTCTTTCACTCTCACAGCATCAGTGAAGGTGGCCCCTCATCTTGCTAGCGCTATATAGATAGCTCTTAAACCGTGGGCAACCCTACATGTCTCCTTTAATATTATTGTATGGGTTAGATCTTTCAGTCACCTGAACTGATTTGTGTTTTGTGTATAGTCATGCTCTTAACTGTCCCAGTTTGGTTATGTTTTAGGGAGAACGCTGTCGTGCTGAGCTGAGCTTCGATGCGTAATTGTGACTTCAATATGGCGCATTACAAATGACCTCTGCTCAGTCTGGCTGAACTAAGATTGGAAAGCTCGTTGCACTCTACTGACCAAACTTGCCACTTTGTGGCGACAAAATGGCCCCTGACATTGTTTTTTTATTTAGCCTCTGTTGTTTGTGTGGCCACAGTGGCTCTTGCACAAGTGTTTTCTGCTGCACGCCCAACCTCATCGAGAGGCACTTGAGGAGTAGCACTGACTGCCTTCATTCTTCAGAATCCTCTCCACACTGTGCAGCGTTCAAATCGATCTGCCGGTCAGAGAACGTGGAGAGTATCCATAGCTTTCCTCCACCAGTCCGTTAAATAATGTTGCCTCACAAATATGGAATGAATTGGTGGATAGACATTCAGTGCTGGCTATGACTGTATTGAGAGCCTTAAATATGGACTCCATTAATGCGCCAATAATCTTTCCCCCTAAGCTCCTCAGCTGTGCTTGTGTCACAGGTGGCGTCTTGGCTTTAACAGGAGCGTCTGGCTGTGTTTTCCTAAATGGAGTTTTTTCATTCAGACCCACATCATCTTATTATTAGATTCCCCAACGTCTTTTATCCTCACTGTTTGTCGAAGCAGAATTAAAAGTTGCCTTGTAAAGAGGTTGAATTTGCTGTCAATGAAGCACTTCCTCAATCAAGGTGAACACGGTAGGTGAGCTCCAAGGAAGTGGTGTCGATGTTTTGATTCCCCGCCTGACGTCGCAGTCTAAATCCTGTGAACAGTTTGTCCTTCCAGCTTATCCTGAAGTTGTAAATAAGGCTCACGGAAAATTACTCTTCAACTTTGGTTCAGTGTTAGTAAGCAGAATCTGTAATGGGGCGGTTGACCTTTGACCTTGTCGGGTCACTTTGGTCTTCCAGCTGGGGGTGAGGTTTGTGGATCTCTGGAAACAGTGCTGCAGCCAGTCTTATTTTTATTAAACACTGTGTCACTGAGTGACATGGCAGGCACACAAGTGATGCAGATTTGGGCCGAGGCAGATGACATTCCAGTGCATCTGTGATTCACTTAGGGTTGTTTTCCTGCAACAGGCGCACCAGGTAAGACGTGTTTACATTCCACCCACTTCTGCATTAGCACATTCTATTGTAGGAATTGCTTTGCTGTTGTCACCAACACACATCTGCATATGAATGATTTTGAATTGGAATGGCGGCCTGCTGTTCAAATATCTGGGTTTGTTCGAATTTAAAAGCTCTCCAAGACAAAAAAAATCCACGGTGCACTGAAGAAGCCAGTCGCTGAGTCTACCCGGAAACCTTTGCCTAACAATGGTCTGGTTTGAGCTTTTACATTTACTGAAGAGTGGACTGGAAATGAGATAAAGCAGAATGAGGCTGTTAAACCCAGGTTCTGCGATGAAATGGAACAAGACTCTGGGTTGTTCTTCAGGTTGAGAGTTGTGTGTGGGTGAATTTATATCCCAACCAGACTGGTGCAGCCTTGACTGCCCCAGGTCAGTTGCTTATCTCACACCGAGCTCGCACATGCTGCTGGTCACATGAAGCAGCTTACTCCAGTGTGAGTGTTACTACTGAGGCCTTGCTTGATACATTAGCAACATAGTACCGAAGATGTTGAGGGCATTTCTGGATGTCAAAGTTGCTGGCATGATGAGTCATTCAAATCCTGGTGGTTGATGGCTGTTGCCCTTTTGTGTGCTCAAGTTGGGACGGCAGGAGTTTGGCACACGCTTCTCCTGAAAGACTGCTCTTATTTGCTTACAATTGTCTCTAACAAGGTAATGATCCAACGGTAAAGGAGACATCCCCGTGTGTATCTGCTTCCTGGTTAGCTGGCTTTAGATCAGTGTGTTGTCCTGTGGGCACAGCAGCTTGGAGTGAACCTGCGTGACCTGGAGAGTAGCCCACAGGGATTGATCGGTCAATCCTAGCTCAAGTGGCTTGAATACATGTTTTGCAATCCCTGTCCTTTGGATCAGGCGTGGGCAATTAGAATTCCTAGAAGGCCTTATCGTGTTGTGGGACAGGACTGTTGTGAGGGGCCATCGAACCAGTCGGCCTCAATGAAGTGTTGTTTTTTCCACACATTTTAGTTCATGCTTGTTATTATTTGAGACATGTATTGGCTCATGTCTGTGTTCCAAATAACGTCCAAAGGAAGGGGGTACATGTGGTAATGTGTCATTGGAAAATCCCAGTGTAGCCAGTGAAATCCTAGTGTAGGGGGACAAAATCCCAGCATAGGGGGTCAAAAACCAAGCATAGAGGGGCCCTTAGATCCGCACACAAGTTATGACCATAGTCCATGTGACGTTTTCTTCAGTTCACAAAACCATGGGAGCCAGATGTTGGCGCGTGTGCTGTCACATGCTGTGTCTGTGACGTGATCCAGCTGCTGGGATGTCGACCTAAAATGCCAATGATCTGTCAGCTAATCCTGCTGCCCAGGAGCAGAGTTGTGAGGAAGCGTCACGCTTTGGTCTCATGACTGCACTGGCTGCAGTTCAGCATGCTGCCTTCCAGGAATATTAGACTTCCTGTCTAGTGCTGGCTCAGTGCACTCATTAGATATGAGAGTTCCACCACAAAAAAGTGGTCCTATATGATATGTGGACTTTAAATATTTGCCCATTGTGAGAAGAATAAAGGCCTCTGTCTTCAACGTTTCCCCTACCGCTCTTCAAAGTCTTGAGGTGTCAGCAGCCGAACGTAGTTTTGGGACTGGATCTGTGGTGAAATTACAAATCAGAACTTGAAGATGGAAGAGAATGAAAGCGTTGAGTGGCCGGCTACAATTGCGGTGCGACGTAAATGAAAGGGCACTTTGGCTGAGGGAGGACGACAAAGTTGTGGCGTGAAGGAAGCGCGGCTCATCGGACCGTGTACGGCGCCCTACTTGGAGCTCCGTGCTGCAATGCATTAATGCCAGGGTTTTATTTCTGTGATCTAATGAAGGCACTGTGGTGAGATTTCAAACCCACACTTGTGTATTTTTGTGCATTTAATTGTAGAAGTTTCCTGGAATAAAGTTTTATTTGGTCCTTTTGAGTATATTCATTTGTTAAGGTTTGCTTACTTTGAAGTCGAAGCAAAGTGTGTACACTGGGTGGGATGTGAGTGGAGAGGTGTGTAGAGGATCAAAGTTGCTGACCAGGTCTGCGACCCATGCTGAATAGAATTGTGTGGTGGGATGTTATCAGAGCTGGAACTACGTCAGGCCAGTTCTGAAGAATGGCAGCTTGACCAGCGGGGTGTGTCACATTGTTGGAGGAGTTTTCAGGTGTCGCAAGTTGGAATGGTCTTCTCGTTGTATTGGACCACAGTCGTACACACGGGTTCCAACAAATTACACACTCTGACATTCCCAAAAGCTTATTTGTTAATGAGGTGGACAGTTGTGTCAGTTACAAACTACATAAAACTCTAAACCCACACAAAAAGAAAGGAAGCGGGAGGGGAGCAGGGAAGTGAGGGACTTGAGTTTGTGTGTGTGTTTTTGGCAGGGACTCTCCAGTTTAAGTCTTTTGTCGGCTGACATTCTCTGGTGCCATGGCAACAGTCAGCCAAGTGTTATGCAGCTTTATCTGCTTCATTAATATCCATTCGTTTTTTACTATAAGGAGCTGCATGGGTCAAACTTCAACTGGACCTGCCACCTGTGCTAGTTTGACCTACAGTGTATTGAATGGTTCAATTTCTCTTTGTCTTGACCCTGTGTCTCTCTTTTCTACTGTGATTTTGACTGGTCTCGATAAGATTACCACTTTATGGATCATCTAGTAAGTCAGCAGAGGTGATATCGTTGGCAGAAGCTTTGAACACAAAATAAGTGGCTGATAACATCAGCGTTTACGACCGTTTCCATCTAACAACTATCTGAAGTGATTCTTGTGAGAAGCGTGTTGTTATGTCACCTCTGCTAAATTACAGAAATGTTGAGTGAAAGTAAGATAAGCTCTGAAAAACAGAAGTTTACAGCCTGTTTAATCAGTCATCGCTCTGGGCTGGCCCGGTGATGAAATTGTGTCGTAGTACCGCGTTTATCAGCGCCATATTTGAAGCTCAGATTGGCCGTTAGGAAGCCGTGAGTCTTGGGCTGGTTAGCTTTGTTGTGGACAACTGTCCAATTACGTACGTTATGAGAGCTGTTTACCTCACATCTCAGGGTCTTTTCACACTGCGGACTGTGTCTTGAGACCTGGAGAGATGCACCTCGGGGGGGCTTCTCTCTTCCGGTGACTTGGTGCTAGATGCTGGAAACTACGTGTACAGTGCGACTCCACACACATGATGGATGTCTGGGCTGGCAACATTGTTTAAAAACAACTTCGCAAACGCTGAGGTGTGTAGCCGCAGCTGCGGGAGACTGATGTTGGGCTGCGCAGCGGTCTCGCAATGTTTGCAGGTGTTTGATAACTTAGGTGTTGTCGCCTTTATTAGGCTGATAAACGTTTGATTTCTGTTATAGCCGCGGTCGAAGTCCATCATAAGTTAATATCTGATTTGACAATCACTCAGAGTGACAGAGAAACAATGTGGTCAAAGCCGATGTTTGGACTCGCGTTGCCCAGTTGATGACGACTGCCTTGAGACACGCTTCGTCCTGGGTCACAAACCATCTATTTTGCACAGAGCGCCGCCAGCTTGGAAGGAAACAAAAGGACATCACCTGAGGTGCAGGGGTGCACAACAGGGGGCCAATCGGACTCCGGCCACCGGAAACAGAACCTGCAGTGTGAAAAACCTTTCTGAGGGGCTTTTCACACTGCATGTTCTGTTTCAGGTGGCCTGAGTCCGATTCGCCCCCTGCTGTGCAGCCTTGCACCTCTGCGCCTCAGACCATGCCCCTTTTTTCCTGCTCAGCTGGCGGCGCTCTGCGCAAAATGGCTGCTTTGTGACCCAGGATCAAGCACGTCTAAAGGAAGTCGTCATGAGCCGCGTGACAACCTATTTACCACCATCTAGACCTCCTTATTTCTCTGTCACTTCTTAACATTACGAGTCGTTCTCACCTCAGAACTGTGTGTCTTGATTGATCCACGCTGCTCTCACAACACGTTGAAGACAGTGAGAGAGATGACTGACGATCAAGAAGGTTTTAATCAGTGAAGTACAGTCAGGTGATCTTCAGTAACTTGAGGAAAATGGATGCCGTCAAAAGTAAAACGAATGTTTTCAAGGTAAGGCTATATATATATGTAACACTGTATTTAAAGAAAAGGTAAAAGTATTGCCATATGTCACAATATTGTGATATCGCAATGTGTATTGTGAGGTTCTTCCCAATACTCCATTAAAAAAGCCTCACATTTTAGGGGTAGAATGTATGAAGGCACCAATGTTGTGTAAAAAAATGACCAACCAATATGTAAGCGGCAGAGGTCTGCTTTTCGAGTTCTTTGCTTGTTCAACTTAGCTGAATATAAATCAGGAGCTAGCACGCTGAATGAGTACTTTGAATTTTAAAAAGACTCTGCTTGAAAACTTCACTACAAATAGTCCTTTTTTTTCCACACTTGACATCAGTGCAGTCTTGCGGTGCTACTGCTGTCATTCGGAAATGAATTTGGAGAGACAGCGGAGAACAAATGTGTTGGAAGAGGCTTTGTGTGTGTGGCGTGAATCACGATTGGTGGTGCTTCCCTGGTTGACACACAGGTATATATCACTGAGGCCTTTGCCTGTCCACTAATCCTCCCCCATTCCCCCGCCTCCCGTGTCTCTTTCTCCAGAGCCCAAGTATAATATCTAGTTTGTCTCAGACACATTCATCTGCCCTCGCGGTGGCTTCTTCTTACAGATTAACACCTGATGGAGGCTGCTAGCTGCTGCCTCTCTCTGTGATCACTTAACTTTTAACTTGGACCGGACGTGCTCGGTAACGGCGTTGACTTTGAGACCAATGTGGTCATTGCGTGTGGTGCTTAAGAGCGACGGTGACCGGGAGAGGCAAAACGATTTGTTCGTGATGATCCAGTGGTGAAGGTCAGCTGTGGTGACTGCGGTTTGTCCAGGAGATGCATGACGGAGCGCTGCTATGTTTCTTTACAAAGCCCTTAAACACAGAGATGAAGAGGAGGACGTCCAGGTACTCGCAGTGGTCAATATCACTGACCGTCTGATGATGATGTGTTTGTTGTAGGCTTCACTCAACTCTTTCCAACTGTGGCTGTCGGTCCTTTAATCTCTTCTTTCTTGTACAAGTCATTTTCTGCCACCAGTAGGGCTGAGGAATGGAATACATATTGTGTTGCACAATTATTATGTTAATTGTTTGTCTGTGTGGTGCAAAATTTGAATTTTCGATTAATATATAGTGATCGTAGGTTCACTGTTTTGGAGCAATTACTTTGTGACCATGGAACTTGCTGACATCAAAGTCGACCTATGTGTGCCAAATTTGTTTTTTTTTTTTTTCGATGGAGTGTATAAAATGTTAATGTGTTTGTCTTATAAGCCTTTAACATAATATTCAGGTAATCTGTCAATCATGGTCAGTGAACTTTTAAAGGAATCACTGTTTTTCCCATTTGATTTAATAAACTTTAATAACCTTTATGATATTTCCATCTTTCTGCTGGGAAGGGATTACGTGCGCTAATCGCCTGCAGGCCCATCTGAGCTAGGAAAGTATTAATAAACTCACGCTGTTGTAAGTAGGCAGGCGATAACTCTTTGTATTTGATGAACATAACTGGTTGTAAAGTTGTTGTAATTGAGTGTAATGACATTCCCGTCATTGTGTTGACTCTTGGAATGTGAGATTAAGGGAGATTAGGGGCTCCTATATTTCTCCTTTTTATCGTTTCTACTCAGTTAAAAATGATTTTCTCTCCCTGCAATCCGTTCCCTAAAAACTAAAAAAGCTCCCAACTTGATGACTGACGCTCCCCGTTTCTTCTCTTCACAGTCCCAGAAACCCTGGATAGAAAGCACGTTCACCAAAAGGGAATGTGTGTACATACTTCCAGTGTCAAAGGACCCCCACAGGTATGTGTTTGTGCTGCAGTGGGCAGACTTGGCCATTACCACGGCAACGATGTAATTGCATGGTATATGTCAGTGGTGGTTTAGATTTGTCTACAAAACCCTTTAACCTCTACTCTCCAGCTGGTAAATACATTGCTTTCACATAATTTCAATGTCTGTGTGTCACTGTAATTACAGTTTTGAGGTGAAAGGTAGTCAGCGTGCTTAGAACGTTCAATAGGGGCTGCCTTCTTCTGCTTCAGACCCCCTGCTGTACTGTTTTTGATCCGGCTTATTCTCCTTCAAGTGCATTTCAACACCATGGCCTCTGAATTCGGTTGGGACGTGTTGATTGATGTGTGTATCTTCAGTACAGCTGTACCCACTCTTGTAGTTCCTGGTAGTAGCTCTAATGTTACCAGAAGTAAGGAGTATCTCGCCAAAACACAATCACCGAATCAATCATTCAAAACTGAAATAATATCCTCTGAAACTTTTCATGCTGACTTGCGGTGTCATCTCATCTCCTCAAAAGCATTTTGTTTTCTCTTCCTCTGTCTTTATCTGTTTGTCATCTGTTGTTTGCTGATGACACAAATTTTATCAATAGGGGAGAAGATCTAAAACAATTAAGTTGACACTCAAAAGAAAATGGATCTGTTACAGAAGAAGGATGTTAGAATAATGTACAAGGCAGATTACTGAGCGTACTACGGCCAATGTAGTTTACTAAAGCAAGATAACTCAAGATGATTGGGCCAGCAGAGAGACGAACACTGTTGGTCAGGTTTAGAGCCAGAAATGAGCTGCGACCGGATCATCTCCAAAGACCGTTTAACCCAAATCCTGATGAGGAGGAGCAGAGAAGAGGGAACCTCTACCAACCATATGCTGGAACCACACTGAGACAAGTGTACACGCAGTAGTGGGAGGGAAAATATGGAACTCGCTGGCAAAGGAATGGAAAAACTAAATGGCGTGAGGGAAAATGTATCTGACACAGAAACAGCTAGATCACTCTGGAGAAGAGAATTCAAAGAGTAGAAGCGACTGACAGTAACATGCAACACAGTTCCTCCCTCTGCTCCTCTTCAATCTCACCATGTTACAACAATGAAGCCGTATAATAAGGTGGTCAATATAGATTCTCTCTCATTCCTGTGAAAACATGAATCGTATTAATTGATGGGCCATAGTAAAACACACTGACTAAAAATGCAACATGGGCATCTGAGGTTGTTTTCTCGTACCTCAGTCACAGCCAAACCTCGGTTGATAACACCTCGTCCATTTATGTTTTGTCCTTTGAGGCTTTGCTACACAATACACCTGAAGTATCAAGCGATCAGAGAGTGCTATGGTAACAACAGTGGCTATTTTGGGCAGTCTGACTTTAGGCCTTGTGTAATGAGATGCTTCATGTGTCTGACTTAATTTCCTCTGCTTCGCTCTTATAGTTATATTTCTTCATTTTCTTTTTAATTGTGTTGCTCTTTGGTGTATTACAAGAACATCTGCAAACGCCAGATCGATAGTTTTCCTTGCTGATGCCGTCCGATCATGAAATGAATTGGTGGCCAACACACCGAGGCAGCCATGTTGCCCTCTTAGTTAAAACGTTACGCCAGTGTGGGGCATCAAGGTTAGGGCTGAAACGATCAGAATATTTAAAAGCCTTTATAAAACCTGTTTCTCCGGTTTATTTTGCCCAATGCAGGGTTAAGGATGTAGACGGAGTAAATTTATCTCATGGTGTGCCATCACCTTCAGGAGCAGCAGCTGCGGATTGCTTCAGCGTTTTAGTTAAAAATATATGCTTTACATCCATTTCAGGTTCTAACTGACTCACAATATCAATAATAGCTTGTGTATTTACTGATTATGTGCTGGCCTGCATCTCTGTGGGAGAGTTTAACCCCAGTTAAACGACTACCTGCTCCATATTTATTGTTTTAAACTCAGTAAATGGACATAATACGTGATAAAACATGAATTGATGGTTAAGAAGTATTTATCAGAATCAAACTACATTTCATCTTTTACAGATAAAAACAAAAATGGTTGACACAACTTCCATAGTTATTCATAAGACTGTTTAACGTTGTGTTAGCCATCTGCCCTTAATGCACATTGGGCTGAGTTACTGTTTCCCCTCGTGTTTTCTTTTCGAACAATCATTTGCTGCAGTCTCTTCTCCACTAACCGTCAGTCGAGTGCGTTGTTGGCGGACAGACACTGTTGGAAGATTGGGATCTAATTGAGACGGGCAACAACAGGTTTCAGGCCTGATCAAACTTGGCTGCTCTCCCAAATGACCAGAGTTTCATGACCCACCATAAAACAATCTTTGCAGCCCTCACATAGCAAACGTTGTATATTTGGATATGTTACAATGTTTAAGTAAATAGTGCTGAATAATTAACTGTATTTATGTTGGCTTTCTTCCAGTTGCCTTCCAGGATGCCAGATCTGCCGACAGCTCGTCCGGTGAGTGCTTCCTTTTCTCCCTTTTCTCTTTCATTTGCCACTGTGCAGGATAAGCCTGCAACAAGCTTCTTCACTCACTGTAACCCAATTCCCCCACTGGCCCTTGCTGGTGTTGGGTAATTCCGGGAATGTCGACCGTCCTGAGGAAACGATTAACTTCCAGGCTCTCCTTGTCAGGATGCACATTCCCATCTTGGAGTGACTGAATAAGCCGGGGCGGAGGGACAGTGGTGAACCTGGATTATTATTTACAAAACATGAACACCATGACACAGATGTTCACGCCAATATTGCGACGACCGGCATTTGAAATCAGTCGGTCACATTTTGGTTTCCCAGACGTGGAAATCTTTCTGACTAAAATGTGAATTGGAAAAACATCGTTTCGAATAAATGAAATTGAGAAACAGCCCATGCTCAACGTGTATACTCAACGATTGTTTTCAAACTCGTAATTTTTTTTACATCCGCAATAAATGCACTCATTATTTTTGATATTCTGCTGAAACCGATGATTCAGCTTCATGTGTCAGAACCGGTGGGCTCCTTTCTCCCTTTGTGTTACTTTAAATGTTATCTGATCGGCAGCGCTGGAGTTCTTTCAGTGTTTGCTGAAGGATTTTAGAGTTACACAGGGGAGTGGCAGGCCTTGCTGCGGCCCGACAGGCCTCAGATTTTGGTGCAGCGGCGGACGGCTGCATTTGGCTGTAATCAAATCTCCACCAATCCTGCAACAAAGGCTTGCTGGCCGATGATTTCACTGTCGTGAGGAACCAGATGGGGTGGCCCTTAGTTAGTTAGACACCAGCGTACGCCGAGAACTTCTCTCTTGTACCCTCTTATTTCCGCTGTTATGAAGAGTGTGAAAGCCAAAGAACGTACAGAAGCATCGGTATCTATGTATTTAATGGGTTCCTGGACTCGGATGTATATGTTGGATATATTTCATGTTCGATGGAGGAGGAACTGATGACACTCTGGCGCTTGTCTTTGAAGGTGCTGCTGTGGGCGATTGATTCGCCAGCACGCTGGCTTCTCGGCCAGCTTGGCCACAAAGTACTCGGATGTGAAGCTGGGTGAAAATTCCAACCTCTCCTTGCCCGAGCTGGAGGAGTGGTCGGTGGAAAAACACACAGAGGGGAGCCCCACCGACGCCTATGGTGTCATCAACTTCCAGGGAGGTTCCCATTCGTACAGAGCCAAGGTAGGAGCGTGACGCGCAGACGTTTTGTCTGCATAAAGAGCAGTAAATGGTTGAAAGTGCTGCGCACATTTATGAGCTTCTTTAGTTCCCTCTTTAAAATACGCTGATGCGTGCAATATGTAGCTGACTGGTCTGCTTAGTGTGTGGCTAATGAAACGAATAAAATCTAAAGTTGCATATGGAGGTTACATTTTTTTAAAACTGAATTTGATCAAAATGTCAGAACAAACATTATTGTTCAACTGATGAGATCTTGATTCTGCAGATATTTGCCTTTGGTGTTTTGGTTGTTAATGATTTCTTTCTTCACCCTGATGTCATTTTCAGTATGTGCGTTTGTCTCATGACTCGCGACCCGAGAGCATCCTGCGGCTGATGCTGAAGGAGTGGCATATGGAGCTTCCAAAGATCCTCATCTCTGTCCACGGCGGTGTCCAGAACTTTGAAATGCACCCACGTATCAAGCAGGTGGTGGGAAAGGGCCTCATCAAAGCTGCCGTCACCACGGGCGCTTGGATTCTCACAGGAGGGGTTAACACAGGTATGACATGATCACATTTGAGGCCTGGCCCTGTTGTAATGAGAAACATTGAGTGCTCAGTGAGATCATGAACGACATAATGCATGTGCCTGTCTTTATAAAACCTTTAGAGCCAAGTAAGTTCTGACTTGTTCATTCAGCTGTTATTTATGGAGGATGTTTGACTCCAAACCTCTAGCATGTCTGCGTTTCTCGGACGTCTGCCTAATGGTGTTTCTAAGTTCAAGACTGACATGTTTGAGCAGCGACTCCACAACTACCTCCTGAGCCATGTGCTGATGAAGCAACATCTTTAATAAGCGGGTCACTTGGCAGTCAGTCGTGGCCGAGGCGTGTCTGCAGCCACAGCACAAAGTTAAGATGGTGGTCTGATCATAGTGTTTAAGTCATTACTCACAGGGTCAATTACCCAGACCAGTGATTACTTTTAATGCCCATTAGTCACCAGTTGAGCTGCCCCCTCTTCAGCTGATGCTACCACCGTACTTATGATAGCAGGGGAACAGACTCCTGTTTAACACGTGATTGATATTGAGCTCATTTCATGGATTATCCTCGTCCTGGTCTTTGTTGCCATCACCACCTGGCAGGCTGGGTCTCTATGCATCCAAAATCCTGGTTTGGTCAAAAGGCTCATCTCTTCCTATCAACGTGCAAAATAAAGTGCTGATCAGTCATGACGTTACTCATGTGAAAGTGAGTGGTCTGGTGCGCCACACGTCTTTTTGCAGCATTCTAAGAAATAAAGGTGAGAAACTTGGGCAACATGTGGCTAATACCTGAGGTGAGCGATCCAATTGATGAGCCGCTGGTGTTGATAAAGATGGTGGAGTCCCAGTGTGTCGAGGACCGGGCTGTGTGGGAGCTGAACACATTCATTTGTTTTCCCCGCAGGTGTGGCAAAACATGTTGGTGATGCGCTCAAAGAGCACTGTTCACGATCATCCAAGAAAATTTGCACTATTGGGATTGCACCTTGGGGAGTCATTGAAAACAGGAACGATCTCATCGGCAGAGACGTAAGGACTCGTCTGCCACAGACTCTTTTTGTATGTAAAAGAGATGCTAATTCTCCTTTTCTCTTCTGTCTCTCCTCACGGCAGATAATTGCTCCTTATCAAACACTTCTGAACCCGCTCAGCAAGCTAAACGTTCTCAACAATCTCCATTCACATTTCCTGCTGGTGGACGACGGCACGGTTGGGAGGTACGGCGCAGAGGTCCAGCTGCGGCGCGACCTTGAGAAACACATCAACCTCCAAAGAATACACGCACGTAAGGAAACCTTAGAGCCGTACTGACCTTTAGCATAAAGACAATCCAGAAGACTTCCCTGATATGGTTTTTTATGTCCTTAAAAGTCAGCGACTCAAAATGTGGACCAGGGTGGATGTTAAAGTGCTATTTACTTTTTATTTACTCAAGTTCTTGATGAGCTCTGTTTCTCCCAAAACAGCACGGAGTATAGCCCCGGTCATTACAGATCTCATCACTGTTGTTTGCAGAGTGGGGCACGTTGTGATAACGGCCAGGGGCCTGTTATCGCCAGAACCTTTTTCAAACTGTCATCTGGACGAAACTGTATTTGTCGGCTGGCTCAACTGCTCGTGTACAATAAGACCTCACATTTCGTCTGACCCTTTTTCCCCCCTGCGTCTTTTCAGGCATCGGCCAGGGGGTCCCTGTGGTGGCTCTGATCTTTGAGGGCGGTCCAAATGTGATTTTGACCGTCCTTGATTATCTTCAGGAGAGCCCACCTGTCCCAGTGGTTGTGTGCGAGGGGACGGGCCGAGCTGCAGACATTTTGGCCTACATCCACAAGCAGACGGAGGAAGGAGGGTAGGAGCAATGACATCAACACAGCTGTGTCTGTGTGTTGCTGATCTGTAACTCTCATTTCTCATTGACTTGGTAGTCTTTGTATTCAAAAAGTCTGAAACGGGAGACATGAAAAAACATGAAATTTTGATTCTATAATATTGTAATATCATTGCTATTTCAGTCCAAGTTTTAAATCTACATTAAATACTGCTGTTTGGCAAGTTCAGTGAACTAGCAGTGTTGTCTTTTTGTTACTGATTCTCCACTATCTGACCCACTTTATTGGACACTGACTTCTGCCATTACTTAACTTATCTCCACAGCAGAACGAAAATTGCTAGATAACTGTCTATTTTGTTCCGACTGGTCAGTGTTTGAATTGAGTGTAATCAGACAATATAATGCAAGTATTGAAACGTCTCTGCATATTAGCTGAACAGTGCTGTCTCTCTGCAGTCGCCTTCCAGATGGAGTGGAAGCTGACATCATTGCAACCATTAAGAAAACCTTCAACTTCAGCCAGAGTGAAGCCATCCACCTTTTCCAGACGCTCATGGAGTGCATGAAGAGCAAAGAACTGGTGAGATAAAAACTTCAAGGTCTCTGGGATACCATGAAAACATGGCAAACATAATGGATTGATTCGTTCAAAGTATACACTGCAAAAACTCAAACCCAAGTCTGTTAAAAAATTGAATGCTAGTAGAAAAAAATATATTGTTCAGGAGACTGATTTCTGGTGTAGTTTTCCAACTATTAAACCGTATTGGACCAGGCCCAAGGTAAAGCCAGTGATGACGATGTTATCATAGCAAAGTTTGGTTGCTTATTTTAAGATGGGGATCGTCTTATTTGCGGATCATAGTGGTGAGTTTTAAAATGATTGATGATTGTATTTCATTGTAACTCAAAAGGGCCCTATTGTGTGTTCCTTCTCCTTCAGTCATCAAATCTCACATTCAACAGAAAAGCTTTGTAGGGAAGCAAAATTGAAAATGTTTGAATTTCTGAAGGTGTGTCTGGGTAATGTTAAACAAAGGGCGGCCTCACTTCAGATACTCACTGTTATGAAAGCGTGTCAAAGGGCTACAAAAATGGCCAATGGCCTAACTTGTTTAGTTTCAACTGATCAATAATATCAATCATCAAGACATGTAAGGCATCTTAAATGAGTTTAAAAAAATCAAAATTTGTCTGCCAAAAGTGAACCATGTCTCTAGTGCGGTGCTGGATCGATCTCATGATCCTTGTATCGGTTACATGAACAAGGGTCAATTCTAGTTACCAAATTAAATCTGTTGGAAAAAAACGAATGAGCAAATGGAATGTTTTGTGTAGAGGCATATGTGTTATTTTAAAAAATAAATCCAAAAATACTTGTTTTTGGACGTTTTTGCACTTTCACACTTTTTTTTATTCATCTTCACTCTTAAAACATGAGAGACACAATCGTGAGCTGGGTGGACAGATGATCTCTCTGTTGTTCAGCTTCGTTCCACGACCCACTAAAAATGTTAAACATTTTGTTCTGTGCTTAAGCTCCTCAGTCTTTCTTGTTTTGTCTGGTATGGGTAAATTATTGTTGGAAAGTATTTGTCTATGGTGGAATATTTCTGTGTCGTACATGTCCACGTGGAAGATTTAACCGGGCACGTCTCTCTAAAACAGATTACCGTGTTTCACATCAGCTCCGACGACCACCAGGACATCGATGTCGCCATTCTCAAGGCTTTACTCCAAGGTGGGTGGATTTCATCACTTTCACGTTTGCCTTTTTATGAGCTAAACTTCGAGCAAATCACTGGATTTATTAAGTGTTGGGTTATTCTGGGAAAACAGCCTGATGTTATTGGCTGAATATACGATTTCAAGACTGGAGTTGTTTTCATTCTGATATTGATATGTTGTGAGAACAGCTTCTCTCTCTGTGCCCTTCTTGCTCTGCTGCTGAGCTGATTATGTTTCCTGCCTCAAACTTGGCCTTCCACTTCTTAGGCTGCCAGTCGTTTCTCTTGTTCTTTCCCAAGACTGTTTTTTGAAAAGCAACGATGTTTTTGTTTGTCGATTCAGGTAGTTTTTTATGAAGAGCTGCACAGATTATTGTCGTTATTCAGCTTCGCACAATCACAGTCTCAACTGTGGCAGATCATTTTCGTCTATATTGGTTTGGTGCCCCTTCTAAGTTTAAACGAAAACAATGGCCACTGTGAATAAGTTGCTTCTGTCTGACCAATTATTTGCTCGTCTTGGTGTCATGAAACAGTTCCTCATCATCAGTTGGACAGGAAGGCTCTCGCTTTTATTATCGTCTGGGCGTGACATTTGGAACACGAAGCATATTTCCCAAGAAACAAGCATTCATTTCGCCGAGCCAGATGAGCAGCCTTTCTCAGGTGTCGTTTTAAGACGGAATCAACCGTGACCGAATCCGCTGCTGTTTTGTGTGTGTCCGTTCGTGGTCCACCACCTGAATCTGAAACTTTTGCAAACATCCAGAGTGGGAACATTCATGAAAGAGGATGAAGACAGCTGCTGCAGCTGAGTGCTCTCCCTGTCTCTCAGAGCATCCCTAGTCTAAAGAGCATCATGCTGGCAAAACTATTGAGCCTCGTCACATCAACGATCACATCGCTAGAAGTGATCCTCATGCATTTTCTGTGGCACAGACAGCAACAGTGCACCCGTGGCTTATGTATGAAAGATCTGTTTTCCTTCTTGGATGAAAAAGGTCTATTTTCCTTCTTAGATTTCATGGGTGCGGCTAATATTCAGGTACGCTCTATAGTCCAGAAAATACGGTAGTCACAGCCGAATTGCTTAGACCAGAGAATGTCTGAAGACCGCAGTAGTGATGGCTTCCTTTGAGCAACATGTGAGTGTGTGTCAAAGATTTCATGACTCGTATACAGTAGCTTACCTATAACGTCTGTCTCGTATGCAGAACATACGAGTCAAACTTACTCAGATGTATACCAACGTGCCTCTATGTGCTCTTTCTTTGCCCTTAACTTCATTGTATTGCAGTGTATTTGCCATGTTGTGTTGTCATGCTGTGACTGGGCCTGACGTTCCAATTTTCTCCTCCTCCTGCTCCTCCTCCTCCTCATCATCATTAGAAATTATTTGTTCACACACGTGACTTTGTCTTCTTCCAGGCACAAATGCATCTGCCTTTGATCAGCTGGTTCTGACTCTGGCCTGGGACAGAGTGGACATCGCCAAGAATCACGTCTTTGTTTACGGCCAGCAACTCCTGGTACGACTTCTAACACTCTACGTTCAAATATTGAATCTGTTTCTGACCATTTGTTTCGGGCATTCTAAAACCTACATGTGCATCGACGCCATAACCTGGCTGATATGATAAGACAGGACTGGGGCTTTCACCGGTCTGTGTGTGCTGTGTTGACTGTAAACATTTGAAGTCACTGATGACTTCCCACCGACCACACTAGGCAGCGGAAGGAGCCTTGGGACTAACTGGGCACCCCGCCATGAGCATCTTGTCCTGACTGTAACATGAACTTTATTACTGTGCACTCTGTGGTTCTGTTTATTTTAAAACCCGGTGCTTCCCTGCTCACTGAATGGGGGCTTCTGCTGTTTATTTACATTCTTATATTGGCAGAGTCAGTGGTTTTGACAGTGTATTTTTCTTTCTGTTCTCGCTTTGTGACTCAAATGCGAATATAGGTGAGCTCTTTGGAACAAGCCATGCTCGACGCCCTGGTGATGGACAGGGTAGACTTTGTGAAGTTGCTCATCGAAAACGGTGTCAGCATGCACCGCTTCCTGACAATCAACAGGCTGGAAGAGCTCTACAACACGGTAAACAAAAGGAAAAAAGTCAGATTGGAGGAATAAAATATTTATCTCTGTGTGTTTCGCTTCAGAAACAACCTCCAAACAATCCGACCCTCTTGCACTTGGTTAGAGATGTCAAACAGGTATCTGCCACACAAACACTTGTCTACAACTGGCTGCATTTCTTCCACGTTGTTAATCATTCTTTTAATCGCAGAGCCATCTCCCTCCGAACTACAAAATCACTCTGATCGACGTGGGTCTGGTGATCGAGTTCCTGATGGGCGGGACTTACAGGTGCAACTACACCAGGAAGCGCTTCAGAATCATTTACAATAATCTCCATCGGAATAGCAGGGTGAGTGAATCACCTTCTATCATCCACATGTGTGTTTTGAACTGGTCTGGAGTTCCTTTGATCTTATCTTATTCCTGAGAAGAGATGTGAGAATCTTGTGCAGCCCACTTGATGACCTTTGAGAGTCACATATGCTACAGTAATCTTCACTTTAGGATATTTGTTTGGCTGATCAATCTGGATAAACTTGACGTGGCAATTCTTCATACAACAACAATGAACAATCGGCAATCTTCATAATATATTGGATATGTTTAAGAAACTGATAAATGAAGCCTGAAACGGTTGACAGTTGTCACTATTTAATTCATTTCACAAACTGCAGCCTTCGCCTTTTAAGGACACTTTTGTTGTAAACTAATTCTGGAGCCTACATTTTTATAGTCATTGGATTGTTTTAAAATTGTCAACAGAGGTCTGGTCGGCACACGACGGGCTCGCACCAGAGATCCAGAAATCACGAGTCGTTCAGCATGCAGGCAGACAAGAAGGAGAAGACGAGACACAATCTCTTCATAAAGACGGCTCAGCCCTACAAACCAAAGGTAAACTACACCTTGTCTTGGAGTAGCGCTTTATTTTTTAACATGGCACTCTCTGGTTGGTCTCTATAGCTGGAGACCACCACGGAGCAGAGTAAGAAGAGGAGCAAGGAAGAGATCGTGGATATAGACGACCCAGAGACAAGGAGGTTTCCCTACCCCTTTAATGAGCTGCTGGTTTGGGCAGTTCTCATGAAGAGGCAGAAAATGT
Source organism: Synchiropus splendidus (assembly GCF_027744825.2). Taxonomy (NCBI): domain Eukaryota; kingdom Metazoa; phylum Chordata; class Actinopteri; order Syngnathiformes; family Callionymidae; genus Synchiropus; species Synchiropus splendidus. The sequence continues at coordinate 32,171,177 of NC_071338.1, read as the reverse complement.
CTCTGTTCTTCTGGCAACACGGGGAGGAAAACATGGCCAAGGCTCTGGTTGCCTGTAAGCTCTGTCGGTCCATGGGCTACGAGGCAAAGAAAAGTGATGTGGTGGACGACACTTCAGAGGAGCTCAAGGAGTACTCAAAGTAGGTTTTGTCTTGACGAAAATATTGAACTATTCGGCAGGATGCCATTACAAGCTGTGCTCGTGTTTCCTAGTGAGTTCGGGACTCTGGCAGTGGACCTTCTGGAGCAGTCGTTCAGGCAGGACGAGACCATGTCGATGAAGCTGCTGACCTACGAGCTGAAAAACTGGAGCAACATGACGTGTCTGAAGCTGGCTGTGTCATCACACCTGCGGCCCTTTGTGGCCCACACCTGCACCCAGATGTTGCTGTCAGACATGTGGATGGGACGGCTGAACATGCGCAAGAACTCCTGGTACAAGGTTCATGTTCCCTCTCTATATTTTGTTTCTTTTTTTATTTTTACTCTCCTGGGGAAAAAAATCAAAACACCTCCCTTTGGAAACAAACCGCTCTACATAAGAAAGTTGACGCAAAGACTCCAGGTAACATTAAAGAGAAAGCATTTCATCACCGACAGGAGTCCACAAGCAACACGCCACGTTGTGCCGCTCTTAAGAGTCCCTGCACAGATACCAGCTCCAAACAGTCCAGTTTAAGGTTTATTCCACAGACGTTTCATAAATGATTCCACACATTATTCCAGTCCTGTGCCAGCTGTCAGTCCATTGGTGTTGATGTTGAGAATGAAGTTAAGATGGCAGCAATGATGCAGGCACTCGGCACAACACCAGCAGAATGTGTCTCCCTCTCCCAAATAAAGGCTTCAGGTTTGGGCACATCCCCGTGTCCTCAAATGAGTCTCATATTGAGAAATATCATTAACCATAATGTGTTTGGAGTGAAACGGCATCCATCTCTGTGAGTGACTATGCGTCTCCCTCCAGGTGATTCTGAGTATGTTGGTGCCGCCGGCCATTTTGCTCTTGGAGTACAAATCCAAGGCAGAGATGGCTCACATCCCTCAGAGCCAGGACGACCACCAGATTACCATGGAGGACAGCGAGAACAACTTCCCGAACGTTGCTGAAGACATCCCGATGGTGAGAAGTTGTTGGAAGCTTACTGAAGTTCTCATGCATGTGTTCATCGAAATAGTTGAGCTATTTTACTCTACTTATAAAATTGGAATAATGATCCCTACGTTGTAAAATTTGTCAAGTCAACGTGACATAAAAAGCTAGCTTACTAGCAAGACTTACCGAAATGAAATTCTGTCATCCTTAACTACTTTTCCAGTGTATCTAAGCAAGGTGTTGCACTCATAAAGAACTGTAGTTATGCCTCAAATAGGTGTAATTGTACATAGTAGTTGGTAGGCAGGAGAAAGTCGCCTGATCGAGCTAGAAGTGGACTGTTGTGAGTCTGGTCGGTCAGTTCCAGTCGTGAAGAATATATGAAATATTTTTTGTAACTAAGCTGTTGATGGCTGGAGACAAGAGGTACGATGGATCAGTATAAGCAAGACAGAATACATGAGTGTGACAGTCCAGTGCTTGGGAGGAGTTACACAGAGTGCTGGACAAAGTTTAATATTAGAGGTGAAGAGGAGAGTGCAGGCAGGGTGGTGCAGGTGGAGACATCTGTCAGGGGTGATTTGTGACTGAAGAGAGGCAGCTCAGGAGAATGAGAAGCTCTGCAGTACACTTGTGAGACCCGCCATGTTGTTGGGTTCAGAGACAGTAGATTTGATTCAAAGAGTTAGGTGAGACAGAGTTAACCATTTTGGAAGAATTGATTCAAAGCTACATTCCATTGGCTGGACCAGACATGTTTTTTTATGGTGTGCTACATTTTATGTTGTGATGTTGTGTTAAATCAGCATGGAAAGCATCATCATCATCGTCATCATAAATGTTCAACAACCCTGCATGACATTACCGTTCAGATTTTTGTTCAGAATGCTCATCAAAGCCCTGCAGCCCAATAAGTATCTGGTGGTTTTCCCCCTCTTTCATATTCGGACATGTTTTTCTCCCCCCCATGCTGTTTTGAGTTTATTCACCTCTGCTCTCCCTCTCTTTACGGACTCCCCTCCAGTCTGTGGTCTGTTGTCTAATTTTGGTGTTTTTGTCTCTGCAGGATGTGTTCAAGGAGACCCGATCCCACGACCTCGGGGAGGCCAAGTCTGACACAGAGACACACATTCGCTCCAGGAAGCTGCCGCTGACCAGGAAGATATATGCCTTCTACCATGCTCCCATTGTCAAGTTCTGGTCCAACACGGTAGGTCCATGTCCCTGCTGCAGGTTCCCTGAAGAATATCACAGACAGCCTTGCCGAGCTCGTGCCTACGTTACATGACTGCGGCGACCTGTCTTCTCCCACTTAAGTCATTTTACAGTCTCTCTAGTTTGAGAACACAAATCAGCTGGGATCTGAGTGAGGCGCATTAAGTAGCCTCCATGTGCTCCACTTCCTTCAGTTCTCAGGCCCTCGGCAGTTTCTCAGGAGCTGGCTGCTCAATGATCGTATCAGTGGCTGACTCAGCCTGTTCCTGAGCTTATCTGCACCTGCTTAACCTGCTCCCGTCTGGAAATGAATGCGTCTGGGAGGCACTCGGAAGTGGCCTGCGTGTCCGATGGTTGTCTTAATGCCCAATTTTCCAGCACTATAGTTTAACAGTTAACCTTATCTGGACTTATTTTTGTGACTGTTTATTCCCTTTTCTCACATTTGTCTGGACGGTTTTACAATTTCAAGCTGAGCTAACATGAACTCTGGGCTTCAGGGCTGGTTTCCATTCAACACACATGCATTAGCACTTTGACTCTGCTCCAAATGAAACGGGTTTGCAGTAGCTGCTGTGCATAGTTCTGAGCCAGATGAGTTGGTAAGGCCTGTTGGTTCTATTCACATGTTAAATCACTTTGCTCTGAGCAGTATAAAACCCTGGTTTGTCGCTGGACAGGTTTACTTATTGCAGCCTAGATGACACAATGACCCGGACAACACTTTCTCTCCAACTGTTGTTAATAATAAACTCTGACATAGTTGTGGATTGCTGCCACACTGCAGCCTAGTGGTTAGCACTCTCACCATGCAGCAAGATGGTTGGGGGTTCGATGCCCACCTTTCTGCGTGGAGTTTGCATGTTCTCCCCCGTGTGTGTGTGGGTTTTCTCCGTGTTCTCCGGTTTCCTCCCACAGCCTAAAGACATGATCACTGGGTTAATTGGACACACTAAAAGGTGTGTGTGTGTGTGTGTGTGTGTGAGCGCCCTACGATGGACTGGCGACCTGTCCTGGCTGTATTCCCACCTCTTGCCCAATGACTGCTGGGATAGGCTCCAGCTATCCTCGCAACCCTGAACAGTGGTTAATTGACAATGTATATGTGTATGGTTGTCGATCGCAGAGTGTTTGAAGAGGACATCTAAGGAACACGGCGTTTGTCATCATCTGCTAGACTTGATGTTCCCTGATATTTGCTGTTCAACCAGTTCACTGAACATTAAATTAGGTTTGTCTGAATGATTGTGTGCAACCTGCGGTGCCTCTTAGTTATAAGGTCTTGATTTCCTGATAATTCACCACAATGATTTTCTGACTGATGAATTCAGCTTGAAGTTTTGTTGCCCGAGACGGCTGTTCATTCCAGATGTCCATGTCTAGCATCTGCACATGATGCCCTTCAATTCTGTATAATTTGGCTAGAAGACTTGTGATGAGGACCAAATACAGATCAAATCAATTTAAGCGTGTCTCTCTCGAGGAGCATGTTTCAGAATACATTTCAGCAATGGTGTCGTCCCGACTGCATTATTACCTTAATCATCTGCCTCCTGTCTCCCTCACAAATTGGATGAACAAATGTCAGTGAAACTTCTAAGAAATGTTGATGGTGGGACATGGAACCGATGGTTCAACTTTGGAGTTCCAGACTATGATCTGGAGCTTTGAGAGATAGCACCCATGCTGACCTCTCTACTTCACTTCTTGTGTTTTGTTGTGTGACTTCTGGAATTCTACTGCCACCTGCTGGCCCTTCGAGCTCATTTGAAATTGACTATTGCTCTCAGGAGGTGATCATGGGGCTCACCTGGTGTTCAGTCGTGTTGTGTTTTATTTTTGTGTTTATTTTTGTCCTCAGCTTTTCTACCTGTGTTTCCTGATGATCTACTCGTATGTGGTGCTGGTGAGAATGCAGATTCAGCCTTCTCCCCAAGAGTGGATCGTCATCCTCTACATCTTCACCTCCGCCATAGAGAAGATTCGAGAGGTTAGTGGATTCGGAGCTGAGTTTTTATAGCAAGGCTGTGTCTTTAACATCTTCTTTTTTCCAGATGTTTATGTCTGAAGCGGGAAAAATCAGCCAGAAGATCAAAGTGTGGTTCAGCGAGTACTTCAACGTGTCCGACTTTCTGGCCATCGTGACGTTTTTTATCGGCTTTGGTTTGAGGTTGGCGGGAGGGGACGTTTTTGTCCCAGGCAGGACCGTTTACTGTCTGAACATCATCTTCTGGTACGTGCGACTCATGGATATCTTGGCTGTGAACCAGCAAGCCGGACCCTACGTCATGATGATCGCGAAAATGGTGAGTTCTCCGACTGGCCTTCTCAAAGGTTTTGACCATTGTAGGATAATTTCTTTACCAGAGCTAATCTCAGATCAACGTAACCGTCCCTGGAGCTCTGGTTATTAATGGACGTCGTCTTATTTGGTCATGTCTTGGAGAGCACTAGCTATCAGATGATGGAAACAAACCTGATCCACTTGTTGGTCTAAATTCCAGGCCACGACTTGCAGCAGACCAGTGACTATTTGACAATATCAAGGTCTTAAGAAAGAAAGTTAATTCCACTTTTGCTCATTAACCTTTTTTATTTTTGTTATATGCATTATTGCGGTGACCTTTTCGTCAAACATCATGTTTAATTTCTTATGTTCATGTTTGAGCAGCACGTCATTGCCTTAACCAGGTATAGTTGAACCACACTATAGTCCCTGATCAGCCCTGTGGTTTGACGTCAGCCCTCTGTGTCTATGCTCTGCTTGTATTTCATGTAGCGTAGGAGTGGTGTGACAGTGTATGGCGTGACATTGATGAATGGATTTAATGTAATAGAACTGTGGTTGGGATCCTACAGAGTCTCTCCATCCCTTTTCCTTGACTGTCTGTCATCTAAGTCTTTTTAGGCCTGAAACAGGTTGTGGAATGAAAAGGCGTGTCTTTATTTTCAGTGCCCTCTTTTCAATCCTGTCTGAAACACAAATGGGTTTTCTAGTTATGAAAATACCGAATGCAGATTAATGCATTTTAGTAAAGCAGGGTACACACATTAAATATTTTTTTTCCATTTATTGAAAAGATTTCAGAATCTGGCATTGATTGTTTTAACAAAAAAGAAACATTGCAATAACTTAAAAATATGACGCACAATAAGATGATGGTGCTTTTAGGTGATTTTCAACAGGAAAATCAAAATAACCGTAGCGCAACCACGATACATGGAACGGAGGTCACACTTGCTCCATGGAGATGAGATTTTCTCCTCGGGTTTTAATGCTGCCAATTCAATAATCATTAATAAAAACTACATGCATTCCATGGCACAATTCAAGTTGAGCGCAAGTGTTTGCTTTAGAATTATATCTGTGATGAGCGTTTCTTCAGCACCTGACTCCGACTCTCTTGCAGGTGGCCAACATGTTCTACATTGTCGTGATCATGGCCATCGTGCTGCTGAGCTACGGCGTTCCCCGGAAAGCTATTCTCTACCCGTCTGAAGACCCGAGCTGGACGCTGGCCAAGGACGTGCTGTTCCAGCCGTACTGGATGATGTACGGCGAGGTGTATGCCTATGAAATCGATGGTAAGGATGATGAGAATCATGAGGGTAAACTGTAGTTTCAAGTGTCCTGAAACCGACGATGGTGGATCGGCTCCAAATCTGTGTCAACAGTCAGAAGTTTGTTTACTAGCTGGGGCAACACAAACCTCTGCTCAGCAGCTCATTTTACTGAAAAACAGCGTCCAATCAACTCAATAGAACGGTTGTTGTTGATGAAAGTTTAATCTAGATGAAACCTCTCCATTTGGTTTTGCCACTGCTCTGAACATTGCATGTGTCTCTTCAGTGTGTGCCAACAACAGTGAAGTGAAGACCCTGTGTGCGCCTGGCGTCTGGCTGACCCCTCTGCTCCAAGCTGTCTACCTCTTTGTACAGTACATACTCATGGTCAACCTCCTCATCGCCTTTTTTAAGTATGTGCCTCTGTGTGCCTGCTCGTGGTGGTGAGCGAATGCTGACGCTGTCGTTTACATCCACAGCAATGTGTATATTCAAGTGAAGTCAATTTCCAATCTGGTGTGGAAGTACCAGCGCTATCATTTCATCATGGCCTATCATGAGAAGCCTGTCCTGCCGCCGCCCTTCATCCTGCTGTGCCACATCTACTCGCTCTTCTGCATGTGCAGGAAGAGGAAGAAGGAGAACACCTACGGACCAAGTGCGTGCTCTGCTTTCCTGATGTTGGTTGGCTTCAGACGGACTCGCTGTAGCGTCACAATTGTCCATGATTGCAGAGCTGTTTCTCACGGAAGAAGACCAGAAGAAGCTGCATGACTTTGAAGAGCAATGTGTGGAGACGTACTTCCATGAAAAGGATGATCAGTTTCATTCGGGCAGTGACGAGCGCATTCGGCTAACCTCGGAAAGGTGAGTCCTGGTCCTTTGCTCCGTTCAGCCGTCGTCATGACAGAGGGGAAATGTGACACACTTTTCTTGCTTGTAGGGTGGAGACCATGTGCATGCAGCTGAAGGAAGTGGGCAACACGGTGAACGTCATCAAAAGGTCCTGGCTCACGCTGGACTCGCAGATCGGTCACCTGCAGGACCTCTCCGCCCTGATCGTGGACACGCTGAAGACCCTGACGGCGCAGAGGGCGTCCGAGGCCAGCAAGGTCCACAACCAGATCACCTGGGAGCTCAGCCTCTCCAAAAACGTGGTCCCCAGCGTCGGGCCTGTGCCGGCCGACACCGGTCCCCTCTCCAAGTCCTCTGCGGTCGGAAAACCTCAGGCTGGACTCAACATAGCAGATTCTCTTTTCGGGGCTGGAGCAGAGACTGACAGGAGCCAGAAGCCTGTGCACAGCCTGGGGAGAGGGCAGGTGCTGGACCTCAAGGTGAATCCAGAGCGAGGGGGGGTGTTTGGCCTCAGACCCTCGACCATTGAGGCTGGCTCCTCGGGCAGTGCCGGCTCTAGTGCCTTCGTCCAAAGTGCTGTGGCCACTTCCCCTCCAGAGCTGCGTGCACGAGGCCACTCTCTCACTCGGAATAAGCTGACCCGTCCACAAGAGCCCATTTATTCGGACTCACCGTCGAGCCTCCCCAACGTCCCCTACCCCGGAGCTCAGTTCCACATCAGCACCCCCTCCCAGCCCAGTGGCTCCAGCCACCCTGAACTGACACTGGCGGGGCCGCACTCTCCGCCGGACTGCACCACGGTAGAGTTTGGGGCCTTCATCGGTAAGTCTGACAGCGAGGGAGAGTGTGGTGTTGATGAGAGCGAAGCAGAGGACGAGGACAGTATGTGTGTGTATCCCACCGTTGTTGTCATGTCTAAGACTCCAGAGTCTGCGCCACCTGCTTGCTTTCCTTCTGCCTCTGCAATGTCTGGAAGCAGTGAGGGGGCGCAAGGGGGGGCAAAGTTCAGAAAGTGTTCGGGTTATGTCAATGAGGCTTTTTGTGACGATGAGGGCGCGTCCGGTTCGGCTGGTACACGACAGACAGACATTCCAGCTCCGCAGACCTCCGAAGCTTCTGTTCGGATCAGCGTCCCAGCAGAGGGCAGCTCGGACCGTGGTCCTGCTGCCCCACCCAGGAGACCCCCACCCAGGGGCAAGGATCCAAGAGCTTTAGGAGTGCCAGCTCCTGCAGTCAACCAGGGTCAGAGAGGGTCAGAGGTCAAATCAGACATGAGGAACCTGGCAACACGAGGTTTGAGTCTGAGCCGAGGTTCAGGGCTGCTTTGCTGGGTTCTGATTCTGTCCTTCACCTTCCTCCTGCTGCTTGTGTTGATTTGGAGAAGAATATTTGACAAACACGAGCATGTCGTTCTCATTCAGACTGTTCTGATCAGTGAACTTGCTTGACTCTTGGTGCGTTCCGAATGTCTCGGTGCCAATGAAAGATCAGTACTAACAAACTTGACTCTTGTGTCTTCTGGTGAGGTGCCTCCTCTCTCTGCTTCTTCATATGCCTTCTCCAGTTCTGATGTGACTGATGCAATGTTGGTTTGGATGAGATTTGGACAGCTGCTGGGCAGAATTTTCTTGTTTTCATTGTTGGTTCAATCAGAAGCTGTGGTTGTCAAATTTGCTGGGAAATACTCGATCACATTTTGATCCTGTCAAATGACAATGTCCTGCGACGGTCTAACAGACTCGCTCTCTTTGTTTCAGGACATAAAGAGAGTTCAGAACTCCAGCACTCGACGCCAAAGGAAAGCTTCACGTCCAGCAAAGAGCAGAGCCCGGTGCTGCGCTCCAGAGCCAGGGTGCGTTCTGTGCCGCCTCATTTGAGCCGCTTCATTTCTTACCCTCTCATCTCGATCTCATTGGATCTGCTTCCAGGCCGAGCATGAACCTCGCGGTCTGATCAGAGCCGGCAACTCGTATGCAGGGTTCACCGAGTTGGACAAGAGTCCGGCCTTCCTTCACCCTCAGTCCAGTAGGTGCTCAGCAGAGGCAGCTGAAGAACCAGGCTGGAGTAGTGAGTCTTTGTTTTCTTGTCCTTCAGCTCTCACCAAGAGGGAGAGGAATCGAGTCTCAGCCGAGGACATCCTCATCCACGAGGACCCCAGGGCTGCAGTGCTGGTGAGAGTCTCAATCTACACTGGCTTTGGTCAGCGCCCCCTAACACGTGTTTGCTTCTTCAGGAAAGAGTCCAGGTCAAGTCAGCTCAAGCCAGCAGCCTGTAAGTGACCGAGTGTGTGTCAAACCTGTGCCTGCTCATAACAGGTTTATTAACATCCGCTGCTCTTCTGTCTGACAGTCAACCGCCCGCCGAAGATACATTACCTGGTAAGATGCCTTCAGAGTTGTTGGTGAGCTTAGAGAATCCAAGAGATTCTGACTCCGGGAGTCCACCAGTTGTTTTCACACGGCATCATGTGTGTGTCAGACAATTTTATCATCAGTCGTGGAGTCCACCACGATGTTCAGAGAATCAGGACTGAGAGTTTAGAAGAGTCAGGGTGTCACGGGGAGCAAGGATGAGATCAAGATCTGAACACTGTGGTGTTAAAATAGAAATAAAAAAGTTTTAGTTTAGCAGTAATAAGCTGAAACATTATAAAGGTCTTTCCACAAAATTCCATGATAATACTTGAGATGGTGTCACATTTTTAGAGGGTCTGAAAAAAAGTGAGGATCTTTGTGAAAAAAGGTGACTGAAGAATCATTTGGGAGAAATAAATGAATGGGAAATAAACAAGTGTCAAGTAGATGATTGAGAGCTGCAGTGTGGAACCTGGGTGGATTGTTTGAGAAGAGTGAACTTCAAAGCAATAAAGTCCACGTTGAAGCCAACAGCAGAAAGTTAACAGTAAAAAGAGGTGAAAAGTGAATGATACCATAGTACGTTATGGAAACAGTTTAAAGTGAAAATGCATACAGAAGAATGCACATTTCATTGTCTACAAAAGTGAGTGAGAGGCTGGAGGAAGAATGAAGATGAGCTATCCAGATGATGGACATATGAAGGAGGTGAAGATGAGAAGCTTGCCAGGAGAGCAGGGCTGAGAAGAGTCGAGTAACTGGAAAGGAGCTGAGGAATGAGTCTGTCAGAGGGACGTGTGGAGAGAGTTGGGAAGGACAGATGGTTTGGGCCAGTGTAGAGGAGGCAGTGATGAGGTTCATGATGAAGGTGGGATTAGAAGAGGACTTGATGTCAAGTGTGAAAGCTTTGTCTGCTCTTGTGGTTCCAGCTGTCCCCCACTACTCGCCCCGACACACCCACCTGGGGCCCAGGAAGGACTGTGAGTACCAGCCTTTCACTCAGAACAGGTCTGTGACTCGCCTTGTGTCTTGACTCGTGTCGTGTTCTCTCCAGCCATCGGTTCACCATTCAAACCCATGGAGAGCTACCAGTACTCGGGTGAGAGCTGCTGGTCCGGCTGTGGTTCTGTCCACTCTGCCTTCTGCGCCCTCATCTTCTTCCTCTCCACTCCCTCAGCTGTGGAACGAAACAACTTGATGAGGCTGTCCCAGAGCATTCCCTTCACTCCAGTGCCACCCAGAGGTGAGCATGTGTACTTGTACAGCCTGTGTGCGTCTGAGTGGCCCTCGCTGACTCCCTCGTGTGGCCCCTCAGGGGAGCCGGTGACGGTGTACCGGCTGGAGGAGAGCTCCCCCAACACCATCAACAACAGCATGTCTTCCTGGGCCCAGCGCGGCCTCTGCGCCAAGATCGAGTTCCTCAGCAAAGAGGAGATGGGTGGCGGCTTGCGGCGGGCCCTCAAGGTCCTGTGCACCTGGTCCGAGTACGACATCCTGAAGCCAGGCCACCTCTACATCGTCAAGTCCTTCCTCCCCGAGGTGGTCCAGACCTGGCAGAGCATTTACAAGGACGACACCGTGCTGCACCTTTGTCTCAGGGTACAGCACGCACACACGCACGCACGCACACAGAGGGCTTCTCTCACCACTCGCTTGGCTTCCTTTGGTGTTTTCGTCACACTTGGATATTTGTGTTTGTCTAAGTAGTTCATGTTAGTCGAAACAAGCAAACACAAAAACACAAAGTGTTTGTGGGGAACCCCCACAAACACTTTGTATTCCTGCCTCATGAGAGGGTTAGGAGCATGAACCCGTCACCAGGGCTCTGCAAACTGCTCTGCTCCATGTTGCGTTTTTTCTGCTGCAGAACCCAAGCTCTCTTCAGTCTGAGGTCACCACAGATGGAGGTTCTCCTCCAGGTTTCTTTGTTGTACTGGGACACACACATCACCCGAGACGTTGCACCTTTGAGGTTTTTTTTTTTTTTTTTTTTTTTTTTGTTTGGTCTCAGTCTCTTTCCCATCACTGAGCCGGGTGACACCTGCTCTTCTGGATGACTGGTTGCTGCAGTCTTGGGGTCAGAAGGTTCCACTCTGTTCGCCCCATGTGTGGCTCATAGCTCTCACAGAGATCCCTCAGTCTCAGGTCAGAAACGTCTCTGGGAGTCCTGACAGCCACAGTGACTTCCATTCATCTGTCCCAGCATGAGGTCCAGTTCGTCGACCTTCTGCTTCTGCGTCTACTTTGGGTCCTGTGGAAGAAAACTGTTTTGTGTTGATCTGAAATATTTAAGTGGAACAAACTCGCACTAACAAGTCAGGAAGGAAAAGCTTGGTGTTAATGCCTCCAGCGCTTTGTCCTCACTTTATTACAAAGTCCAATTAAAAGAGCAGATGAGGCGATCTTGACTTTGACCCCAGTCTCACGCCAGAACGGACGAGTGAGTCATGACAGCCTCCTGCAGCTGCGTTACTGCCCACCAGGTGTCGCCAGAAACCCTTTATGAACCTGACCATCCGGTTGTTCAGGAAGTTCTCCTGTAACAAAGTCATGAAGCCATCAGGTCCAGAGCTGCTGGTGTTTTAACCCTCTACCTGCTGAAGTGTCTGCAGCTGCTCTGTGTGTCTGGTCACTCCATTGCTCCAAGCATGTCAGCTGACTGTCACAGCACCTGCTCCAACCTCATCCATGCAAATGTGGTGTCCTCCTCCAGGAAATTCAGCAGCAGAGAGCCGCGCAGAAGCTGACCTTTGCCTTCAACCAAGTCCGACCCAAGGCCATCCCGTACTCGCCCAGGTAAAGAGGGGCTTGTTTAGTGGGGACAAAACACTATCCTTGTGAGGACTGTATGACCTTGTGGGGACATTTGGCTGGACCCCACACGGTACAGCCTCAATTTGAGGGTAAGGAATAACTGGCTTTCAGTCTGGTTCAGAGCCCCAGTCTGGTTCAGGTGATCAATGTGTTCTGGATGGTTAGGTTTTAGGGGGAGAGGCTGGGGAAAGGGTGATGGCCAGGAGAGGTCCCCACAAAGGCAGCAGTACAAACGTGTGTCTGTGCGTGCGTGCGTGTGTGTGCGCGGGGCGTGTCAGACAGTTTCTCTCCTCAACTTCCTCTTGTCGCAATTGCTCAGTGAGTGAAATGAGCTGCGACTCTGGTTCTGACCTTGGGTCCCTCAGCCAGAACATTATGACCCCTGAGCTTCAGAGATCTGTGAGCCGCCAGCAGGGAGCAGCACCTGCTCTCCGAGGTCCACAGTTGATTCCTCTGACTGGTGAAAAGCAGGCGGCTTCTGTAGTTAAACTGGTTCCTGCTGGAGATGAAGCTCGTCCAAGACTCTCCCAGACAGAGAGACAACAGGAAGTGCTGGACTCACTCACTGGTTCTTTACCGTCAGACCTGAGGAACGGCATCATTTCTGCCTTCTTTAATTGTCTCACAGTAACTGGTACATCCAGTTTCATTCCACTCCTCCTCTGACCGTGCAGTGTTCAGTCGTCCTTTGTTTACTGTGAGGGAGGCTCCTGCACTTTATGAAACATCCTGTTGTGTTGCTTCACCATGAAGCGTTGCAGCAGAAGTGATCATCTCTGCCGCTCCTTCCTCAGACCACAAGCCCAGCCAGAGAAGTGCCGTCCCTTTTCCTGGGAAAATATCATGGTTGATCTCAGCAGTTGTTACTTCTGACCACACAACACACTGGCGTTGAGCAGTTAAACCAGACCGGACGTGAGTCGCTCTGACTGTGTTTCAGTTTCACTCTGACGCTGGCGTCGTTGACCGCGGGCCAACACTCTTGTGAAACACTTCCAGAGAAGAGTCGCGGTGAGACGCTTCCAGACAGCAGCGCCGAGCTGCCAAGAGCAAACCTCAGGAATGGAGGAGGAGTGGCTCTGTCTCTCTGTGTGTGGGCTTGTTTATCGTGCCTTGTGGGGTCCAATTCCACACAACACTATCCTTGTGAGGACTGTATGACTGTGGAGACACTTGGCTGGACCCCACAAGGTTAAGCTTCAATTTAAAGGCTAAACTTCAGGATAACTGCTCCAGAGTCCTGGTTGAGGCTGGGTTTCAGGGGAGAGGCTGGGTGGTGGCCATGAGAGGTCCTCACAAGGATGGTGTGACAAACGTGACCCCTCTCCTCCCCAGGTTCCTGGAGGTCTACCTGCTGTACTGCCACTCGGCCGGTCAGTGGTTCGCCATCGAGGAGTGCATCACCGGAGAGTTCCGCAAGTTCAACAACAACAACGGCGACGAGATCGTGCCCACCAACCTGCTGGAGGAGACCATGCTGGCCTTCAGCCACTGGAGCTACGAGTACACCCGGGGAGAGCTGCTGGTGCTGGACCTGCAGGGTACCTCCCGCCCCTCCGCCCTGGCTCGCGCCCCACTCGCCCCCTCTAACCTCCACCTCTGTGTCCAGGTGTCGGAGAAATCCTCACCGACCCCTCCGTCATCAAGAGCGGAGAGAAGGGGTACGTACGGACGGACGCACGCTCTCCTGGGTCCTGGGGGTCCTGGCTCGCTGCTGCCCCCTGTTCTTTACTGCAGACTTACACTCATAAGAAACAATAGTTTGTTCACCTTCCTTCATGAGTTTTATTCTCTTCCACATAGGATTTTCCATCCCTCATTTTCGGGACCTTTTTAATGCTTTTTTTTTTTAACTTTTTTTAATATTAATTTGATTTGTGGAAGAAAGAAGCTTGAGAAAATGATTGAAACGTTATTAACCTTGATATGTAAGCTGAATCAGGCTTTCCTCACATAGTCAGGAAAGGTAAACGTGTAACATATAACAATGTAAGGTAACTACACTGTCATTCATTTTTGCAGAGTTTTCTTACCTGCTTTGGATGGATCCATTAATTACATGGGAAATGCAGAGATTGAAATATTTACTAACCGTTCTTATTTTATTACTTTGTTTATGATTTGTGTGCTGCTATTGTTCCCTACAGTGTCATTTATATAAGTTTTAAGCTTCACCTTGCATTTTTCAGCGAAGAATTCTCATGGTTTTATTCATCAGTTTTGGATGAGTTAAAACGAAATATTTGAAGATGAACAAGATGGAGCCAAGAAATGTTATTTAAGAATTAAACATAGATAAAATAATGAAAATTATTTGTTTTATTATTATCTGTATGATTGGGAAACATGTTTTGTGGTGATTTTCCCAGACAACATAGTTTGACTCAATATTTTTCATTGATATTTAAAAAGTGCAGTACAAAAATACAGCCTATTTTTTAGGCTTTGTTTCATTGTTTTTTTTAGTTTAGTTAGTTTTTAATCCCAACAAGGAGGTTTTTCTTATCTTTAAAGAAAAATTAACCATAAATCAAGTGTCAAGTTTTGTCCCTCTGACGTCATCATTTTGAGTGAAATCCCAACAGCGCGATGATTCACCAGCAGGTGGCGCCAGCCTCTCAGTGACTGTCCTCTGTTCCAGATCCTACGATATGATTTTCGGGCCGGCCAACCTCGGAGACGACGCCATCCGAAACTTCCGTTCCAAACATCACTGCAACTCGTGCTGCAGGAAGCTCAAGCTCCCAGGTGAGACCCGCCTCCTCGTGAGCCCCGGGTGTCGCGGGAGCTCACCCGCTTCTCTGCCTCCCTCCAGACCTGAAGAGGAACGACTACACGCCGGACAAGTGAAGCCGCCGCCGCCGCTGCGAGTCAGAGCCAAGGAGCCCATCAACTGGAAGGACGGTCGTCGCCGGAGCATGCCGACTGTTGCGCAACACCTCTGCTGCGTTTTAAAGTTTTTAAAAGTTTTTAAATATGAGCGGATGAAATGGTACTTTATTGTCGCAGAGATTTTATTATTTATTATCCAGTTGCCTTGTTTGAACCTGAAAACGCATTTTATCCGTGTGTGTGTGTCGTCCTGAGTTCGTAAAAGATGGAATTGAAATGGTGTTTTTTTTAAAAGAAAAAATGGGCAGATTGCAATGCAACTTTTACTGCAACATGTTGGTGATTTTCCTTGTGCGTCCCCCCGAATCCTCGCTGACCATTTCTGTCATTGTTACAGAGGGACGGTGGCTCTCTGTCGCCCCCTGCTGCGAGAACAGACTAGTGTATCTTATAGATACTGAGCGGCGGCGGGCTCCAGCGCCATCTCCTCGTTTTATACCGAACTCTTCTTGAAACTAATAAAACCTCAAAAACAGCGACTGTGTTGTGGCTCCGTGGGTTTGTTGATGTGGCGTCATCGTCAGGTGACTGTCGCGCGTCACACAGACACAGGACCGGCGGTGTTTAAAGTACACACGCACGCGCCTCCCCGAAACTGCACTCGGTGCCAAGCCTCCGCCTCTCTGTCACGTGACGGCCCTTTAAAGGGGGGCGTGTGCGTGTGAGACGAGTATGTTGTCCAACTGGTGTCGCTCTCCCAGTGTGTGTTCGCACTTGACCACAGAAGCACGCGCATCTCCAGCCGCCCAGACTCGCCTCACTGTCCCGCCATGCCTCACGTGCGCATCAAGTACTGGTGAGTGTTGGCGCGAGCGACTCGTTGGTTTGACGCGGAACACCTCTGGAGTTCGGACCTGACGCGCTGTGTGTGTGTGTGTTTGCTCCAGCTCCGGATGAGGGTCCAACAGGCACTTCAAGGAGCTCAAGCGCAAGCTTGAGAGTATTCCTGGAGTGACGGTCAGCCCCGAGAGCGGCCCCTCAGGTAACCGCGCGCGCGCTCCCGTCACTGTCGGCCCTGGACGGGGCTCGGCCCCAGAGACACGCTGGTGTCTGGCTCCACCCGGTGGACAGTGGCGGTACTGCTGCTGCTCCTCCGTATTCGGATCAGTGAATTAGTCATCATGGCTCCTCCTCCCTGTATGGGCGTATAGTTTTCTACCTCAAATATAGAAATATATGATCATTTTTAATTTTAAAACATTCTAGTTTTTTAAATGCCCCGTTTCAATGTCTTTTTTTTAACATTTAAGATTATATATATATATATATAATACACTCTTTATTTTAATACTATTCTAGTTTTCTACCTCAAATAAATATAGAAATATATTCTCATTTTTAATTTTAATACCATTGTAGTTTTCTACCTCAATACAAATGTGTCCCATTTCAATGTCTTTTTTTTTGTTTTTAATATTTAAGAATTTAATTATATATATATATATTATTATTATTTTTTAAATACTATTCTAGTTTTCTATCTTTTGTTATTTTTTATTTTTTCGAGACATTTCTTTTTGTTCAGCCAATGTATATTTTTTTTCGATGCCAATGTCAGCTGTCCCTGTCTCGCGCCATGTTCCCTCCATTATCTTTCTTGGTTCGCCTTTAAGTTCTTTTTGTTTTCTGCGCTGGAGCGGGGAGCGTTGATGCGCAGCGCCCCCTAGCGAGCGACGGAGGGGCTGGACAGTGAAGCGCCTGTCTCACCTCACGTGTCCCGTCTTTGTCTCTCTCTCCAGGGAGTTTTGAAGTGTCCTTGGACGACGAGCTGATCTTCTCCAAAGTGGCGGAGGGGACCTTCCCCAACCATGACAAAGTGAGTGCGGTCACGTGACCTCGGAGCCCACGCGTTGACTGACGACGCGTGCGTTTGTCTCCCCGCAGGTGGTGTCACAGGTGATGCAGCGGCTGTCCAAGGCCTAGATGTCACATGACCACGGTGGCCCGCGCTGAGGCTCCGCCCACTGCCGCTTCTGCCTATGACTGTTCCCACTGAAACCTGGAGTGTGAGCACGATGTTCCCCAGAAGCGGTCGGTTCCGCGGAGCCTGAGTCCGAGCTCATCCGTGGCGCCTCGTGTCATCCACATAATCCCATCCCTCCAATAATCCACAATTCGCCTCATCATCATCATCTCCAACCTGCGTCACGAACATCAGCGGTGTTTCCAACGAGTGGTTCCAGCAGGCGGTGAAGTGGATCAGAACCAGATCCGGATTCACCTGGATGAACACGTTCAGACACAATAAAACCACATCTGATCTCCAGCCGACTCTTCCTCTTCTGTTGCCCGTCGACCTTCATGCCGTCGTTTAGGCTTCAACTTATACGTTTACCCCGGGTTCTACACTTTTGTTTTACCATTTCAAATCATGAACGCCGTGTAACCACTTTTATACGGGGAAATATAAATGAGAACTAAAAAAAATCCCACTGACGCTTCACGCCAGACCGATATCGGATCCAAAACGGATCGTCTCGCTGGCGGGTGACGACGGTCGGCGCATCATACCAGCAAACGTTTATTTCTCTCATTGCTTTCAGCTTTGACATCCATTGTTTTGAATTGTGTCGCAAGAGGAATCATTCAGAGGCAAATCATAGAAGTGAGCACGGAAGGATCCGATTCTTCCGTGCTCACTTCTATGGTTGTTTTGATTGACAGTCTCTGTGGAAGAATGATTTATTTTCAAACATGCTGCACATGGTCAATGTAATGCAGGAGCTTTTACATACACTAGTCCTCAAACTTATTCATACGCTTGCGATTTTTTTTATTTTGTGATGAAATTAATGATTTTTTTTGGGTCAAATTTCTGTGTCAGTTATAGGTGAATTGAAAGAATGACAAAAATACAACACAAAAACTAAAAATATTTATTACCGGGGTGTTTTATTTCTGGCGTCCCCAAAAATGCCATGTTCAAAATGATTCATACCCCAGACAGTCAACAGAAATGTGCCAAATGTGGTCATTTTTGTCCTGTACTGACTTCAAGATGTCACAATGAAGTCAACGTTGTAAACCTCGGAAGCTCAGTAAGAAACATCTGTCAGCTCGCCTGGCCTTTGGTAAACATCATCTGAAGCACGATCTCTCACTGAGCAGCGGCTTCTTCCGAGGTTTACGTCCATGGAGACCTCCTCTGTGCAAGACTCACCTTTGTCCCTGCCTGGTCGAGTGTTTCCATGAGGGCCGTGGTTGTCCTCTCTGGGTTGGTGTTGATTTTCCTCGCAGGTTTGGGGGACACCTCACACTTCCGTCCACAGCCACTGAGGTTTATAACGCTGTGGAACCTCTTGTACTTGTTGATGATGCTCTGGACAGTTGAAACAGGGACATCACACTGCTTGGAAATAGTCTTGTAACCTTTGCCTTCACTGTGGCTATGAACAAGACGCTGACACAGGTCCTCACTGAGCTCCTTCTTCTTGACCATGATGACCAGAAACGAAGAATGACCTGAACACTTTCCCCCTATTTATACTGTTCTGGAAAGATGTGTTTTTTCATTTTAACATATGGCCAACAGTGTTGACTTCATTGTGACATCTTGAAGTCAGTACAGGACAAAAATGACCACATTTGGTACATTTCTGTTGACAGACTGTCCGGGGTATGAATCATTTTGAACATGGCATTTTTGGGGACGCCAGAAATAAAACACCCCAGAAATAAATATTTTAAAAGAATTTTGTGTTTTTGTCATTCTTTCAATTGTTGGTCGCATATAACTGACACATAAGTTTAAAAAAAAAATCATTCATTTCATCACAAAATAAAAAATCAAAAAGGTATGTATCATTTTGTGGACAAGTGTATGTTATCTTAGTTATCATTTTCCGGTACATTGTCTGTCTTGCTGTGATGTAAACAGTCATAATAACATATTCAAATGCACCGCGACTGTGTTTGTAAGGTCTCGTTTCTATTCATAAGGGGAACTGCACCACTTTATCAGGGGAGTCACTGCCAGAGGCTGACAGGTTTGGGAGAGAGCTGGAGCTGAGGAAGACGATGGTGCGAGATGAAGGCCGAGGCCCGGGCGTCCTCCTTTTCAAAGCCACTAGGTGGCGCGCTCCGCCCGAAAAACTTGGCCTTCGAGCCACCATTTCAACGAACCTGCCTTATTTTCGAGGCGCGCCGCAATGCTGAGCTCTGCTGGAGCAGACTCGTCACCCGAGAACCTCGCGACTCTTGTTGACGGGGATGTCGAGAACACACCCCAGAGTACAGGCTGTTTGCTCGACGTGAGTCAGGCGGTTGTGCAACACGAGCTTGGCGTGCCGGGTCACATGAGCGCTCACGAGCCCGGGCAAGCTCGGACACGGCGGGAGGTCAGAGGTCAGCCGGTTCACTCCGCACTGAGAAAGTGTGTCAGTGAGCCAGTGGACGGGTGTTTTAAGCTGTTTACATGTGTGTGTGTGTGTAACCCGCGAAGGGCAATAATCCAGAGAGCAAGACAATAACAAAGAGCTTTGTGTGTTTGTGTTGCTCAGCTGCAGCAGTGACACACAAAAACAGTTACAGGAAGCAGAAGTTGTGGCTCTGGGTCTCAAGTGTGTGTGTCATGGTTTGTTCCGGGGGAGTGTGTGGGCTTGTTTATCCTGCCTCCTGGGGACCTGTCTTGACAAAACACTGTCCTTGTGAGGACCGTATGACTTTGGCTTCCAGTTTGGTTCATGTGTTTTGGAGGGTTAGGTTCCGGGGGAGAGGCTGGGTGATGGTCAGGAGAGGTCCCCACAAGGACAGAGAGAGACAAACGTGTCTGTTTACTCACCACGAGTGTGAGACAGAGGTGCAGACGCACTGACCTCATTGTGACATCAGCTGACGACAGAAACACCACACAAACTGAGACGCACCAAAACACACGTCGGTTCCAGGCTGGCAGCAGGTTTCATCATGACAGAAGACACAGACGGAGCCGGGGGTGAGACTGTGAGCCATGAGTCATGAGACGGAGGGAAAATGGAAGGACGCCTTGTAAAAATACACAGGGTCCAACAGGAAGTGAGCATCTCACTTGGCCTGAAATAACCTGCCAAAATTCCACCAGCGACTCGAGTGTGTGTCTCACTTCCGAGTCTCACACACACACACACACGAGGGCGGCTCGGGGCGACTCAATCGTCCACGACACAGACTCGCACTCAGGTTTTCATCTGATCCAACTTTTATTACAAAACAGCGAGGAAATAAATAAACCAAAATGTAAAAATAGAACGTCTGTCGGGAGCGCTTGTTTCGTTCAACAGTTGAAGTTGGTCCCTGGGAAACTGCGGTTCAGCTCAGCTGACCGCAACATCGCTGCAGGCGAGGTGAGGGGCGAGGAGCGCGCCGCTGGCCAGGTGGCGCTCTCCTCCTCATAAATATAATATATTACTTTGTCGATTGTACAGGAGAAGGCGGCGAAAGCGCGGGCGACGCACGAGACGGAGAGGCAGATGAATCAAAACAAGGAGAGCATCTTCCACCTCGTGGTCGCAGCTGCACATTTGAGAGAAGGAACCAGGCGACGTCACTCGCTCCCCAATTTCTGAAGGCATTGAGATGATCGGTACAATCGTAAGGAGCAAAGTGACCAAACGTGTCAGGAGTGTAAACATTCAGCCCTGAAGTGCCGGCGGCGGCGGCCGCTGGGGACCAGTCAAACATCGCACCGACGTGAAGTGGAGAGTGGCGCGCCGCGCTAGCGCACCAGCAGGAAGGTGAGTCCGGCGAGGCCGACGCCCGCGGCGGCAAACAGCGCTGTCTTCACCGAGGACTCCAGACTGACGCTCTGGACCTGGCTGAACTTACAGAACCCCTCCTGCAGAGAGAAACCACAGTTCAGAACAAGGAAAACACATCAACACCCCCCTCCCCGCACTGGTGAGGCTTCACGAAACAGTGTCCTCTTGGCCCACTAGAGGGCACCATCCGCGCTGAACAGCCGTTTCTATGAAAACCTCACCAGAGCGCCACCTGCTGAGCTCTGAGAACAAGGACACTGTTTCACGAAGCCTCACCAGCACAGGTCTGAGAACGACGGTGGTGATGCAGAGAAGGAACTGACGTCACTGTAGTCATCCCATTGTTTATTGTTAAACAAAATACTTTCAGTTGAAAAACAATACTTCAGATGTGATGTCAGAACAGCAAACATATTGTGCTGCATCACCTGACGGCTCTAACAATGTGATGGTGAAACAGTATCACAACACAATCTCAGTGTACCGTGTCACCGCTCCTGCATCGTACGGCCAGCCACCTGCCACAACACAGCCCCATTATTCCATGGTGTTCAATGAGTAAAGTGAACCAGCAGTGTGATCCAAGTCACAAGCAACAGCAGGGATCTGAAGGAAAAGCAATCGCACCCGAGCAGCCATCCAGCCAGATGACGCTCAGCACTCCACCCTCCACTAAGCTCTGAGACTGAGAGGCACAAAAACACTGCCTGCTTTTTTCCATTGTTCATAGCAAATTCCACGAAATTCACTTAGAATTTTATCATTTTAGGGATAACAAAATATCCCATGATGGAAAAGCAGAATCTTTGATTCCAAAGCCTGGAGAGACACGTCTGTTCTCACGGAGCTTTTACAAGGCGTTGAGACGGAAACATCTGCAGCTCTGCTGTCGAGTCAAAGACCCGAGTCAAAGACCTGCTTGGCGAGGCGGACTGGTCGGTCCCTGCTGGATCTAGAGGTCCAACTGGTCCAAACAAACATGTGCAGCGCTGGCTCAGCGGAATGGAAGGCGAGAACATGCCGAGTCATGCTGCTGCAGTCAACACCCGAGTCCTGGCGGTGGCAGCGTCAGCACATTGCATTGCCATGACGAGCACCAGACCCGCCCGCAGCAGCCGCGGTCAGAAGCACCTGCTCCAGGTGCTCCACACGCTCGGGTCCTCCACTAAAGTCCATCTGGCTCAACGGGCTCCACGTCTGCTGAGAGCAGCTGGCGGCTCCACAGAGGAGGGGCGGCGCGCGTGTGCGTGTGTGTGTGTGTGTGTGTGTGAGGGGGAGCTGGGTGGAGGCCAGGACACAGACGCAGACCTTCAGCTATTCATTTACTGGGGGAGGCAGCGCGGCCATGCCTCTGATCTGCTGCCAGGAGCGGAGAGAAGCCACACAAAGGAGGTCTGGAGGACCTCAAATTCCATAAACTGCCCGGGTCGCCATGGTAACTAAGACTCACAGGAGGACTACACTTTCTGGGAAAACGTCTCCTTCTCATGAAGCAACTGTGAACTCACTTGACACGAGGAACTTCCTAAACTGTACACTTCTGAGGCTTCACGAAACAGCGCGCTCATTTTCAGAGCTCAGTCGGTGGCGCTCTTGGTCTATAAAGGAGGCGCGATTCCACTGAAAAGGTTCAAATCCAAACGTTTTAGTGCCATCAAGTGGGATCGGACACCAAGGCCTGTTTCACGAAGCCTCAGCAGCACATGACAGCTCATGGTCACCTCTGAGGCAGCGAATCCTCATGACCATCGGAGGCACTAGATCGACCGATGAGGATGATGATGATTCAAATGTCTCGAAGTCAGGAGAGCAGCGAGCGCCAGGACTCACCCAGCCATCGTTCTCCAGCAGCCAGTCCTTCTTCTCCTCGCCCAAGTAGTCTGCTATGGTCTCAGCCAGTCCCTGATGGATGGAAGCTTCCTGCCCGAGGACCAGCCCCGGTTTCTTCTGCTCCCGCAGGAGTCGGACCAAGAGCCCGGTGAAGGTGAACAGAGACACCACTCTGCCCCAGTTCAAGTGTCCATCGCCCACCATCTCCTCCATCACCTTCCTCAGGCTGGAGCAGAGGTCGGGCCCGCCGTGCGTGAGGAAGGTCTGGCAGATGGACAGGAAGCTGGCCTGGTGCTGGCGCTCCATGTCCTGCGCCAGGCGCCGCATGGTGGCGGCGGCCGGGCCGGGAGGCGGCGGAGGGGCCCCCCGCGGGCCCCAGCTGCACACCGACAGGTAGTCCTCTGCCACGGCCAGGGTCTCTTTCCACAGGCCGCACGGCATTTTCTGCAAACAGATCCACAAAGACTTCATGAGTGGCGGCACCAAAAATACCCTAATTAGATTATTCCAGATTGACAAATCTCATTTAATCCCGCAGGACAACAGAGCAACGTTTCATCACAAACGTTCTCAACCCAGTTGGTGTGTGTGAGCGCGTCACATCTAAAGCCTTTAATACTCCAGCATTACACTAGTGTTATTGCAAGCACTCCAGCGTCAGCGCACGTCACTCATCCAAGCCACCCTTTAACTCAGGAGGGCCGACTGAAGCAGACCATTTTCATTCTGCATCGCTGTTTTTTTCCCCATAAAATATCAGACGTGCGTGTCTTTGACCTGAACACTGTGTTCAATGTTAGCCAAAAAGCTAACGATTGAGCTCCTCAAACTGAAATCTACCGCTCACGCCCGAATATTTATAACGTGAAATATAATTTAAAAACAAGTTCGAATCATACATTATTCGCTGGGACACGGTCCACCGAGAGGCCGTGAAGCCGGTGAGCAGCCGGGCGACACAAAGGACCGCGTCCGTCTACGAACCCGAGCTCGGATTACGACTCCTGTCAGCCGAAACACGGGCATTTCACTCCACTAAACACGTGGACTCCACTTCAGACACACATTCACAGCCACATACGACCAACACCGCCGCCATTTATGGAGAATGAAACGGTAAAAGACCGGACTTACCCTCCCAGCGACACCGGACTGCGGACTGATCGTACGGATGGCGGAGGGAGACATCGCTGCGAGTAGCTGCTTCCTGTCAGCGCACTGGCATTTAAGAGATCACTCCGCCTACGCGTCGCGCTGAAGTCTCGCGATAGTTTGGGCGTAGAAACGCGCAGTCAAGACTCCGGAATAAAAAGTAAACAAACAACCATTGAATCCTAGCGCGATCTAAAGCCGAGGAAATGAAGGCACCGTATGATGACAACAGCCACTTGGCAGACGGTGTCGTGTACTCTTTTGATAGAGTGATATGGCATCGGTTTATGGTGCAGTTCAGCAACAAATGTGACGTGACTCTCGATGACTGAAAGGAACAAAACCGAACACTCGGCCTGACCTTTCAAGGTGCGACTCTCTACTTGTTAAACGGAGCCTGACAGGAAACGAGAGAACTACTTCTACATTTCCTATCAACACTGGCTGAGCGGAAGGAGGAGGAAGTCAAATGACGTAGTGAGAGCAGGCTTTTTTTTCTTTCTTTTTATAATTTGCGTGGCAAATTTCCCTTTAAAGTTGCGTGTTTCAAGGCCGCCGGTGGGTTCCCCCCTGCGCCCCCGAGCCCATGACAGCTGTGGCTGTGGTGGAAGAAAACCTGTGGTCTGGGTTTTCCAGGTGACGGGTCCCGGAACCGAGACACCTCTGGCTCTCTTTCATGTGAGGAGGCGATTTGACTGTACGGCTGAAGCTCCTTCATCAACACCCACTCCTTCAGATGTGAACTTTGACAAGTGATGACAGGACACCAACTGTGGTCCGTCACATGACCTCGGAGACGAGCTGTTCTGGACTTTGGCTTCCTTGATGGTGACGATGACCTCAATTGACTCCAAACATGCAGAGTGATGAAGAAAAAGGAGGCCGTGAAATGAAAACACCAGAGGGGAATTTTCGGCTCTTTCACTTTCAGATAAAACAATGTTTTATCTCCTGCAGTTCACATCACATCGTGAAGATTTGGGACCAAGCCTTTGGGGTTGGATACGGGTCGACCTGAGGGTCAAACGCTTGAGCTGATCATGCGATGAAAACATCGTTGAAAAGTGCAGTGAGCCACCAATCCAAAGGGAGGCGCTGGAGCATCCATTTTAATGAAAAAAGAGCTGAGCTAGAATAAGCTAATTCATACTGGGGTGCAACCACCAGCCCAGCTGATGTTGCAGCTGACGGATCTGGGCCTCCTGGTGGCTGCTTACATTCTAAAACCGTCACTTTGAAGTCGCCACCTGAGTGGCTCAGTAAAGGTCACCACCAGGTCACGTGACTGAGAAACAAGGATTTCCTGATCCGTGTTTTGATTGCATAAATTACCCAGATGAATTTGACTGTAATCACATGCAATGTTCAGAACATGCTGTCTTCTGGATCTGCTGTGACCCGGGACAACACCCAGGCTGAACACAGAGGGAGCCAGAAGAATGCTGAGAAGGCACTTCTGCCGCGGCGCCGCCCGCCCGCCGGCGTGAGAACATACCGGGTCTGCACTCCGTTGCGACAGCCAACCATCCCGCGCACGTGAAGGAAGTCCAGGCGTCACACATTCCTTGGACTAGAAAGCATTTTTGCCTGTGTTAACATGAGGCAGAGATTTATGATTATACAGCCGACTGTAAAGATTCATTACTCATTGCTCATCTGTGATTAGATCGACACTGAGTGACACCAGGGCGGGTTTGGAAACGACATGTTCTGGGCTGAGTCAACGTACCAGTGAAGGGCGTGAGTGCAAAACCCAGGCAGCACACAGGTCAAGGAATAAGCTTAAAATATGCTTTATTCTCCAAGCTACAAAAACACTCATGATACGAAAGTGACAACGCTGATAAGAGTTTTCTGGCTCACACTCACCTACTGGCTGGAACATTATGACCTTTAGAGTCCAGTGGGGTGGGTCCTGAAGTGAAGTGGTCATAATGTTCCAGTTTATCTGTGTGGGTTTGGCCATTATGACCCACGGCGTGGTGACGTTTGCACCCCGGACACGCAGAGACCAGACACTGAATTGGACTGACATGAGGGTTCTGGATTGTTACGTAAACCTGAGGTAGAAAAACTGGCCTGGACATGAGTGAAGCCCCTGAGTCATCTACTTTTGTTCCAATAAATCAATCGGCGACTGGAAAACCAACCACTGGTGGATGACACCGATCACACTGTGCTCGTAATTTAGGTCATGGGTTA
Source organism: Synchiropus splendidus (assembly GCF_027744825.2). Lineage (NCBI taxonomy): Eukaryota > Metazoa > Chordata > Actinopteri > Syngnathiformes > Callionymidae > Synchiropus > Synchiropus splendidus. The sequence continues at coordinate 32,145,469 of NC_071338.1, read as the reverse complement.
CAGACACCCTTCAGCAGCTGGTCTGATGTCAGCAGACTGGGACGTCCACTTCACTGGATCACAGCAGCTCTAGGCCCACACCTGTGCGAGAGACAGAGGAGAGACATGTCAGTGACCTGGGAGACGGGTCAGTTCAGCCCTGCTCGAGACAGAAGCAGGGTGTGAAGAGGAAGCCTCCAGGAGAAGCTCTGAAGCGGCAGAACCAGGCCAGAAACACGACAACAATCTGGGCCGTCACCCACATGTGGGAGCGCTGCTGCGTGCCCGGACCCATCAGCACCACCCTCTGGTGACGGACCGAACTGCACCCGGACCGACTCGGATCTCGCGCACACTCATTTCTCTCAGAAGCCCGTGGATCAGTTCCGGCTCCTCAGGTTGTTCTGATGACTTCAGCAAGTCAAACCAGCCGTCTGGCAGCCGTGTCACCTGACCCTGTTGAGAAGGGTCTTTCAAGGACACGCTCACCAGGATGATGTAAACAGTCTCCCTGATCTAACTTGGACCATGATTCCAAAGCTTTAATCCTCACAAAGCTGAGCCTAAAAAGCTTGACCATGACCCGCCATCGCAGTGGACAGTGGTTCTCCATGGCCCAGACACATCAGGATCATTCAAGAAATGAACTCAAACATATAGTAAACAGAAGCACGTGCAGTTTGAGCCTCACACGCGACAGATCACAGCAGCTAAACTACAGTCCAATAAACTAAAGCAGCCTCTCCTGTCTCCAGCAGCACCGTGTTTTTGTTTTGGAGGCTGCCATGCTGCAGTAGGTGGCGCTCTCTTGAGCGTACACAGCGGCCCGGTATATAGGACAGGATCTCCCGACACGATGTTGAGGCACAACTCTACTCCCCCCACTCTAAACATCTGAACCCTAAATCTGGGACCTGCTTGACCCCAACACAAAGGCATAGCAGACATCAGCTAGTTGTCTTTAGCGTTCATTGTTGGCACGATTCAAGAGTCAGACTGCAGAAGATCCACCCATCAGTTGAAGGCACTTTTGGTTTCGTCCCGCCCTCAACCTTTACTGAGGAAAATACGGGACTTTTCAGAGAAAGATCATGACAGGAAGATGCTGGGCTTGATATTATCGGACGCTCTGAACTGTTTTGATCCGACATTGACACGAGGAAGACTGTTGTCGCCTCCTTCACCACCACCTTCCTAACATGGCAGCTGTCACACGGACCTGTGTGGGGACCTTCTCTCCTGCCGTGGACCATTAGTAACTATGATGATAAAAGCGTCCAACCACTGACCAGTTTGGCCGCTCTGTTGCCGTGTTTGTGTGTCTGAGTTCAAAATAAATAGGAAAGTTACGGACCAAATTGGATGGATTTTTTTAGGAAATATGTGAACTGGGACTGGGAAGGAATGGGGCAATTTTGGGGGTGATGCGGATCACGTCTGTATCCAGGAATGTTTCACAGGGGTGGACTGAAGCTGCTTGGTTGTTATTATGTATTTGTTTGGTTTGTAAGTTCTCATTGCTTGGTGTCATTTATTTACTGACATAATTCAATAGCTGTGTGCCTTCGCTCACCCGCAGAGTGTTGTCCCAGGAGGCGGAGCAGAGGGCCGTGCCGTCGGGAGACACTCGGACTCGGCTGATTCGGTTCTCATGGCCGAACAGGATGGAGACTCGAGTGCCCTTCAGCACGTCCCACACGTTGATGGTGTAATCGTTGTAGCCGGCAAAAAGCAGGCGACCTGCGGGCGCCGGCCGCGGAGGTGGGGGGGGATTCCAAGGAAGTCATGAGATGCAAGGAGGAGGAGGAAGTGGAATCAGAGAGGGAAGACTTGTGAGCAAAGTTCAGGCTTTTTCCTACTGCGAGAGAATGAAAGGAAAGAGGTTCTTGGTGAGAGTGGCGAGTCCTTACCGCTGAGAGAGAAGTCCACGCTGGACGCTCCAAAAACAAGGCTGTCCTTCTGGTAGACGGCCACTTCGCGGTCGGCTCGCAGGTCATAGAAGCGACACTGAGGAGCAACAGAAACCAGTGGACGTGAGCACTCTGGGTTCACGACTCAAACACGGGCGACACACAGGCGTCACATGCGCGAGGACTTACGGTGGAATCGTCCGAGGCAGAAGCGAAGGCGTCGCCGCTGGGGTAATACCTGAGCACAGCCAGCAGGGGGAACGTTAGCTTCTGTCCCGTCAGCACGCAGCACAAACACCCGCGGCGGCTCAGACTACTGTTTAAGTTATGACTTCACTCCTGTTCCTCACTGAGCGCCGTCACGCAGGGCAGCACCACTGAGTTATGCGCTGATCTCACAGAAGGGCTTCAGACATGACACAGGAGGAGAGATTAAAGGGCGGTGGACTCCACAGACGCCTGAGAACCTTCATTATCCCAGGACTGATTCACCCCACTGTTCCCACTGACTGTGAAATCACCATGTTCAAGAGGACAGGAACGATCAGGTTGTTGGAACATGACGGAGGTGTCTCTGCGTGAGATCAGCTGTTCGGTTCTTAAAAAGGCGGCCTGCCAGATGATGGAGGGGTCATTGGGTCGACCCGCACCACGGGGAGGATCAAGGCAAGTTCGCTGCTTGAAGCTTGCTGAGGGGGTGAGAGGAAGCCAGGTTTGATCCGGTCTGGCAGAATATGAGGCTTCATGAAACCTCACTTTTAGAGCCCACTAGATGGCGCTCTGTGCTCTAAATCTTTGGACTTGAACAAGCATTTCAATGAATCCCTAAAGATCATTTTCAAACCAAGAGCACCACCTACTGGGCCCTGAAAATTAGGACACTGTTTCATGAAGCCTCACTAGTGCACCACTCAGAGCCCACTGACGTCTCATTCATCTGAGGCGCAAATGTGTCTCCCTGCAGGACGGAGGAGGAGGAAGCGACTGAAGCCGCCACCACTGTGTTCTTTTGAGAGCGGAGAGTGGACTGTGAGGCCAGTTCGCCTTCCTCCCATGTGTTACTGGGAACTCACTTCACACAGTTGACGTCGGACTCGTGGCTCTCGAAGGACTGAATGTTCTGACCGGAGCGCATGTCCCACACGTTGGCCTTCTTATCGCAGCCCTGACATCACACAAACATAGACACACACATTCAAAGTTGTAGCCAGCAAAACATGACTTTCCTTCAGCCCACAGAGGCACAGCTGTCTCACCCCGGTGACAAAAGTGTTTCCGTTCTCAGAAGGAGCCAAGTCCAGCGACAAGACATCGGCCGTGTGTCCATGGAAGCTCTGCAGGAGCTGAGCGCTCTCCACGTCCCACAGGGCACAGGTGCCGTCGCCGCTGCAGGTCAGCAGCTACACACACACACACACACACACACGCACGCATGCACGCACGCACGGATCGGTGAGGAGGAAGAGACGTTCGAATGAATGAAGTTTTACAAAAGGATCCATAAAAGTAAAGTCCCATGTTGATACTAGCGTGAGTCATTGCATCGTCTTGCTTGTATTTTTATCTTCCTGATCTTATCTAGCCTCATTCTTTCATTCTTTCTTTGAGATGATGATGAATGATCGTTTGATGTGTTTTATTTCCTGCACCTCGCTGTTATTGCTGCTGCTGGCAGTGACTGTGTCGACCGAGCTCACTAACGCAGCTGCCCCCTGCTGTCCGATTGAGTGCATTGCACTCAGAATATATATATTTAACCACAATTAAAAAGAAAAACTGCATGTGTGAGTGAGTTTTCTCATTTCTTTGTTTTTATTTTATATGTTATTTATGTATTAGTGTAGGAGAGATTCTGCTGTGGCCTGGAACAGTTCAGTAAAACCCTGGAGGCGAATAGCAAGAGAAAGAGAGTGACAGAAAAAGGGAAGGACTAAATAACAACTTCCTTCTTTGATGAACATCATGAAGTGACTGTTGAGAGTCGCCGACACCAATATCTGACAGCTGGAATATAATAGAGCAAGGAGATTCACCAGGACAGCAGACGTGTCGGCAGCTGCATCACAAAGCCTTCAGCTGTTGATAGCGTTTTACACTCCGAACCACTGTTCGGTCCCAGTGTGTGATCATCCACATCAGCTGGAAGAGTCTGCTGACCATGTGTTTTCTAGCAAGAATGTACTTGATCTGCATTTCAGCTCTCACGCAGACACACACAGCAAGGGTCAGTGAGGTCAGCATCTCTCCATTAACACTCTCACTGGGCTCAGAATTTAAGAGACGTGAGCAGATTACCGGGCACTTAGAGACACGCTGGGGCATCAGAGACCAGGCTGGATTAGACAACACACACGCCTTTGTATCTCTGTCTTGGTGGGGACCTCACATGGCCATCACCCTCACCCCAGCCTCCCACCCGAAACCTAACCCTCCAAAACACATGGTTCACCTGAAGCGTGGCTGAAAACAAACTTAAATGGAACTATAATGTCCCACTTATTTTGAAATGTTTTTCCTCAAATTGAGGTTTGACCTCAAGGGGACCACAACAAGGTCCCCACAAATAGCCCCAAATAGAGGGGTGTTTCCAAGAAATGGTCCCCATAAGTATAGCTATACTAGTTCACACGCTCTTCTCAGCAACAGCTTGAACACAGTGGGAGACTTTCAGATGAGACACGACCAAGGATGAGATCATTTGACGGGACGCTGTTGATGTTGTGAGTGTCAGCAGCTGCAGTCGCAGCAGCCTGTCGGAGGAAGAGGACGTGCAGGCCGGCAGCCACGGAGGGCATCACGGTTGGAATCATCATCCACTGGGTGAGGTCCCACAGCCTCATTGGAGCGTTATGGAGGAGTGAGGGAAACAACACGCGGGAGCTACACAACAGTCCGATGTGAGTTTGAAACACAGTCCACTGGCCATCAATTGATGGAACTTCCACCTTTATGGGAAACTCAAGTGTAAAGGAGAGTCCAGCGTGACAAGCCTCCAGCCACAGGCCAGAGCCCACTTGCTGTTCATGAATCCTGAGTGGCTTCTCTGTGGGCTGCTTTGTTCCAGTTTCATTCACCAACTCATGGATCCAACGCTGCCATGAAAGCAGGACTCTCCCGTCCATTTATGGGTGCGTATCACGGCGACACAAGCGGTGGAAGGACCCAGGTCCTTGCTCTGTGGCGCACAGATGAGAAGCAGAGGGGCCCTTCAAGCACCGGCTGAGTGAGCGACGTGTGTGAGAGTGTGTGTGTTAAATGTTCTGCCCTCAGGTCGCGGATAAAAGCCTCTTAGCGTCTATAAATACCCTGCCAACGCAGTGACACCCCGGTGTGTGTGTCCACTCTTCTACCCTTCCCTGACATGCAGAGTGGAATCAGCCACTATTTCAGTCTTCAAGTAGTCAGTTGACTGAACGGCCTCACACACATACTTGTATTACTGTCCTTGCGAGGACCTCTCACGGCCATCACCCTTTCCCCAGCCTCTCCTTCTAAACCTAACCAGCCAGAACACATGGCTCACCTGAACCAGGACTCAGGACCAAACTGAGAGCCAGTTATTTTGGCGTCTTCACCCTCAAATTGAGGCTTAACCTCATGGGGTCCAGCCAAATGTGTCCACTAAGTCATACGGTCCTCACAAGGCAGGATAAACAAGCACTCACACACAGCCTCACACACTGGCTATTGTTGCATTATTAAAACTGGTTTACTCAGTTTTAATAATGCTCAGAAATAACAACACGGCACAAGGGTGAAGTGGTGACAAGCCCCGCCCCCTGCGCCCTCATGAGCGGTAGATCACTCCACATGCTTATGGAAATTTCAACCACCTACTTTCCCTGCACGTGAGAGGAGTTATGGACCAGAGCAGAATCAGCAGTGTAAACCAGAGAGGACTCCACCAGTGGGCGTCTCAGACGCTTCCAGAAAGAGAAACTAAAAGCACGGCGTCAATAAAGCAAAAGAAAAAACAAGCATCTTACAGTAACGGCAGGCTTTTACAGAAATGAAAGAAAAATCATGAGGAAGATGAGTGTCGCCCTCATTTCAAGGAAATCAAGTTCCATGAAACCGAGGGTTCGGTGTGGCGGCGCATGAGAGGGAGATTAAATGGGATTAAAAAAGTCACTTGTCCAGGAGGTAAAAACTGACTGAGTTAGAGCAATGAATAGGTGACAAAACCTACCATAAGAATGATTATTGAAAAAAAACATGACTGGTCACAAAAACGTCCTTTAAGTTGCTTTAGAACAGATACAAAAAGTGTGATTCGTGTGCGATTAATTACAAGTTAACTACATCGTAAGTGCGATTAATCGCGATTAAAATGTTTAATCTAAGCTAAATCCAACCTTCGACGAAGTATTGCAAAAAAAGAGGCGTCTGACCTGGAAGCTTTTGCATCTGGGGTCTTTCTCCAGTCTCACCTGCATGTCAGAGTTGGTGAAGGTGCAGCCGGACACGTAGTTGGTGTGCATGGCCACCGGCTTCCTCTTGGCAGACAGGTTTTCGTTCCTGTCCAGCGACAGCGGCACCACGGAGCAGCGGTTGTCCAGTCCACTGCGACAGGGGACAGAACGGGACACATCATGAGTGGGGTGGGAAGCGGTCGCTGATACAGTGAAGCAGTGAAATGAGAGGCATCCATTAAAAGAAAAAAAAGTCTGTTTATTCTCCAGACAGACACAAAAGGCTAAAAAACAGGACTGAAAACCCAGACGCAACAGTTGAGGGGCGTAGATCAGCACTTGGAAATAGAGGTGGACAGAAAGCTTTGCTTCATTGAGGAAGGAAACAGAAGAAAAAGAGAAAACCCTCCGCAGCACTATCAGTTTATGATCTGGATGCTAGATGAGATCTGTTTTCTGAGGAACTGAGGTGCGGCCCAGACACTCACCCGCAGGCCACGGCACAGCCGGAGGGAGAGTAGGCGCAGGCCATGACCCAGGTGCAGGGCAGAGACAGCCCGTGCTCCTGGAACGACAGCAGCAGGCCTGTTACCGCGGCGCCACACATTCAGAGGACGGATAGAGGGATGAGCTCCAGCACGCTGACCCCTGACTCAGGCGGCAGCGGTGCATTTGGACACCAGCAAGGTTAGTTCTCACATGGCTTCTAATGCACCTGCTGCTGCTGCACAGCTGCCCGTGAACAACAACATAATGCAGGAAGTTCAGGTGGCTAATGATGAGCTGGTTCATGAAGCAGTGTCAGAGCTCAGCAGGTGGCGCTCTTGGTTTAAAAATGAGGTGAGGTGTCGTTGAATTTTGAGCGGAGAGCGCCGTCTAGTGGCTCTGATTCTGGCGACACTGTTTCATGAAGCCTCAGAAGACCGTCCCTACGTGTCGCTAGGTTCCTGCACACAGTGCAGCCGACCCGTCTCTCACCTTATTGAGGGTGTAAGCATCCCACACAATCACCTTCCCATCCTGGAGAGAAGAGCAGAGCCAGCGCAACACATGAGTTTCAGTTCAACCCAGGAGCAACATGTGGACCCCCCTGCTGTCTTCACCTGAGAGGAGCTGACCATCCGGCGCTTGTCCTTGCACCAGTCCATGCACAGAACCTTGTTGGTGTGACCCTTCAGCAGGCGGCGGGACTTGATGGAGAGAGCTCCGACGACCTCCACCTTCTCTGCAACCTGGCTCACTGCACAGACAGACGCACCCCTTCAGTGAAAGGAGGAGAAGCTCTGGAGCGTTCAGGCCAGCAGCTCGAAACCAAGGTACAGAACCGCTCCGGGCCAATAAACTATATAACTCAATCCACTGTCATGGCACCGATACAGTGACTCAATGTATGGTCTCCATTCATCTTAATAAATGATAGGAACTGGATCCTCTTCCCTCAGCAGTCGTTTGGTCAGGTCTGCTTTTCACCGCAGTGTTAGAGCAGCAAGACCAAAGCAGAGGCCAAACTGGATTCAGAGTACAGAAGCATGAGTCTATGAGTCATGCAGACACGTTTATTTCCAACAGCACGAGAAACTGTGGTCAGTTTTTCCGGACAAATCAAGAACTGAAATTGTTTAAATGGTCTTGGTCTTGACTCAGGTCCTCCAAGTCTTGGTCTCTGCGGGCTGGACGGTGTCAACTACAACACTATTTCACCGATGGTCAACTCGGGTGACACAGAAGGCAGAGCACTGGTGGCTGAGATGTGTCAGCACCCGGAGCCACAGCAGTGACTCAGTCTGGATTTGAACTCTACAACAGTCGACCCAAGTGGCGACCCATTTTTATTGGCTTGTGTTTACTAGATATTTACTGGTCTCTGAGCTGGTTTATATGTGCACAAGTGCTGATACGGTGTTCTGAAAGAATGAAGCCTTAACAATATGCTGTTTTTAAACCGATGCTGAACAACATTTTGTTTAGTTTGCTTTGGTGAGTATCTCATGTTTTGAGTTCTTACCTCAGAAAAACGACTGCCATCTGCTCTTCAGCAGTCGCCTGCTGCACCGGAGAGACAAGCCCTCACGGCTAACACTGAACAACAAAGAAGTAGGGAGCCTGGTTCAGTAAGACAGCGCGCGACCCTTGTGAGGTCGGAGCAAATGCAGAACTACGATTTGAATTCTAAACCAAGGGTTTTATTATTATGATTGTTATTCATTTTATATTTTTTAGAAGTTTATTTTCTTCTTTTCTTACGTCTTTCTGAATTAAATTAGATTAGACTGCCTTTAAATTCTTTCTTTTCATGAATTATTTTAACATTTTGTTCCCTCAAAATAAATAAAAACATTTAAGAAAATACTGTCTCATAAAATCATATTTAGTTCTTTTGCCAAGACATTGACCATTTAGAGGTTTTGTGATTTCCATTGAGAACACTTAAATAACGTATTTATGCCACATAAAAGTCTAGTGTTTTATAGCACATAATGTCATGGCACCATTACACTACGTTTTATTCAGGGTGAACCATCCTGGTTATAACTGATTTACACAGGTTTTTCATCGTGAAAATGATCCACATCTGTGTCGCTGAACACTCGGACTCACCAGGTACTTGCGTGTAACTCTGCCCATTGAGCACGTTACGAGGGCATTTTAAATAGATGAGAATGTTTTGACGATATCAGAAAGTTCGAGCAGGAAAAGTAAACAAGCAAACCTCCGCTGTGTGACGTCATCAGACGGCAGAGACCGGAGAGTAACACCGCGCACTCTGAGGAGCAGATGTGCTTCGCCTATGGTCGGACACTTACGCTCCACGTCGCTCAGCTTGCCTCGCTCCACCTCCAGCTTCTTCTTCAGGCTCTCGCTCTCCCTCCGCAGGGACGCCAGGCTCTCCCCCTTCTGCAGCTCCTGGTAGGCCATCTGCGGGGACGGGACACAGCTCGCTGGCGGACATGCGGGAGGCTGAAGCTGACGCTGCAAGTGGCTTCCAGTGATGCTGATGGCTCCTGCGGCGCGCTCCCGTGAGGCAGGTGCACGCAGCAGAGGGCAAGCCCGCGCTCGTGAACGCGCATGTCGGCTGCTGCGCCCCCTCAAGCAAACGTTTTATTTATATTTATTCCGCCTCAGCTTGGCATAATAACTGGAGAATAAATACAAGTTTATCCATAAAAAAAAAACGCAATTAATTATGAGTATCAACGGTTCTTCATTTAGAGGCGTGTTATACTGTACTATTGAATTGCCATATTGAGCTTTAGTGTTGAGACAGCCTTATTTTATTTCAGAGTTTTATTTATTTCACTGTATTGCTGTATGTGTTTGACATGTTTGAAGACAGCTTTATTGTATTTATTTCACTGTATTGCTGTATGTGTTTGACATCCTTGAACCATGCACCTGGCCTCACTGCTCTGTGGATGTGCTCGACCTTTACCTTTGGAGTTCATTGATGAAGCACAGTTCAGCAATAAAACACTGGATTTCAAATCTTCTCTTCTCACTGTATTCAACTGACTAGTCGTGCACTACAATGTTTTAATATCCTAGAACTCACATTCTTTATCAGGAGACCTTTAGCAGATATGACATAAAATGTGATTAATTCGATTAATTAATTCCTTAAATTTTTATATATATATTTTTATATCCTTAAGTTAAGTCAACAGCACCTGGGTGCAGCTGAACTGGAGGTCACAGACACCTAGAAATGAGCCAGTGATTTCCACCAGAGTCCAACAGAACCAGGCCAGAAGGCTGAAGGTGGCGGGCGGTGTGTGTGTGTGTGTGTGTTGCCGTACCCGCTCCACACACAGGGAGCAGTAGTTGATGGCCTCGTTCTTCACGTAGATGTTCATCAGGGGGCTCGGGGTGGTGCAGTTGTCGCACGGGCCGAAGGTGGCCACCACGAAGGTCTGGTCACACATGACTGCAGCAGATCACGGACACACCTGGGCCAGGACACACACCTGTCAGTTCCTTCCTGTTGACCTGTGCGTGTGAGTCAGTGGGTCTTGGTAACACTATGGCGGGTGTGTTGTGGTGTCACAGTATGTTGCTGTGTATGTGCCTGGCACCTTGCTCCCGGTCCCCACTAGTTTAAGCCTTCAATTGAGGATTCAAACTTCTAGAGCCCTGTTTCAGGTGAGCCATGCGTTTTGGATGGTATGGTTTATGGTGGGAGGCTGGGGAAAGGGTGATGGCAATGAGCGGTCCCCACAAGACAGCGGTACAAGTGTGTGTGAGTGTTAGTGAGTGGATGAGTGTGTGGTGCATTATCAAGTGAATGAATGAGAGCAGGAGTCTGTTGGTGTGTGTTTGTATCCTTGTGGGGACCAGTTCCCAGAAACACACCTACCTGCAAGGACATTTAGCTTTGTGGGGACAATTTGGCTGGACCTCACATGTTTAAGCCCAAATTTGAGGATGAAGAATTCAGAATAAGTGGGTGATTCTCGCTGGGTTCCAGTTTGCTTCAGATGAACCACGTGTTTAGGTTTGGGGGGGGAGAGTACACGTGTGTGTGTGTGTGTGTGTGTGAGTGAGAGATAAGAAGCCACAGTAATCTACTGATCCCTCTCTGAGAAAAGCTTCACTGCTATTCCGGGAACCGTGCTACCACAAGCTGTGGCTTATATAAAGATAAAGAGCGAAAAAAATATCACAAACATATTCACAACATTTGCAACAACTTCAATGAACTCATTGCACCTCAAGTCTAGGCGTGAAACCGTTGTTTTGGTGCCGAACATGAGCTGAGGATAGAACCCTACAGACTAACAACATCAATGGCTCCATATTTTTAAAGGAAAACAACCAAATGACCCTTTAAATAACAAAACAAACAGGTACAACAAGCCTCACCGATCGAAGTCTCCTGTTTGCTACATTAAGAAAGGGTTTCCTACAAAAGACAGGCAGCAGTAACAGTGAAAGAAAGACATCACCTCACGACGTCCGTCAGCAGGTATCAGGTCCCTGAAGCTCCTCACTGTAGAGGATTGTGGGGAGCGACGGAGGAGGAAGAGTAAGCCTCTTAGTGAAGAATAAACTCACCTGGGAGGACGTGGCGCGGCGGCTGACGTGGTCACATGACGTTTCCCTGCTGGTGTGGTGACAGTCGCAAGGGTCAAACGGGATATGAGTCAAATATGGCGGTGCGGTCATAATGTTTCCAGGGCAGCAGAAAAGAGAGGCCAGGGCCGACTTCAGGTGCTGGATCAGTTTATTTGACTCACAGAATCCACATTTTTATACCAAGTTTATTTACGGTGAACACATTCACGAAGCTACCAGAAACTAGCAACAGTCCAGTTTGTACACGCGGGTCGGCGCCGGAGCGACACCTCCGGACGCCACGCTGACGGACACCTAACATGTTGTGGACTCTCCTGAGAGCGGCGGAGCGGTGTTTGACTCGGGGAATGTGGTGAAGACAGGAAGCCAGATCAGCGACATCACGAGAAAACACGACGGCACCGGTCCGAACACACGTAAGGCTCCGTCCACCATGTGCGGCTAAAACCAATAAAAACATTCGTCACGGGATCAGTTCGCACCTTCATTAGAAATGAGTTGGATTGGGGGTCAAATAAGGTTGAGGAGAGGGAAGAGAGGCACAGCAGGAGTCAAAGCAACAAGGCAGCGGGGGCGTGGGAACTTCCTGCGAGAGCCGTGACGGGCGGCTGAGCGTGAAGCGAGAAGACTGTGCAGCAGGTTGGGCTCCCCTTTGTTCTGAGCAGTGTTGTGGAAACTCTCTGCTCACGACGGTGGCCACGCTGAGCTGCAGCAGCCTACAGAAGGTCACGACCTCTGAGCAGGTGGGAGGAAGACACTCCAAACTGATCGGTGAGAGGGAGCCAGCCAGCTTCTTCATTCAGTCCAGGCGACTTGAAATCTGAACCTCAAGTGCATCCAGATCTGTCGCAACGGTTGTGTTGTGACTCACGAGTCCTGTGTCATTCAGCATGGTGAAGCCTTCAGCTCAGGCCTTGGCGTTGTAAACATGGATTACGTGACGTGAACTAGAACATGAAGATATGGAAAAAAAAAAGCTGCACGATAAATGACTCTGACTCACCAGCAAAATGATGTGAGACTCCTTCACACTCAGCAACCGGGGTTGAGTCAAAACAGCATGAGACTGTCACATACAAGGCTCAACCGGCTGAAAATGATTCATCAGTGAATGGACGGATGCAGAGTCAGAGACTTGATCCACATTTTCTGGTTCTGCTACGTCAGAATTAGCATCGGCTGAACCTCCAAAAATGCTTGTTGATGAAAGAGGAGTAGAAATGAAGAAGCGGAGTGACATGACAAGATTCTGCTGTTTTTTTCCCCCAACTTTCTGGAGTGGCTCGACAACAGAAGAAAGATTTGAGTTCAACAGCGGCTCTGAGGTCGCGCCGAGGGCCTCGCTACATGGGTGTGTGTGTGTGTGTGTGTCAGCCCACACCAAACATCAGGAAGGCTCAAGAGGCTTTTGCTTGTGAAGACAGAAAATACTGCGATAAATTCTTCTTAAAAAAAGAGTAAACAAAAGTGCAAAACACAGGAATAAGCAGCGTGTGTATGTGTGATATGCGGCTCTACTTCCTCCCGTCACTCGCGAGCGACACCCCCAGTCTGGACTGAGACCCAATGATCTGTGGGGAAAAGGCTGGGCGCCTGTACAATAAATAAAGTGGATGATCTGCCATATATTAGTCTTATTTATAGCTTTATTTATATATGTATAAATAATATGGTACAGACGTGGGCGAGTCGATTGAGCTGGAGGATGGAGGAACGAGGACGAGGCTTTCAGGGAAGTACACAACTTGCTAATGGAGGAACACAACTAGAGGAGAGCTGCAACTACGCGGGGAGTTTTGGGGATCAGGGCGGGCCTTTGTACAAAGCCGTGAATGAAGTCAGAACGAGCGCACTAAGTTAAGAGAGTTGATTCTTGACGTCAGTCACACGACCCCGCGAGGACGGCGGGAATAAATATATGGCTCTGCTCACTGAACTGCGGGGACACGGCGAGTGTGTGTGCGTGTTACGGTTCAGACGCGGGTGAGGAAGGCCAGGTTGAGCGAGCCGGGGATCTGGATGGTTTCCAGGGCCAGGCTGGAATGGTTGAAGGGGAACGTGACTGGATAGATCATCTTCGTGTCCATCAGCAGCTGAGGCGTCTCGCAGCGGTCTCGCAAACGGGTCTGCGAGGGAAACATGGCAAGCACGGCGGTTTGTTAGACTGACTGCACTTCTTCATTCCACCACAAGATGACAGCCCGGTCACTTAACCAACACCGAACCAAACCACTGACATGAAACGAACCCATCAACCGGGAGCTCCAGATTCTTGACCTTTAATCCCGACCCAAACTGTCAGGTCCTTCTCAACCCACAGGAGGATCAGATTAGAGAGGTGCATAATATCAAGCCAAAACACTAAACCACCCTGGTATTGAAGGTAAAAGGTGAATAACTGTATTTAAACTGTGTCAGACGATAGAAGTGGACCAAATCTGCTCCATCATCTGACTGTATGAGGCTCGCTACAGTGGGGAGTATTGTGAAACAATGAACTCCCAAAGACGGATACGGTGCTACAGATGGAAGGGAGGAGAACACCTGGAGTTCCTGTGAAGAGCGCCATTTTGACACAAACAGATGCTTTTTGATAAAAACAGTCTTCCAAGAATGAAAAAGGGGAACTGATATTGCATTCTGGTTAGGTCCTGGTTAGAGATTGACTCATTCACATACACAGTTTCAACATCAGTGTGCAGCAAAAAAACTGTTCAAATATTGGCCTGTTGCGTTGGACACGCCTGATGAAAGCGGTTTCAGGTCATTCTTCACATGACCACTCGAGGGAAGCAAAAGCCCCGTACATGGTTGAAAAGTAAATCACTTTGTTTTCAATTATTCATGTCAATTTGATTCATTTGGTTATATTTTATTAAAGCCGCAGTGTTTGATCTTATGCATGAGAACTAATCTAGGCCCATTGGAGCCAAGATGACTCAGCAGTCCCTCCAGGATTACTCTTTTCATTGTTGTTGTAGATTTAAAATTTTTTAATGACGCTAAAATAAGTCCATCTTTTTATGATGCTGTTCCTTGCTGACGGCGTGTAGTGAGTGCTGGTTATTTTGGGCGGGAGTCTGAGAGGTAAAGGTGGGGAATGTTTGTGTTCAGCGTCTCATTTAAACAGTGGTGAGGTGTTGCGCAGGGTCGGGATGTAGAGGGTCAGAAACAGCCTGGAGAGAGATGGATCTGGAGGTCGGCCATGTTTGTTGACGTCCCCATATAGTGTTCGGGTGATGCTGCACTAGTCACTTCCACTTTTGACTTCCCCCTATTCTACATTTCCATTATGGCAATTTGGACATTTAGGATTCAGGATCCTTCAATATCTCAACAAGGAGGGAGAGAACATGATGATTCCAACATTGCCATCTGCTGGAGAGACTGACCCCGTGACGCTAGATTCAGACCACAAGTAAAAAGAGTGCGTCACCTGAATGGTCCTGATGAAAGCGACTGACACTCGCTCCTCAAACTCGTTGACAGGGGTGTAGAGGTTCAGGATTTTTACAATCTGGAGAGAACATTGACACAAAAGTGAGTCACATCAGGCGCTAAACACAAAACAAACATTTCCTCCTGACACAATAACATCAGGCGGATCAAGTGTTCTGCGCTGACCTGAGCCGTGGTGAGAGCCTGACACATGGAGCAAATGGCTTCAGCGTCTTCGTCCGTCTTCTTCTTCACCTGCAGCAGCTGCGCGGCCTGGATCAGCGGCTCCAGCGTCTCCTTGGCGCCGCACATCATCAGGCCTTTGTCGCGGAGCCACTCCTCCAGCTGGCTCACGTTGTACCTGAAACAAGGGGTCACGTGACGCGGAGGACGCAAACTCCGCCCCACACCCGGGGTGGCTGTCTCACCTGATCTGCACGCCCTTGCTCCAGGAGCACATGTCCTTGCGCAGCAGCAGGTTGTTGAGGGTGACGGCGCCGATGATGTAGAACTGCTGCTTCACCACCTGCCTGATGAGCTCCGGGTCGGCGCCGTGCTGACACATGATGGAGTGGAAGGAGCTCAGCTGCCTCAAGATGGAGTCCAGAGTGTAGGTGCCCTCGTCTGCGATGCTGGACGTGCGCTTCCGGAGTCCGGTGGGCTTCACACCCGACACCCCCTGGATGGTCTCATGCTCCAGCATGCCGGACACTGCCAGGGTGAAAGCAGCAGTGAACGCCAACCCTCCACCACCACGAGAGCCGGGCGGAGGCCAACTGACCGATCATGGGCTGCAGGATGTACTCCATGCACTTGATGAGCTGCTGATAGATCTGGATGGCCAAGTCGCTGATCACCTGTCTGTACTCGGCCAGGTCAAAGTTGGACAGGCAGTGCTCGTTCTGTCTGGAGGTGTTGTGCTTCATGAAGGCCTGGGACGGAGCACAGAGAGGGACGGAGAAGTTTAGGCCATGGAAGCCAGCCTCCAGCCAGCGCGGCGGTCGCTCTCACCGGGTCCCCGCTGTACTGCTTCAGGCAGTGCAGGAAGCGGCAGGTGTTGGCCAGCCAGAAGGAGACGCTCTCGAAATCGTCGCCTCGTTTCTGAGCACAAGACGAGGTCGGAGGTTAGGGAGAGGGCGGCTTGATCCTGCGGCAGCGAAACACTCCGGTACCAACCTTGAGGATCTTCTTAATACTGTTGATGGTGGAGGTGAGCAGGGTTCGCACCTTCTGGTCATCGTTCAGATAGTCGGCGTGCCTCAGGCACATGAACAGGATGTACGCCGGCAGACCTGGGATCAGATTCACCGCCACGCCTCGAGGCTTCAGCTCTGCAGAGCGAAAAGACAACGGCGCATTTCTGAACCGACCCACATGTATTCTCCCGCTAAATAGCACCATCTTGTGGCCGGTTTTAAGATTGCGCTCAGTAGACTGGGAAGAAAACGACTTGACCTCTCTGAATAGTGAGGATTAAGATGAAATATCAGCGTCATCTCTTTGACTGAAGGGCAGGTCGGCACTCAGCGACAAAGCTAAACATTGAAGAGTCATGGTGGAGGTTTGCAGCTCCACCCTGAGGTCAATTCTGAGTCAACGGCGTCTTTTTAATGCTTGTTTGAAGTGCCACTTCATGACCTGAATAAAAGAATAACAGAGGAAACACATTCCCTGGTTCTCAAGTGGATCCCAGTGCAACTCATCAAACCCTTACTGTTCTCTTTCAAGTGGGGAGCGGCACAACATCAGGTGGAAACTGACGTTCACTGGCCCATCCCACAGTTAAACTACAGGTGCCACGCTGCATCTGCAGCTGTATCAGGAGGTCTCGGCACACTTTGCAACTCCAGCAGCAGCTCCAGTTCCTACCCAGGATCAGGTTCTTGACCAGCTTGAGCTCATCCTCCTTCTTGTACTCCAGCATTCCCTGGAAGTCTTTCTCCCGACGTGGAATGTTGACCGGGTGGATGGGCTCGTCCACCATCTGTCCCGGGGACGTCTGACCCTCCGTCTGACCCGCTGGAAAACACCATAGTCTCAAGTTAAAGACAAGAACATCTGCCCAGGAGCAGGCGCTGTCTCTCGTACCGCCCATCTCGCCGATCCTCTTGGAGTAGACCTTCAGCTGCTTCTTCAGCTTTCGGATGGTTCTGTCCTGCTTCTCCAGCTGCTCCATCAGATCCTAGGACAGCAACACAGCAGTGAGGACACATGCAGGGCAGACGGACAGTTTCACTCTGGTTCCAGCAGCGAAGCAAAGACTGAAGACAAGAGCAGGTTCAAAATGGAGTAGCAGACAGTGTGAGCTGCGAGTGGCACGCGGCGTGAGTTAGTCCTGTCGAGAGTTAGAGATGCTGAGCACCATGGGTTAGACAATGAGCCATGCACCCCCCCCCCACACACACATGCTCTACATACAACCATCCGTCGTAATATGATGACTCGGGCCTCTCGAGATGCTGTGGGGTCTGCAGCCATGAGTTCCTGTCAGGTGAGTTTTATAAATGAGGGACAATGTGGAGCGATGAATGTCCACCATGTGACCATGAGTGAATGAACGAAATGGCAGTACAGCATGTACAGGTCAGGTTTGAATGGACAGCTCTTGGTTACGGCCTGGATGCTGGACCACGTCGGCGCTCGTACCAGGTTCTCGTTGGTGAGTCGGGTGATTTCGTGCTGCAGACTGGCTTCGATCCTGGCCTCCGGAGGGAGCTGCAGGTTCTGCGCCAGCAGCTGCTGCTGCCGGTTGTTCTCCTCCTTGACGTTCTGCAGCTCGCCGCGCAGCGCCTCCACCTCGCTGTCGTAAGTACGCCGCTGGGTCTGCAGCTGCTGCTCCAGGAGTCTGAGTGAGGGCGGGACAGAGGAGAGCTGCAGTCAGTCAGGAGGCAGGTGGAGACATGAAGGACAGTGTAGCCAGAAAGACAAGCCCAGAAGTTCCTCTGTAGATGAAACCCAATTTATTGTGAAGAACCAGACTATGACAACAACACTGCATGAAAAACACTATGACCACCTGCCAAATATTGTCGAGCTCTTCCTGTGGACCCCAAACCTGATTATATTATTGCACACTTTTATAAACTCTTACACATATACATCTGTCAAAAATCCTACAAAAGAGTCAGTGTGTGTATCACGCACAAAACCCGGAGCTCTGTTAACACAGCAACGATAATGCACAATTTCCCATTGCAGCATTTGCTTACATCACAACGTCACGTGTCCAGTGGCAATACTGCCGGCACTGACCACTAGTGGCATGTGAGGCTTCATGAAAGAGGGTCCTCACTTTCAGAGTGGTATGATAGTTTAAAAGTACAGTGAGTTTCAAGACCCTTTAAGTACGTCGACTGGGGAAACAAAACAGTCGTAAGATGTAATTCTACAAACAGCAAAGAATTAGAGACCAGGGTTGATAAAACGGCAGTGACATTGGTGGGATTGCTTTGACTTTTTCTATCGAATTTAGTTCTTCTGTCTGACTTGTTTACTACTTACTTTATGTATCTTTTGTTCCATCTCAGTCATCATTCATCTTGTTTTCATCTTGTCTCTTTTTGTATGATGCTTGCGCAAAATGATTTTGCCTTATTTCATGTGTCTTGTATATTTGCACTGCCTGGCACTCAATAAGAATATTTTGAATTAAAAACCAAAAAGGTACTGTGAGGTTTCATTTAAATGGTTGTTCAAATCCGTAAGTGTTAGTGCCACCTAGTGGGCTGTGAAAATGAAGATAGTGTTTCATTCGAGCCTCATACGATGTCCCTACTGACCACTGCAGACTGGGAGCTCGAGTGTTGCAGCAGCCAAAACAGGACAATATTGGGCGGGTGGTCATAATGATATGGCTATCGGTCAGCGACTGATGTTGCTCTTGTTCCAGGCCGATATAACCGTTATCAGCCGTAATGACTAAAGCAATGCCTGAGAGAAACAGATGTGGGAGCAGAGGAGCATTTTCTCCACGTCAGCGACACCTGATGGTTTCTTTTAAGCCCTGATTAACCAGCCACAGCTCCCCGTCCTCATTCAGCTTATGGAGCTCTGGAGCCGCAGATCTGACACAACAACACAGGAACATGAAAAGCACAATGAACACAACACGAGAGCAAGCAGGGCAGGTGAGGGGGGCGGGGCTACATATGAGGCAGAGGGAAGGATCTGCGTCTGTCAGAGAAGCCGTTCTAAAGAGTAGAGCGTCTGAAGTCCAGTTCTCACATCACTCTGAATCCACCAGGATCTTACTGACTCTGGTAAAGTGGTTCCATCGCTTGAGCGCCACCTATCTCAACATGAATGTGAGGAGTGAAGCAGGACATGAGACAAACAATGAAGCAGTTTTCCATGCAGGTTTCATGCCACTGAGCTGAGATGAGAGGCCACTTTCTCTCACTAAACCTTCCACTTCAGGAGCTCAGACATGCGTCATGCTCGACACTGTGCAGTTCTTTAGTCACTCCAGAGACTCACGTTAGTTCCCCATGCAACCGCATTAGAATTCAGGTCAAACCTATAGATAGGACTGCACAATATGATCAAAGGAAACTATGCCGACCAAAAAAATAAAAACATTTAAGATGGGTCTCATTAAGAAAAAACTTCCAGGAAGTAGTTTAGTGTTGTGTACTGACATTTGATTTTATATTGCACCTTGTTGAAGTGTCTATATTCGTGACTATATGATTTTTTTAAATTATTGTTTTATTATTAGAAGCTTGACTACTACAGAACTTCACGTGACTGTGACGCACACAGTCACAGCCATAACTATAATGCACTAATAACTGGCTAACTAAACTAAATGGCTTTACTAAATAAATAACTAAATAGTTTTTTCAGAGTTTCGCTCTCAGCCAAGAATTTTTCAGAACATTTCAGTGCTTTGCTATAACAAACAGCTCACAATACTCTGTTAGACAGGTAGGGACCGTGGATTTGGGCTCATATAACTGTCATTACTGCAGCTCCTAGGACAGTATAATACAAAACACTAAAATGGCAGACGTGTCAGTGACTGTGTTCAAGTTGGAATGGATCAGAAATATCAATTACAAGTTAGAATAGTCCGTGTCAGGAGATAAATCCTAAATTTCAACTTCAAAAATGATCAAAACTATTCCTGAATCAGTGTATATTCTCTTTCTACAGGTTTAAACTCAACTTCCAGCAAAGCCGTTCTATTTGGCAGTTTATTGAGTTGTGTGAGCTGCAGTTATATTGATGTGTTTCGTTCTTGTATATGATGACACTGTTCAGCCAAGAAACACTGATTCATGTTTAGTTCAGAGAAGTCAACAGAGACTTCAGCCTCAAATAATTGGATTTTTTTTCATCAATTATTCAATGGTTCTGGGGTTAAAGGTTGAAAAATTCAATAGAAACAAAGACAAAATCAGCACTTACAAAGATCCCAATATTCAGTACTCCATGCGCTGTGTTTTCTATATTGTGCAGACCCAAACATACTCAGAACTATAAGCAGAGCTGCTCCTGGACATGCTGTTAGCGTCCAGCGGCTAACACAGCTAACGCTCACTACACTGGGTCAGAGGCTGCTCCCAGTGAAGCCACTGACCCTGCGGCCATGCAGCCTCCTGCTCAGTGGCCCGTGGACCACAGCTCCCAGCTCCAGGTTACCTGAGCTTACTCAGCAGTTCGCTGACTTCCAGCGGCCTACACAAGAACCTGCACAGGACAAGGCAGCATTCACATGTCTGGCACCACGTGAGGCTACGACGTGGGGCCTGGGGCTCTTTTGTTTGAGGGACGGAGGTCTGATGCCACGTACCTGTTGGTGTCCTTGAGCCCCACGTAGGCTTGTTTGATCTCATCTGCATCCTTCAGTTTGGAAACATCATCCACGTACACCGACGTTTCAGTCATGGTCTCCTGCAAGGTCAATCGCACGGGAAAACATCAGGCCAAAGCTGAAGATCTGGGGACATTATGTTTAACTTAATTTGCTCTTTATATTTCTATATTTGTCAAATGTGAATTGTGATGAGGAGCGTTCACTACACTTCAATTGTATTGCTGAATGAAAAAACAAAGGTTTGGCAGACAGATGTTAAATAAACAAGCAGGATGTGACTGTACCTTCTCATCCTGGGGCAAAGCGTGGATGAAGGGGAGAAGGTGGAGACGAGAGTTAGACACAAGCGCAGCAAGAGTGGGAAACAGACAAACAGTCGTGATCAAACATTGGTCGACACACAGAGCAGACTTCCAGGGCTACGATGAACCGAGCAGAATGGGAAACGAGACGTGAACAACAAGGATGAATGGAGAGAAATTGATCTGCCATCTGTACCTTGTGGTGCATCGCCTCCTTCTGGCTCACCAGCTGCGAGCGCAGGATCAGCACCTCCTCCTTACGGACCTCCAGCTCCTCACACGAGGAGTTGAGCTGGTCCAGGAGCACCTTGTACGCCGGCGAGCCCGGAGCTCCAGCACCAGTCGCTGCGTTCCCCAGAAGGCTTTGCCTCATCTCGGACAGGTCGTGCTTTAACTTCTTGTTCTCCGACTCCAGCTCCTGACGCTGCAGCAGACACAGATTTAGATCATTAGAAGAGTCTTCAGAGTCAGTAGCACCAGGATGGGAAGAGAAGTTAGGAGTAGGTTAGATGAAGGTGTGCATGGGGAGGGCCTGAAAAGGACGTGACGTGAGTATATCAGAGGGGGAGGAGATGTGTGGACCAGTGGAGACAGCGTTGGACCATGAATGTTGGAGCTGATGAGGAGGATGACAGCCACTTAGGTGGGACAACAGCCAACTGACCTTGAGGGACTCGTACTCCAGCTCAGCGCCACGGGCCTTCTTGAACTCAGCATCATCCTGAAACACACAGCAGTGGTTAGAACCAAGATCCAGACCACAAGATCATCTGAAGAGCCTTTGCTACAGTGTAAAGACTCTTCACACCAACGATTCTCGTGACCAACAACTCAAGCTCAAGTGGGAGTACCCTGGCTCTAGCCCGCTGAAACTGCTCCTCTTTGTTTTCCAGCTCGTTGCGCAGCGACTGCTTTTCTTGCTCCAGTTCTGTGAGCCGCTTCTGGAGCTTGAGTGTGAGGGATGTGTCCATTCCTCGCGTCACGTCCTGTCGGGCAGACAGAGGTCAGGAATGAACCTGTGGGGTGGGCTGACTTGGGTCAGTATGTCAGCGCGTACTTCGGCTGCTCGGGAACCTTCTTCCAATTCGGCGTACTCGGAGTTGTAGGTGTACTCGGATTCGTTGCTGCTGTGGGTGGAGTCGGTCCTCCTGTGGCCCGGCTTGGAGTGCTGTGGAGAATAATTGGACCATTTAACAGTGAATTATATTTTGTTATATATGTTGATAAAATGTGAATTTGATTTAGTTTATTTAGTTTTCCTAATAATTTGTGGGTAAAACACCTAATGTGTTCGTGAACAAAAAAAACATAAAATGAAAATAAAATGAGAAAAATGTGACAAAATTGAGACAAAATGCCGTAAAAGTCAGTAAACAATACCTAATTATTCAAAATAAATATTTAAATTGCTTGTGTGCAAAACCAGAGAGAAAGTTTTCACGAATATATACTAAAAGAGAAATATATTAGTATACAATAATAATACATAATAAAAGAAATGTATTGAAATATGCAGTATACGAAAACGCAAAAATAGAAAAAAGAAAAAGAAAAAAGACAACGAGAAGAAAATAAATACGTGACACAGCAATTAAATCTGGGAGAGAACTTGGAAAAAAAACAAAACAAAGAAATTCGGCGAATTGTCCACTAGAGGGCGCAATATATCACACGCTACAAGCCTCACGAATGTTGGTCACGTCACTGAGGTGGAGGACTTACTCTCACTGAGACCATCTCCTCCTTCAGGTCGTCGTACTTCTCCTCGAGGCGGAGGTGTTCCGTCAGGAGATTCTGATATCGAGAGCGTTCCTCGTTCAGATCCGTCTCCAGCTGATGAGTCTCCTGTGCTACAACACGGGCCATTTTCTCTGCAGGGACACAGCGGTGATGAGACTTCAGGAAGACAAGACATGACTGTTCTGAGCTGCGGCACACGCACCGGTCATCTGCTGACTCTGTTCCTGAATCGACCTGTTCAAGTCGTCCTTCTCCTTCTTCAGACATCCATTCTGGTCCTTTAGTTCGGAGACCATCTACACACGCATCAGAGAGACAAGAGAATCATTCAACACTTCAGTCCTCTGGCGCCAGGACAAATCCAACTTTGTTAATAAGTTCTGGTAAAGCAGCTGACCACCACAAGGCTGGGGCAGCAAGAGAGCAGAAGGCAAAATCAAGCCACGGATTTACACGCCTGAGTCAACTCAGATAACCTGGGTGGGGAGGCTCTCCATTACGGAAAACCAGAGGCAGGTCAAATGGACAAGGGACCAGTGAATCCTACACATGAGATTGACACCTTCGGGACAGAGACCTGACTCGGTAAATCCACATCCTGCCAGTCACTGTGACCATTTTTGTGACACAGGAGAGAATCACAGGAAGCCTCCGATGTCGGATTGGACCCGTGTTGCTCAAACTTTTGACCAGGTTTAACATCCTCAACAGCACAGCAGTGCTGATACTAGAAAAACACCACCGCATTTCTACTCTTTTACCTCTGAAATACTCGGCGAGGACCCACAAGCTCATAAACATAGCTCCCTCAGAACCAGGGTGAAAGTGAATACACAGAAAGATTCAGGGACAGTTCACGCTGATTATCAAGTCCCTCCAGGAGATGGCGATGTTGCGATCACAGCTATAAACGCAATTCCAACCCACCTCTGTTCTGTGAGGCCCTGCAACTTTGTCTAATCACTGCAACTTTCCTGCCAACTCCACCAATCCCTTTAGTCTGCGGGATGTGCGCATCATATTACCTCCCTTTGCCTTCACCTCTCAGACCCCGCCCATCCGAACCTCCATAAGACTGTGCCCTTGTGAGGAACTTTGGAAGAAAACAACCAGCGCTCACTACACGCTGTCAGGCCGGAGACTACTCATGGAACATCACCATGAAGAAGATGTTCTTATTGTACTATCATTTTTCATTCAGCACGTACATTTATTTGTTCATTTACCATGTGTTCTTTGCACTTGAAGTAATCATTGCTCTTTGCATATTTGGTTAAAATCCTTGCAGCCTAGAGTTTTCTCTAGGCTAAAAACGGACACTATTTTTTTACAAGCTCATTTGCAAA
Organism: Synchiropus splendidus; assembly: GCF_027744825.2. Classification (NCBI taxonomy): domain Eukaryota; kingdom Metazoa; phylum Chordata; class Actinopteri; order Syngnathiformes; family Callionymidae; genus Synchiropus; species Synchiropus splendidus. The sequence goes on along the minus strand of NC_071338.1, from coordinate 32,121,454 downwards.
GGTCCTTATTCCCCGTCATGTTGTTCCAGAACCATAAATGATGGTCGATGATGATCGCAACTTTCACTGCAAAAACAATCTGCAGCAAAATCAGGCATTTTTGGCTGCAATAATCAATAGAAGTCCACAAAATCCTGGAGGGACTCTCCAATAGAATACAAAGAAGTACGGACCTAGGCACTATCATAACACCAAATAAAGAGATTTCAGATAAACATGAATCCAAAAGTAGATCGGAGTTCATCAGCAATCATCACCAACTACCTTGCTGTGGCAACACCACATATACTGAACATGTTTGTGACTACAGATCACTTGTCTAATCACAGGAAACAACGCTAACACACAGACATGGGTGTCACACACACGCCTACACTCCAGTCCCTACAGAACCTGGACACTGTGCTCACCTGTCTGAGAGCATGTCAGCCCACCGTGACCCCACATACCCTCGGGTCTCTGAGGCTCCTGAATTGGGAATGAGAGTGTATCCCACACAGGTTTGCAACAGGTAGAATATACTGGGATGAACAATCCTGATTCCAGTCAGAGGGTCGAGGTCAGTTTAGACTTGAGCTACTGGGGCTGCTGATCCCAACTAGATCAAGCTGAAGGGTCAGTCTGACTAATGTGTGGGGACCCATGCAGACTCCAACATACCTTCTCCATTTCGTCCCTGTAGTTCTTGGCCCAGTCCTCGATGGTCTTCTTCTCCTGCTGCGTGGCGCTCAGCTCCTTCTTCAGCCGCTCCAGCTCCTCCTGAAGTGAAGTCACCTGGTTGCCCTTGACTTTGGCGTCCTCCTCGGCCCCACGCAGCCGGCTCAGCTCGCCACGCATGCGCTCGCTCTCCGTGGCGTAAGTGGTCTCCAAACCGCTCAGCTTTTCGTTCATTAGCCGGTTGTCCTTGTTCTGATGGGGAGGAGGTGAGCAGAAGAAAACACGCTCAGACCGTCTCAGCTAGAAGAGCGAAGCGGATCCAGGAGTGCGCCGCACCTGCTCGTCGATCTTCCTCTGCAGCTGCATGATCTTGTTCTCCATCCCCTTGTTGAGCTTCTTGAAGTGCTCCACAGACCGGGCTTCGATCTTCAGCTTCTTCAGCTCGCGCCTGGCTTTCATCCGGCGGGTGCAGCACTGCAGGTAGACGATGGCGCGGAGGCAGCGCTTGTACCAGCGGCGGGCCAGCAAGCCCCGAGCGTGCTTCTGGAGGACCACCACTTTGTGCTCGCGCAGCAGCTGCAGGCAGAGGCAACACTTGTAGGTAAAGCAGTGACCTGGACAGTGATGAGACTCAGAGGCCACAAAGGCGTCGTGGGCCAGTAAAACATGAGTTTTCAGAGCTGGACGCGGCAGTTTCAGTTGATTGGTGGTGACTGGTGGTCACTTACCGCCTGGTACTTCTGGCGAGCCATGTACGCCCTGAGGACCGTCTGGATGGCGAGGGCGGCGGCTTGCTTCTGGCGGTAGCGTTTCTTCGCCACGTACATCCGCTGGTACTTCTGGATGACGGTGGCTGCCTGAGTGCGACGCATGAACTTGACCAGACTGAGGAGAGACGCAAGGACAGTGTTCACATGACGAACAACCAACCAGAGTTTAGCTTGCTCATCTGTCAACCCACCAGCGCGCCTGGTAGCCGCGGGTGAAGCGCTGGATGGTGATGGCGGCGCTGCGCTGGCGGAGATACTTCTTGCGGGCAAGCCAGCAACGGATGGTCTTCTGGATGCGTATGCAGGCGGCCCGCAGCTTGTCTGCGCGCAGCTTCTCCAGGTAGGCCACCTGCCCGGCTCGGAAGAAGATCTTGGTCTTACCAAACTGGTATTTATCCTGGTCCTGAGTGGAGACACCGTCACGTCAGAAAACAAATGAACAAGTGAAGCGAAGATGAAGAGAATACCTGCACAAGTTTCTCCAGGACACCCCTGCAGGTCACTTTCTTGTCGGCAAGAATGTCCTTCTGCTTCATGAGCACCCGGTACCGGCTGAAGAACTCCTGGTACGTCCACCTGAAAACAGACGACAGGACAAACTGTTCAGTAATTCAGGTTGATATTCTGGCACATGAAAAGTTTTGTTTTGTCCCAACCATTTAACTACACATCAGGTACCACAATTTAAAAGCCATAAATCATTGTAAAAATGTTATTTAACTAGTCATCTTTATACACCAAATAAAAGACAAAATGATACACATATTATACACAACATATTTTTTCCAAATAGGGGGCAAAATACAGAATAAATGCAGAATATTTTATAAATAGGATTTAATAATTGCCATCAATCTATCATAATAAAAAAATAAGTAATGCACACAAAAATAATACAAAAAGAAATAGCATAAAACAAACTATGTGGAAATGTATGTCATGTGGACATATGTGGAATATTTTTTTAAAATATAAATCAATAAAAAAATAAAGGATAAGGAATAGTAATAATATGGGCCATAGTATTAAAAAATGCTTAAAATACTTTTTGTTCATAATAAAAAATTAAGCAGAAAAAGAAAAACTGAGGGGACAAAAAGTAATTACAATTTTTTTTTTTAAACTAAACTGGCTTTAAATTGTCTCTCAGCCGGGCCAGTAGGAACCTCCGAAATATCACCATGATCCAGACTCTCAGATCATATTACCCATCATGATTTATTTGCCAGTGATTCAAAGCTTAATATCTTGAAGAACACCTTGAAAATATCCAAGATCCAGACGATGATCCAGATCAGCCCCAAAATCGAATCACTCCTTCATTCTTCAGAATCTTCCCATAACTAGCAAAACATTACCCCAACCTCGGCAGACGTAACTATTCTGAATAGTAACCGGCAGAGTGGCCGCATTTATCCAGGTACTTTAAGGGGCTTTGAATAAATCAATTGAGGACTGAGCTCCACTCGCTTGCCACACACATTATGAATGTATGATGATTCATGTTTGGCAGTGGAGAGCTGCGACGGAGCGGCGCTACCTTGATGGGAAACCTGCTGCAGAGATCCGGATAGTCTCCAGGACGCCGCAGGCTCTGAGCTGCTGCACCGCTCGCTTGGGATCGAACCTGTGGGGAACAACAGAAGCAGGATCAAGGCCTCAGCGTCACAGCAGGGGAATCAGTGTTCCCGCTATTATACACATGGTTTCTTGGTCAAGAGGTCCAGATCACCATCAAGGCTCTGAGGGGTCCTTACACACAGGACATGACACCACACAGACAGAAGAAGGGACTCACGTGAACGCCATTTTAAAGTCATTGGGTTTAATGCAGCGGACGTAGTGTGGCGTTGTTGCATTCAAGGTCTCCATCAGCATTTGTAGAGAGTTACGAAACTGCAGGAGGGAAACAGGACTCAGCACAAACAGACAAATTGTAACCATGCATTTCAGCTGCGCTGCTCAGTTTTGGCTGCACTGCCATCCCCGCGTTCCTCACACCCACCTGGCAGCCCACAGTCTTCTTGTGCTCCTTGCTGCTGGTGTCCTGGTTCTTCATCGGTTTGACGCTCAGCCGCGTTCTGCCGCCGGTTCCTGGGACCGGACCTGTGGGGCTGGTCGCCTTCCCCTCGTCCTGGAACAGCTCCACCAGCAGGTCAAACTGGAAACAGCAGCGGCACCAATCACTCAAATATACGATACATGCAGATGACATAAGAGAATTTGAGAATCTGTTTAACATGATTAAGTTAATGAAAACTGTTGGCGGAGCTCATTGCACTGTTAGCTGAGTTTGAGTGGTGAGTACGAGTTGCTGCAGTCGTTGGTTAGCATTGGTTAGAGAACTCATCAGCCCTGATAGGACATTTCGGTTAGGCTTTTGTACATTATTCACTTCACTCTTGGCAAAGAGCAGACGGCCACGCCCACCCCAGCGCGTGTGCCACACAGCCAGCACATCACAAGAGGATGCTGTTTCATGAGCGCTGCACCTCTCCAGCAGCACGGGCTGCTGGAACACGGCATCCCTCTGGAAAAAAAACACTCCCCGCACTCCCTCACCCGCTTCTCACCACTGCACCGCCAGTGTTTGTCATGCAGAAAACAGAAAGTTAAACCTCCAGAGTGTGGTTAGAGTGAAACACGCGGTGTCAGAGAGACAGACAGGATGAGTGAGAGACAGGCGAGCGTCGTACCAACGCTTGGGTTTACCTTCTGCTGGCAGGGAAGGGTTGTCATGATGAGGACAGAACCAAACATACACGGACAACACGGACACACAGTGACAAAAAACACAATGATGATTCAATGGAGAAGCCATCTCCAACCCAGTTGCAAAAGGCAGACACAGAAAATGAACAATGAGCTTTTAACAGGACGACGAGGGAGCTATTGTTTGAAGGGGCACGTTGTTTAATCTGTGAAAACAATGGACCTCTTTATTTGGTGTCTATTAGTCCAGTAAGTAAAGGCTAGTGGGTCACATCATTATTCTTTAATAATTACTAAAAGGGACAAACACACCATGTTTCAAGGGATACTAATGTGCTGGTATGCTACACTGAGCACAACCTCAAAAGATTTCAAATGAGGTCAAAAAAGACTTTATATGGAGTAGGTCCAGGAACGTTAGCCCAACAAATACATTCATTTGACTTTTCAATTCTTCAAGATTTATTCAATGCATTCAGCTATGTTTAAACAAAATAGACAATATGCAAAAATGCAAAGCACAAAATTTCATTGATTTTTACAGAAGAAATAGAATAATAATTTGCACAAGGAGAGTCGTGATTCGAAGAGAGTGAAACTAAATATTGAGATTAGTTTAGCTTTTTAGATAATAAATACGACTTCTGTGCTGAGCATCTCGCGATGACTCCCAACAGCCTATCGAAAGCATTTTCTAAGAATTGGACAGATAAATTATAGTTTTACCTTATTGAGCCGGAAAACTACAGCTTTAAGCAGTATTTTTGGACATAGATTGTTTTGATCGCTTGTGGCACTCCTTCCATCCATAAATGAACTACAAGTCATTAGTGAAACAGCATGGAATCAGATCATGAAATGACTTTGACGATGAAAAGACGGGAACTGAACATGAAGGCAGCAAATTTGGGAAAATATTGGCGATTCCCAGTGAGTTTGCACGTCGAGCACACTCTCCTAAATGAAGGTCGCACCACAGGATGACGCTGGTCACCCCCAGGACAAACCACACACCCGTCATGCAGAAAACACTTCAAAACAAGGGATCAAACAGAAGATAAATTTCTTGACGGACCAGCTTTGGAATTTGGGGAAAATAATCGGTCATTTTCAGCAATAGAGGAATTTAAAGGTGAAGAAATACTTGTATATATATATATGTTAATTCTTCTGCCTCATAGAACCTAAATGGAATGATTTTGGGGGAGAAGATGACATTATTGATATTACTGGATTCAGTTAGCCGAGTCAATGCAGAAAAAGAGGTTATCTATAAATGTACGGCAAGAATGAGAGCGACACAGGCCTCATCATCATCATCATTACCATCGATCATTTTAGTTGCGTGTGCTAACGTTAGGTGTTGGAATTACAGGTTACAGCGGGCAGGATTCTGACTCTTACCCAGCTCTCTTCCTGTTTCATTCTAGAAGAGATACAGTTTGAGAATAGGTCCAAGTCAGGTCAAAGTCACGGCGTCAGTGTTGACAGTTGAATATGGATGTGAAGATATGAGGATATGAGGATAAGACATAAGGTAATCCCTCTCCTTCACACGTGAACAACACGGTCTGGAGTCTGGTGTTCACATGCGCTTGATTACTTTTTATGATGTGACCAAATGGCTGTCTAGTAATATGAAGTGATTCCTATCAGTCCATGGCAGCATCAAAGTCTCCTTCTGGCTGACTGAATCTAGCAGAGACGGATGTGTGCTTTGACGACTCACCTTGCTGGCCTTCAACACATTGATCTGTTCCTCATTGACCGTGTCCTTGTTCTTCTCCAGGAAACCGTCACACTGGTATTCGACCTACAAGGGAGGGAGTACAGAGAAGGCATTTTCAAGACCAGTTTAATGACCTTAATCAAATTCTTCTCAGGCTATAAAACCAAAGAAGCTCCACATAAAGTGTGCTGTCTTCAAGGAGACTGACTCTGAATGTGCCTACTGTCCTTTGCACAGGATTGTGAAAGCAGATGGCCTACATTCTAAGAAGCGTCAAAACAAAGAGCATAAAGAGGGATGAGAGTGAAAACAGATTTTACTCAGAGAGTTATGAGTATAAAACTGATGAAAACAGAAAGAGTCACCATACAAAAAAGATTATCATATACACTATGCTGCCAGCAGACAAGGTTAGCTGCAGCTAGTGCATCAGTGACAGAGAGTGGGTTCGGCAGAAGCAGGGAATGAGTCGAGGGCTCAGAGTCGAGTCACAGCTTCCACCACTCGAGTCTAAACTGGCTATCCTGCATGAAGTGACTTCATAATCTGGATTAAATAACTCTGACATTACATTCCCGGACACATTCCAAACCCAACTGTAACACAGAACCGACGCCATAAATCAGCTCAAACACGTCAACCACTGTTTTTGTTTTGCAACTGAGGCGATAAAGTCAGAACATCTCTAACAAAGCAAACCCAACCCCCTCCTCTCTCACCTTATCAGCGAAATGTTGAATGATGAAGGCGCGGTTCGACATGCGCGGCTTCTCGAAGAGCGAGCACGTCTTCAGGTGGGTGTTGTACAACTTCTGAGCCCAGGAATCATCGGAACCTCGAGGCATCTGGAGAAGCCAAACAAACGGATTAAAGACTCATGTTTGACCAGGGCACGTCACTGAAGGTTGCAGGGTTCAATGTCAGCTTTGTGGACCACCTGAAATGTCAACACGTCATAAAAGAAGAACTCAGAGGGATGAGTCACCAGTCTGTGGCATTCAAATGGAACAGACACTGGTTTTAAACAGATTATTCCAGGCCGCACTTAATATTAGTGGTGCAAGGGATCACCACAGATCTGTTCAAGTTTGGCACACACATGGTCCGCTCTGTGTTTACTGCCACAGACATGGTGGAGCCAAAGTTCCATCCTGCAACTTAAATTAATTTAATAGCGTTTTTGAACTGAGTTATTGTCTTGTTTGTATTTCAGTCCGTGATCCGTTCTATAACCAAGTCTCATAATGCGCTGCAACAGTAGATGCATGTCACTACCTAGCTCGTGATCGCAGAGGAAGAAACTGCGAGAGCATATTTCAAGAAAAATAGCGATAATAAAGTGCATACCAACTAGTACCATCAGTACGTTAAGTCAGCACAACAGAAAAGCATGAGAATGGATGGCTTCATCAATGGTTAACTGGTAAGCCAACCTTGCACTCCTCATCCAGGAGGTCCAGGATCCCCATCTTGGCTTCGATAAGGTTGATGCAGGGTTGATTGTCGTAGAAGTCGATCAGCGTCCAGGGGATCTCCTCCCTCATGTACTCCTCCTGCTCCAGTTTGAACACGTGCTGCAAACACACGCGTGACATGACATTTTGCATTTGATTTCAACCAAGACCAACTGTCTCATTTACACATGAAGAAACACCTTACCATGTTGAACTGCTGCTGCAGTTTCTCGTTGGCGTAGTTGATACAGAACTGCTCAAAGCTGTTGATTTCAAAGGTCTCGAAGCTGCAGAGAAACACGAGAGTGAGTCAGCCTCGCAGTGCGGCTGCCTTTAAACGACGTCAGCGTGTGTCTTCACCCGTAGATGTCCAGGACCCCGATGAAGGAGTGCTGCTTCACGTTGGTGACCAGAGCTTTGTTCACATGCTCCACGATCCAGTTGAAGAGTTTGGCGTAGATGTGCTTGGACAGCGCGTCTCGAGCGTTGGTGGCCTGCAGACGAGGCAGGGTCTTGACGTAGGTCTCGGTGGCGGTCTTCAGCTTCCTGTGGCACAGCCAGTGGGACATGTCCTGGTAGGTGATGCCCACCAGGTCGCAGAAGGCCGTCAGGTGGGCGTTGTTGGGCTGAGGAGACAAGACTACATGAATCAGACACCTGCATGGCCGATTCCGAGACATCGTCGAGTCGGTGACGAGACTTCTGCGTGACAAATCCAGGAGCAGAGTGAGGGGGTAACACTCAGTCACACTCTACACAACATGTCGAAACATCCTGTAACATCATTCTCTCATCTCGGAGAGGCACATTTCAGCTCAATTATCTCTGAGTTTACAGCAAAAATCACTGTCCATCCACCAGACTTAAGACAAAACACAGGCTCTTTGATCAACAAAGGCACATCTGCTCCTGATTTTTATCCAAATTCTCTCTCTTGGACTGAATGTTTCTGCTAGAGAAAGTGACAATTTTGGTGTCCGGATATGATCGTTTAAATGGCCATAACTTTTCAAGGATTATCTTTATCTTATCATGAAAAGTCAAGCACCACATGTAAACAGATAACTGGTGCTTTGCGTAGACATAACCACCATTATAGTAGTCCCCTGCACCGCTGCACTAAGACCTGTTAAACACAGAGCAGATTCATGGGTGGGTCCCCACCACGTGGCCCATGACCTGCGTATAACTGCAGCAGTGAGTTTGACGCATCTAGACTTTACTCCGAGACATGAAAGTATTTGCCAATAGACATTCTACAGCCAAAAACTGACGATATACGTCACACGCTTGAGTGACAGGTCCAATGAAGAGAAAAGCTCACAGCGATGATGCTGCTGTCGGAATCCCTGTCTTTTATTTCCACGTTTCCCAGATGAAGAATGGCAGCCAGCACCTGGAACAGCCCCATCTGATAGGACTCGTTGATCCCTGCGGAGGATGAACACAGAGGCAGGTGTCAGAACTCAAGTGGCCAGTGATGTCACTGATGTGTGTGTTACCGAGCAGGGAGAAGGCGTTGCGAGTCGTGCAGAGCTCCTTGGAGTCGTCCACACCATCGATCACCGGGCTGCGACCCTGCCTGGTGTACAGGAAGTCGTTGGCCTTGCCTGGCAGGAAAGAGGAAGGTTTTCAAATTCATCATTCAGCAGATTTGCAACACAGCACTCTGATTTACAACGCGCTATATAAAATACTGACAAATGCTCTACAAAATGTGTTCAGTAGGTGGTGCTGTTTCACACACTGACTCTCCACTCGTGTGGATGATAAAGGGTCAACTGTGGATTTGATTGAGTCAAAACAAGTGAGATTTGTGGCTGCAAATAGAGTCTAATCCCATCATTTAGATTAGGTGATTATTAAATTCTCCGTCACATGTGACTTTTGGAGACGGCAGCAGACCCTCAGACGATGTCTGCAGGTTATTGGGCTGAGGTGGAATCAAGCGAACATCAGTGTGACAACAATCGGTTCCTTCATCCACGCTCTTCTCTGAACTGAAGGCAGTGGCTGTTACCGGGCAACCAGGGGCACCGCTGCCCGTGACAACCATTTCATTTAGAGAGTGCAGGACAGCAGCTGTGTGTGAGTCAGGAAGAGGTGGATTTCAACCAATGACTGGCTGAAAGTGAGTGCCAGCAGCACGTGTGAGTGAGTGAGAGAGAGAGAGAGTGAGTGAGTGAGTTTGGGATTAGCATGAGCAGGTGCAACTCCACAGTGGGCGCCACCACATGAGACAGTATCACAGGAGCATCATCCAGTGATCACACAAACCACCAATATTTTGAAGTGTGGAATGATTTCAACCAGCACATGCTTTTATGCTTCTGTTCCACTGTATTGTGTGTTCTTGTACTTCTATCTTTGTGAGACAATTTTGGCTGGTCCTCACTTATTTAACCCTTATTTTGAAGGTTAAAACCTCAAAATAACTGGGTTGTTATGACTGGATATTAGTTTAGTTAAGTGTAAAGGTTAAGTTTAGCCATGTGTTTAGGATGGTTAGGTTTAGGAGAAGAGGCTGGGGAAAGGGTGATGGAGACAAAGACAATGTGTGAGCGTGTGTGTCATCACATACTCAGCCTCAGATTCTTGAACTCGGGCAGATGCGCTGATGCACACAGTTGATAGAAGATGTGATAATTCCTCTCATCATCTGCCTAAAATGCATGAAACACATTTTAAACAGTAAATATGCTTCAAAACACGCAAAAAGAAAGGTGTGACATTAAAAGTGCATGATAGCTGCAGCATGTGGTAGAATATTTGGGTAACATTTCATTTTTTGAACCAATCATTCTGTATCTTCTCATGCATCTGAACCCCATTACATAAGTAATATTGTGAAAAAAGAGAATACCCCATGTTTTAATGGACCACTGGGACACACTAGGCAGCTGACATAACCCCATAATCCAATAATAATATCATATTGGATTATTTTTCTGTTCCATATCTAACACAGCCAGGTTTGAGCCACTGTTTAAACTCACCGAATTTGACTTCACAATTGTACAAAACGCGACACGACAGGTGGAACAAGAGTCAGTCGAGGAACAAGATTTTAATTTCACATCCTCATTCCCACAAGGTGAGCTGATGACAATGTAAAGGATGAAGGCACTTGTGTTTCTGACTGTTCTGTGTTCAGTGAAATGAGTGCAGGAAACCTCAAGTCTGGTGATGTGACATGGCACGGCTCATCAGGAGAGACAACCAACTACTGCTTTACAAACAGACCTTGTGATGACAGTCTGACAACAATGACAGAGATTGCATCGGCTGTGTCTCTCACCTGAAACACCACTCTGGACTTTTCCAGCAGATACGTTCTCATGTTGGCGCCGATGATGCGGTAGCGGTTGTCAAAGCCGATCTCGATGTACTTGCCAAAGCGACTGCTGTTGTCATTGCGGGTCGTCTTTGCGTTCCCAATAGCCTGTGTGAGGAGAAAAAAACGCTCAAGTAGGACCTTCACAACAATCACAACCACTGACTCAGAGCTGGAATCGGCTCCTTGGTTCACCACAAATACAGCACAGCCTCTAGTTCAGTGAGCAGTCGCACGCTTCCTTGTGCCCCACAAACCAAACACCTCGCGATAAACCATCGTCTTAGGACGTGAAGCCCTGTTGGCTTTGACAGCTGGTGAGGAGCTGAAGATAAAAACACGTCTCTTATTTCTGTTGGACAGAACGTGTGAGACAGACAGACGGCCACAAAATCTCAGCCCCAATAAAAACAATCCAGGAAGTGTGTGTTTGTGTGGTGGGCGCTCAGACCCGAGGAGGCAAGAGGGGAGCAAAAACAGGACACACAACAACCAGATCAATATATCCTTGCCAGCGTTTGCTGCAGACGGAGCCGTACGTCGGATTAGAAACTGCATCTTCACAGCACATGTCCACAAACACGTCTATGCGGCTTAGTTTAAGGAAAATAATATTAATACACACCAACGAGTCTGAGTGGGTTTGGTGTGTCAGCAGACGAGTAATCGTGGAGCTCTGCCTGCATCAGCCATTTAAATTTAAACACACACACAACCCTTGTGAGGACCTCACACGGCCATCACCCTCTCCCGCTAAACCTAACCATCCAAAACACTAACCAGGACTCTGAACCAAACTGGAAGCCAGTTTCACCCTCATATTGAAGCTTAAACTTAAGGGGACCAGCAAAAGGTCTCCACATGTTCAGCTAAACCAGATACACACACACACACACACACACACACACACACACACACACACACACACACACACACACACACACACACACACACACACACACACACACACACACACACACACACACACACACACACACACACACACACACACACACACACACACACACACACACACACACACAATCTGCATGCTGAAAAGGCTGCTGACTACGAGCCCAGGCTTTACGGCTGCTGTGCCATCAGTGCTCAGATTGAAAGCCTTCTATTGAAGCCGCCGGCTCGTCTGTGATTGGTTGAGCCTGTTCAAGAGCTGATGGGGGAGGAGAAAGACGCGAGTGGAGCAGCAGTGGATCACAACCGTGAGGATCTGACAGCAAAGAAGCGAGCGGCCGGAGACTGTTTAAGATGTTGGCTCCTCCTCCTTTGTATCACAGGGTTAAACCAAGGCAACAATCCAAGAGAGTCGTGTGTGTTTTGCACTGTGGAGCTATGTACATGTCCTCTGAAACTGGGCTTGGCTCAGAGGGACTAGATGTCAAAAGTCGGCGACACAGTCACCTCTCACCTCCATGATCGGGTTGGAAGCCAGAACCTTCTCCTCCACGTTGGCCTCGCTGGCGGAGCCGCTGACTGTGGCGAAGTATCTCATGGCGTATTTGGCAGAGACCGTCTTCCCCGCGCCAGACTCCCCACTCACAATGATAGACTGGTTCCTCTCGTCCCTGAAAGAGTCGGAAAAGAAAATTGCTGGATTTAGACGAGGGTGTGACGAACAAAAGGAGGTCATGTGACGCTTGTTGGAAGTGTCAATGAGCATCTTCAGGAGCAGCAGACTGAAAAGCGGAAGCTGTCATGCGCTGCACAATCATTTCCCCTTTACCATCTGTGGTGCACTGGCATCCAAAAATCCTACACAATAACGTATGAATGAAGGATAATCTTTAATATATTTATTTATAACTCAGAATAAAATCTAAATCTATTTTGACCTTGATCGTGAATGATAAGACACTAAGACCTTGAGTCAGAGGTGAAACTGCAGCCTCTGCCGAGTATTTTGTAAGCACCGCTGCATAATCCTGTTCTGTTATTTTGGAAAAACACACTTTGTTCTTCCCAAACTTCAAGCTCAGAACAAATGGAACACGGTCAAAAGTTGACTGTGACCTGATTCTGAGTTTTCAGCTCCTAAGATCAAGTGGAACACAGAAACTTCAGACTGAACTTTAAAAGCTGCTTACGCAAACGCCGCTGTTTTCTTTTTTCCAACCTAAATGTCTCTCTGTAACTCCTTCAGATGGTGGGGTTTTTCTCTCAATGCCTTCTTTCATGACTTCCTTTTCACTCAGTGGTCAATGGAGACTGCTGCAGTGGACTTCAAGCTGTAATCTGATGATCCGTACACAGAAATCATAAATTTAACTCACATGAGGCGAGTCAAGTTTACGTCTGAAATAACCTCCAGTGAGGTCAGCGATACGGTTGAGAGGTGAGACATGAGGGCTGTTCATGTGGCTCACTGAAGCAAATTAAAGGCACTCTGTATCTGTCACAAACAAGTGCAGACTGAGTAATGAGCTCACTGACTCACACGTCTGCCCACATGCCGTTTTGAGTCGAACGGTTTCTAATATTTGATCTCCAGCCCTGATCTACCAGTGAACCATGTGGATGCTGACGCGCAGCAGGGTCATGAGGGTCTGATCTGAAATGTTGTACACATGTTTGAGTCCCGGCAGGGGTCCGAGACGACCTACTGCTCCACTCATCGTGAGAGCCTCCATGTGGGAGTTATTAACAGAGCGTGATACCAGACCACCGACGGGCTATTTCAGTCTGCAGTCTGACCTACAAGCCTCCAGGAGAGGAGGTGGAGTGCTCGTCTGACACACCTGGCCATCTGCTTGTAGGCCTCCTCTGCCACCGCGAAGATGTGCGGGTCCATGTCTCCCATGTTCTGCCCGCTGTAGGCGTTGATGATGTCCGAGCCGTAGATGGGCAGCGTCTCATACGGGTTGATGGCCACCAGCACGATTCCTGCCAAACAAAAGACGAAGGGGATCGAGGTGAGCAACAACAAACACCAACTAAATAGGTTCATAATGAGAAGTATGAAAAACAACAACACAGACGAGCCAGTCTAGCAAAGGTCAAAGGTCGCCCCTACTCATTAACCCTGCCTGTTTGAAGTCCTTAGTAATAGTACACAGTTCTACAAAAAAGAGTTTCATTTTCATCCTTTAAGCAAGAAGCAGATGCTACTTTTGCTTTATAATTACTGAACCACATTGTTATGGAGTCAAGCAAATGTAAAGAAGCAGGGATGACCTTTGACCTTTGCCATACAGGATCATGTTGTGCCGTCACTGCCATCACTACTTCATTATTTACACAGTTTTCTCAGACTGTTTTGTGCATCTTATGTTATTTATTCACAGAGTTGTGCATAAAATTAGGCACAATAAACAGTGTGTAACTCGGCGACAGTGCGCGTGCCTTTTCATGATGTCACTGCAGTTCCACACCACCATGTTTTCATCATTAATGATGGTAATAATTGCTTTAAAACCTTCAAATGAAGGTTTTAAAAGCAATTATTAGGACACATGAACCACCTCTATCCAAGAAAAAATAAATCCGGCCTGGAAATATGTTGTCTGTTGATGCAGCAACAGACAACATATTTCAAGGCTGGATTTATTTTTCAGGTAGATACCTAAAATAGAAGAGTACTCAGCAGTTCTCCTGTCACCATGGAGCCTACTTCTTGCAGCCTACCGAGAGGTTCTCCTAACACAAGATATATCACCGTCTTACCGCAGTAGGTGTAGATGAGTTTGGAGTCGGTGAAGCGGACTTTGAGGTTGTGCAGCACGGCCGGCTCGTGGAGGTAGCTGAGCGCAGTGAGGTCATTCTCGCCGACCAGGATGTCGGGGTTCCGCAGGTGAGGCAGGTTCTTCGTCTTAGGATCCAACTTGTGCTCCAGACTCTGAAGAAGAAGAACAAGGTCTGCATTCTCAGCCTACTCACATGGTCATCCTCAGCCCAGACCCAGACCTCAGGTCAACAGGTCAAGCCAGGAACTGCTGCCCTTCTGTCAGGCGTCAACACTTTGATTTGAGATAACGTCAAAGCTTCACTCAGGTGACTCATGAGTAGCAGTTACTCATCTTACATTTGACACTTTTACCATCCGAGTGACTCATCCATCCCACCCCCTGACTTCTCTTACACTATATTGAACACAGACAAACCGCTAAGCACCGATGGCTGCTGAGTTTCCTCTTTATTCTGAGACACTGAAACATCATCAACAGTGGCGAATAAACCTCATTAGCAAAAGGAGTTGATGAGACTTCCACAGATTTGGTTAATCATTTTGACACAGCCATTCTAGTTGAATATTCCTGTGTTGTCAGACGACGAGAATGCTGAGGGAGGAAATCAGATGATATGATTATAGAGATGATGAAAAGCATCTGCTCGTCCTCCCACTCCACAGAATGTGTGGCGTTCTGGACCTCATGTGAACCCGGATCATCCGACTCGCAGTGGCTTTGTGGAACAGGATATTTGGGGCGGCTGTCTAGCTTGAAAGCAGCCCGATGCTTTGGAGAATTAAGAACCAAAATAAACATTTGTCATAGTATTTATTTCCTAAACAAATAATCTATGATGAAAGGACGCAGGCAGGCGCCGGCTTTCTTTACGACACTGCACACACTGGCTTTTATTTACTGACCATGCTGCCTCCTAAACACAGTCGTCCTGAAGCTGCCTCATTTTTCTATCATCTTATTTCATGATCTGTATTATTATCATTATTATTATAGTGCCTGCCCACTTGACACATGCCTCTGAGCTTGCAATCCAACAGGCTACTCCCCTGAAACATTATAGAACCGCGGTGTTAGAAAAGATGGGTTACCACCACCCCGGCCCTTTGAGGACTGAGTAGAATAGAAGACTCCTGCTCCTCTGCCATGAGCCAGAGCTTTAGTTATGCATACCATTAGTAATGAGCTCAGCTTTAAGTCTAGAGAATCATCCAGTGTGTCTCATACGCTTCATCCTGTGATCGACATGTGCGTATGTGGGGTCCGAGTGAGATCAGAGTGAGGTCATTTTGGCCTGGTCCTCACTTATTTAACCCTCATTTTGAGGGTTAAAACTTCAAAATGACTGGGTTGTTATGATTGGGTTTTAGTTTGGTTAAGAGTGAAGGTAAGGTTTAGCCATTTGTTTTGGTTGGTTAGGTTTAGGGGGAGAGGCTGGGGAAAGGGTCAATGAGAGGTCATCATAAGTATAGAGATACAAGTGTGCATGTGTGTGTGTGCACCATGACCATCCTCAAGCCTGCTGTTTGGCAGTAATAGAGCACAGATGGAAAATGAGATCCACTTTGATGTAGTGTGCAAAATGGGGGGAGCAGGGATCACACAGAAGTATTTAAACTTTGTAGCCAAGTATCTTTCCTACATTCAGAAAGTCAATGTCAGCATCCTCTGTGTTAAAGCGTCCTGTTCTGGAAACATTCAAAGCACCACTGTGAAAGAAGGCAGCTCAGACGCAAGACCCCCTCCTCACCGTGCCATCTTCCAGCTGGAGCTGCAGAGAGGCATCGCCGACTTTGTAGTCCTTTGTCAGCTCTGCGGATTTCCACACCTCCTCAGCGTCCGGGACCCAGACCCGAGCTCGCTGCGGAACAGAACAGAGGGCAGAGAGGATAAGGTTAGATGAAACAGCATTCCTGAACAGACAGTGTGAAGATAAAAGCTCAATCATCTGGGTGGTTTTGCTACCCAAATGAACCACAGGATCAGCTCAGAGACAGACAGTTCATTTTTCATGAACCTTTGAGGCAAATAAATAGTAGAACAGAACCCAGTCCACCACAGGACACACACAGACAATTGGTCGCACACAACAACAGCCACTTCAGAGTTGGGCAATTATGTTTTAGGGACTGTGGGAGGAAACTGGAGTGAGAGTCACCAACAGAACACACAGCTTCAGAAGAACACCACTTTCAGGCTGCCGCATTAACCACCTTCTGAGTCCTTCTGAGGCACAATAGTTGTCAAAAATTCAAACACACAAAAGCACAACATCCTCTTTGCTCTCCCACATTTCCAAACCAGATATTTCCAGAGCTTGACTAAAGAGTGGAACCTTCTAGTTTAATGTGGCGCTTCCTTTTTATTGTTGTCAGATCTGAGCCGGCAGATCTCGTGCACAGCCGATGAAGGTCGCAGAGACCACGTGGACACGAGGGCTCGGACCATCACTCTCCCACACACACACAGAGTTGGGTAACAAAGCGGTTCCAGGCATCAGGACTTGTGACCAGAGGTGATCAGCTGATCACAGAATGGGAAAAACAGCGAGTAGCACTGCCGGTCACATGGCTGAGGAATCCAGCTCGCAGTTAGTGCTCAGATTCATCCACTTGAAAAGCTTCTGCTCGCAGAGCTTTGCTGGACTCGATTGACAGCAGCAGAAACTCAACGTTTATCTTACTGAAGTTTGATCCTATTATTCCAAAACATTCAAAGCTGAACCTGCAACACAGTGAAGGGGCGGAGTCAGAGGAGCCTGGTTTACTCTTCACTGAGGAAGCGCAGATCCATGTTTTCACAGTTTAAATGACATTTTCTCATTCACTACTCAGCTGTGAACAAGTGAATCTACAGTAATTCAGCCACGGATAATGAAAAACAAAGCCTGACTGAAGGCCCAATGACCCTGAGCTCCGCAGCGGATGTTATGGTCGGACTGATTAAACTGACGTAAACTTCATATGACCATTACGCAGCGTCCAGACAGAAAGAGCTTATTGTGGAAGGGAGCACTGAAGAGGAAACTCTGATTTGGTCAGCTGTTTAACCACCGACGGGTCTGGTTCGTGACATCATGGTCACACCACTGCTCAGTCTCTCGCACTAAGAAGAGTCGTGTGAACCGCAGGCCCTCGGGGAATCAAAGAGGTGAAGGAGGAGTGAAAGCTCCACCATGTTCTCCTTCACTTCTGTCAGTAATCCTTCTCTGTCCCAGTGCCAGCAGGAACAGCAGCAGCGTGTGATCCCTGCGGTGGGGATGTGAGCGGTGGCCTACAGGTTTACCACACAGCGACAGTCAGGAGAAAGGCATCAGCAATCCATTTTGAAACCTTCTTTCTGAATACTAATAACGGATTGAATTAGATTTTTCTCTTGCTATATTAGGCATGAAGATAACATGACCAAATTCCTCCAGTCATCCCTCCATTTGAGACCAACTCTGTATCAAGCAACAAAACATTTATATTCAATTCTCTCATACGAATCAGATCTTATGAAAATGTCTAACAACTGGAAAACACCCTGTGGCCTCACTTCCTGAAGAGAGGCCATTATAGACTTTAAGACTAACCAAGAAGCACCACTGAAGGAGGGATGGCAGTAACACCAAGTACAAAATGAGACAGTGCGAGACGATATCACACTGAGGATGAAACTCAACCCTGTGATGACCAGCAGTTATGCATGTCGCAAATGACACATTACATTTCCACCAGTGAGCAAGTGTCAGATGTTGCCATGGGAAACAATCTAGTTTCACCAAATTTGGCCAGAGATGGAGGTGGGTGATACGATGACTTTACGTGACCAGCTACCGACGCGAGGAGATCACATGGATTCGGTCACATTCTGTCTATACACTATAGATCTATGCTGATGCGACCCGTCCATCACTCGCAGCCCACAGTGTTCTTCTTCCCACACACACTCACAGCAAAGAAGCCGGTCATATGCGCAACTTCCAGCTGTTTTTAAACCTGATGCACCTCTGACGTGACCACACACCTTCAGGACAGAATAATGGAGTGATCCTTGTCAGACCCGCGATGCCTAAGACTGTCTGCTCCACAGAGTTAACAGAGCTACACAGCTACTGGCTCGCGTGACGTCTCCCTTCAAAACTTTGACACTCGTAGACTATCAAAGTTTAAGTTCATGGCCTAAAAGGGGGCTAAAAAAATAAATGCAGAACAAATTTGCTTGAAAATGTGAGAAAGAGTCAATGTTGTAATGATATAACTGAGGCCAAGAATAGTAACGATTTGTCTTAAAATTCCTGAACTAGAAAAAACATGCAAAAGAGCTTGGGATAAAATTGAAACAATTATTGAAAATAAATAAATAAATCATGGTATATTTCGCCATAGTGCCCACCGCATTCTGGAGACATTCTAAACAAATGCATTTTCTGCAATGTGTTACTGCAAATAAACTAGGTGAACTTCAGCAGCTACAATTTTATACAAATTAAAAGGGATTTTCCACTTAGGCTGAGGTTCCTTGGCAGGTGAGCCTCTGGATTTTTTTCAATGAACCAAGTGTGCTGCTGCTTAAATATGGTTGGACACTGCATGAAATGATACAGGTGCTGAGTGAAACAGTGTCATCACTTTCAGAGCTCAGTAGGTGGTGCCCTGTGATTAAAAATGATGTAAAGTTTCATCGAAATGGTTGTTCAAACCCAAAGATTTTAGAGCACAGAGAGCCATCAAGTGGTCACTGAAAAGGAGGACGGCGTTTCGTGAAGCCTCATCAGCCTGTGGCTCACTGTGGGCATGAACTCGACCACACCAGGACACCTTGCATCGGCAGAGAGAAACCATCGCTTCCCAGAATGTGCTGTAGTTCAAAAAAACTGTGGCTTGATCTTGACATCACATGACTGTGTTTTGTTCTTCAGAGCAGCACAGTGAATTAAACACTTTGTCGCATGATATAATGAGTCAGCAGCACGGCGACCAAAATAGTCAAGTGCTTTACTCCAAACAAACCATTAGTTTGTCGCAGCGAACCTCGGCCACTGTTTGGCTGGTGAGCTACTCGGCCACAGCGGGAGATGCTCTCATAAAGGAGGTGAGAGAGGAAGAGGAGGACGGCAGCCAAAAATAGAACTCGCCAGTTTGAGCGGCTTGACACCTCACGAGGGCGTCTCTGCACCAACGATCACAACAAGCACGTGCACTCCTCACACATCGGGAGGTGTCAAACACAATTAGCACAGAACAGAAGCATGACTCCAGTCACTACAATTGGCTTCCCATCACAACCCACAGCTCCCTGGCTTCACTGGAGGGGAAGGCTGTCAAAGCAGAAGGACGTCAGAGCCGTGACATCAGCAACCACATGACCCCAGCGCCTCTGCAATGAGCTCATCCTGCATATGCTGCACTGCATGACACAGACCTAGCACAGAGTTAATGGCAAGTTCTTTCCACCCAGTGAGTGACTCTAAATCAGCAGGAAAGATCCAGTTCCATACCTGAGTGCACCAGTGTGTCTGACTGAGGAGCACAATAATGACCGTGTGAAAGGAGCCACGGTCCATCATCACATCCTGAACTGTCCTCACATTGTCTCACCTCTCCACCGTCTTGCTCTAAACCCCTCCTGTCATCTTGGCACCAAGTCGCACACTTTCTTTAATTCCTTAAACACAGATTACAAGCAACCTTGACAAGACTGTCACTGGAGCAGGAGTATCATCTACACTCTGGCCTCGGGCGGGAAAATAAAAAGCCCAAACTTCTTCAAAACTGATTTTATTCCCCCCAAAAACGCTATTGTGGGCGGCAGCTTGCAGTGAGCCTTGTATTTACACTGATGAAGCAAGATTTGATTTGACAGACAGACAGATCTCCCTTCAGATTTACTTACTTATATATTTAATTTTTTCATTCATATTTTTTACGGTTACTGATCTTATGGGGATGTTTTTTTCTTTGTAAGTGAGACACGTTTCCCATTTCCTTTTCTTTTAACTGTTACCTTATTTATTGAATTATATCAATCTAATTGTTCAATATAAATAGTTTGGACAGCCCATGAACCCAGCCATAGAGACAGGGAAAAATAAAGTTTTTGGAATATCAGTAAACAACCCTCAGTACACACTCTCACTCAGCGGGTCTGCTGGTTAATCCTGGTTTAACTGAGACCCAGGATCAGTGGGTGATCAGGTTATCTCAGGGTGTAATGACGGCTAATCTTGCTCAGGTCAACCACACCAAGCTTTTGTTGTAATCGCCTACTCCAGAGGAAACGGTGATTAAAAATAAACCCTGGAGTATGTTTACAAAGAGGCAGCTCGGTCACAGGGGCAGCTCTTACCCCGGGTAGAAGCTTCTTAGCTCTCTCACCTGTGGTACTGGGCCCTACTGGGCAGGTAGATAGACCCACCTGAGTCGATGGAACAATGGCTGTTAGACAAGGCTTGGCAGCTTTAGAAGCTCTGAAGAAAGTGTGGTGAAGCTGCAACAGGAGGTACAACCCACAATAGCAACACAAGTTCAACACAAGGTGACAGGGAAAATATGATCCTTAAACAGCAGCCGACACATTCAGATGTTTAGAGTCCAACAGTAGCAGTAGAAGAGCAGCGCGAGCTCGACTAAAGTCAGATTTGCTGCTCTGACAGAGAGAGACAACAGGCAGCACAAAAAGTGTTGTCGGCGCTAACCAGGCTAATCTCATCAGAATCATCATCAGCAGCAGCAATCCAGACTCCATTTCACATCCCTGATATCAGCGAAAGTAATTGTGTGTCTGAGGCCACGGCTTGTGGGCGGAGCCATGTCTGAAGAGAGAGTTTGTAAATCTGCACTAAGTCAACAGCAGATTAAAAGACTTCACACTGCTAATGCCGATTTCACGCCGGAGCAGATGCCAAGGCCTGACGTGACGGTCTTTAGACCTCCACACCGGTGCGTGGAGGGTTCGACAGAGGTGAGTCAGATCGCGGGGGCAGCAGCTGCAGGTCACCTACAGACACAGGCTCCTTTGGTTTCTGGTGGGATTTTTTGAAACAGTGGCAGAGCCCATGATTTGTGTCCAAAAACAAATGAAATTGCAGTTAGACACACTCCTCCATGACCAGAGCTCCTGCCCAGAGCCAAAACTAATGCTGAGCATGGTTTAAAAATGATGACAACAAACTTCCACACAAGCATCTGTGCATCAAACTGCACCACGTATAAGCCACGGCTGCGTCATGAATTCCTGACGTCACCTCCACCACAGGAGCAGCAGCTCAAGTATGTGAAATGTGTTTACCGCGGGCCCAGCCATCAATGGAGTCCCAGACTGCGGAGGCCTCGTCACATGATGAGCCTCATGTGAGAATGGGCTGTTTTTCTGCTCTGCTAGGCAGCTGCAGCTGCAGATTCACAGCAGGTTTGAGGAGACGCAGCTCTGCGGCTCTGGTTGGGCTGAACTGCTAGCTTCAGCCAGATTAGCGACACGTGTGAGCGGAGATCGCTGCAGATCATCGTCCCCCGACTGAGACGCGGTTCCCTAAGCAAATTAGCTTTTGTTGGGTCTGTCGGGACAAATTTATTTATGGTTGTTTACTTCCAGAGACCTGTTGTTGGCACCAACTCAGTCCCATGCCGCCACTAACATCATCTATCGGCCAACATGAGTGTGGGATCTCCCTTGCAATACGAGCGGGCGTGTTTGTTATGTCAGCATTTCCTGGCATTCAGTAAAACAAAACGACACCACCAAGATGGCGCTGGTAGGATCTCCTCCACTGCCATCTTTGTTTTGGTCGTTTCCGTGAGTGAGAGTGTCCAAAATGGCCTGCGTGGTGATGTCAGGACATCGAGCTAACGGATTTGGTTATTGTTCGAAAATTCCATTTTGGGACATTTTAAATGGACTCTGAATTGTAGCCAATGAGAACCGCAATACTTGTGTGAGTCGATTTCTTTTGCCTCACCCCTAGTGATCGGTCGAGTGATATAACACATTCATGTGAAATAATGGCTAGTACTGCATTTGGAATTATTGCACTCGTGAGTCAAACTGAATGGGACTGACCTGTAAACTTGAGGGGCAGGCACCTGCACAGATGTTTTTTTGGGGGGGTGGGCAATACTAATACTGGCAATAAGGGCACCCATCGATTGGATGAACAAAAGATATAAAGCAATGTGCCATCGAACCACTGAAGTGATCAGCATCACTTGATCAAAACGTTAGATTTCATTACACAGTAGCCTAGTGGTGACAGAACATCCCAGAAGGTTTGAATGTGGTGCACTTTACCGTGAACTCAAGCGAAATATTTGACGAGAAGGTCAGGGTAAGGGACACTTTACTTAGTCAGGGTAAAAGGGCTGATGCTCGAGCACCACAAGGGTGCACTTGAGGAGACCGAATAGTCGGAACTTCTCACCACGGAAAAACACAAACATCTCAGATGTTTGATATAATACTCTCTCGGAACTTTAGGAACTTGGGAAGGTGGCAAGTTGTGTGAATCAAACCTTAAACCCTTAATTATTATTCTTTTTTTCAGCCACACATTTCAAGAGTTCTGACCACAAGATACCGGTCCAAGGCTCCAAGAGTATATTGAATGCGTTCCTAAAGTGAATGCGTTCCATTGTGGGAACAAGGTTGCTGCCTGGGCTGATAACAAAACTGGATGCTGCCAGTTGTTCAGTGGTGAAACATCATTGAAGGTGCAGCCCAGCAAGTGAGGTGACCTGCAAGAAACTGGGTCACCAGGTGTTGCTCCAAATGAGCACATCACCTGGTTGTCCTCCAGTCAAGATTCTCAGGGCAACTGGGAACAGACCAGATGGAGGGATTACTTCTCTAATCTGGCTCCCCAATGTCCTCATTCGGAACTACCTGACGTGGTGGAGGGAGGGGAATCGCAGAGCGAGTCAGTTGAATGGTGGCAGAGCACACTTGGTTTGGTAGGTCACCACGCTCAGGTTGGCCTTCAAGGGTGCAACAATAGACAGAACTAAAGAAGCTGAACTGGAAGGAAACTGCTATCTGAAGACGCCACAACGCTACACTGATGACAGTTTATTCAGTCGTTTGTGGTCGATTATGTCGAGTCTGGTCGCAGCAAATTTGAGGACACTTTGTCCCTGAAAGCCTGGACTGTGTGCTGTGCTGGTGCTGCCACAGTGTTTAAGAGCAGCACACGGTGCTCTCAGCCAAACACTGCAGGAGGTTGTAGCCTGATCACTCCTTCAGACAGGCTCAGATTAATGGCAATGGATTTGTCCTGGTTAAGATGTTCATTTTGGCAGCCCTGATTCAGCCCTACTGAGGTGAGATTCTCCAGATTGGAACTGATGGCAAGAGCGAGGGATGTGGCGATATATTCAGAAGTGGTGGAGAATGACTAGATCAAGCTCATTATAGACAAAAATTATCCAAGACACAAGAAACCACGACGTTCTGGTCACGTTCCAACACAAACTCAGGAAGGCATGTAGGAGACCAGACCAGAGTCACGTTCGATCACGACTATCCACAAAAGGCTGTAAGAAAGAACACAGCACGGTCCAAATCTAACAAACCCAGGAAGAGGTGGAGGATGCTCATCTGAGCATGACCAATGGCACATGAGCATGACTGAGGAGAATAATGCTCAGCAACCATCCTACAGTCATGACACATCGTTGCTCGGGTGAAATCCTCCGCTTAAGGACTGAACTTAAACATTGCCCATATGGGGCGGACGTAAACAATCATGGCCGACCTCCAGATCCATCTCTCTCCAGGCTGTTCTGACCCTCTACATCCCGACATCAGCAGCTACGGTTTTCATTGGCTGGATTAATGAGACGCTGACAACGCCGCCCACCTTTACCTCTCAGACATCCAAACCTCCGTCAGGCTCTGCCCTTGTGAGGAGCTCCGGAACAAAACAGCCTGGAGCTGGACTTATTTTATCATCGGTTTTTATTTAGCATCTATATTCATTTATTTATCTAGTGTGTGTCTGTTCTTTGCATTTGAAATACTCATTGCTTTTGCAAATAAAGCATATTGTGCTTAAAATCAATGCAGCCTGGGGCTTTTTTTAGGCTAAAAACTGTTCTTACAGCTCATTAGCAAAGCTCCGTATTTCCTGTCAAAAGCATAAATGATCGTAACTTTCATTGCCATTTTTTTGGAAAACATCTGCAAAAAAATTTGGTTGTTTTCAATCAATAAAAAACTCCTGGTGGTTCTGAACAATGAGCAGAATCAGAACAGCTCCTTCAGATCCCTCCATAAATGTATGAGGTAGCGATGCGACTGTAAATTAAATATTCCCTATCTAAACTGGGGACGCCACAACAGGCCAAACACGGCGAGGCTGAAGGCCAGAAAGGAAGAGTTGTAAGGGGCAGAGTTGCAATCCTCGGCTCACGGAATATTCTTTTTGTTACATAACTTATCAGGTTATTTTTGGGCTCAAGTGAATTAAAACGGTTCTGTGGGGACATCACAGTTGATCTGTGCTGGTTTGTCTGTCAAGTCAATCCACTGCAGAACCCAGGTCAATGTTTATAGAGAAGAACTGAGAACTAGAGCGGCATCCTTTTTTTTTTCTTTACATCGTACCACATAAACAAGTTTATGCGGCACATCAGCACAGGAATCATAAGGAAGTGAGTCCAACCACCAAAGGCAGACAAATAAATTGGTGCTCAAAACTCGGTCACAGCTTCGTTTCTGGACTGTAAAACCATCTGAACTCAAAATCAGGCTGTGTCTAAACGGATGTCATCCAAGATCAACCCCTGACGCTGCACACAAGGGTGTGTCTACTCGGGACACCAAGTTCTTGATGAATATTTCACCACAAACACACCAAACCTCCACAGACGAGCCAGGACAGCAGCAGAGTAGCCAAGACGCCAAAACTAGCCGCCAAACTTACATCCACATACAAATACTCCAGCTCCCAGTCCATCTCCGTCGAGCTCCTAGTTCATTCTGAACGGAACTGAACCTTCTGCTGCTCCTCTGGACGCCTCCAGCTACACAAGACCTTCACCAAAGCCGCACTGCTCCACTGCGCTGGATGAAGACTTCCCATTGTGTCCGCAGACATCAGCAGAGCCTACACATGTTAGCCTAGACCCGACCACGGTGACAGCTCATTGGCCGCTCCAGCTGTCCGTCACACAGCCTGTCCTCCTCCCTAAAAAAATCACATGAGCGCTGACACAGGAGAAAACACACAACCCGACGACACAACACATGACGGGCGTCGACAACAACAGGGAAGGGGGAAATCTCCGTGTAAATTGGGATTTTATTTAATTTGGTAGTTGCACAACAGGAACAGGAAGTGGCACCTAGTGGCCTGGTGGTGAGACGTCCACGGGCTGGCCCAGTGAAAGGTCATGTGACTTTATCTGAAGTGATTTATTTGCATTGGAAGAAGCCTTGTTTCCTTATTAAGGTCTATGGAACAGGCTTCTTTCAAAAAAAACACCACAAGTCACAACACTGATGTCTGGCGTGGTCTTGAGGCGTCCCATCATGCATCGCAGGACTGAAAGGGATTTCACTGATTTGGTGGTTTTGCACAGTAATAAAGCTGCTCCCAAGGTAAAAGCCTGATGTCATCCGTTAGTGAGTGTTTTCTAAACGTATCACTTTGGACCAGAATAAATTGCTGCCCCCAGTGGCGGGCCGCAGAACTGCATCCTGAAGGCCGCACATGGCCCACAGGCCTTAAGTTTGAGAACACTGCTCTACTCCCCCAACACTTCCACAAGGAACTTTAAAATACCAAAACACTTGAGGAATAAAAATACTCTGCATGAATGTTAGCGCACAAAAAAGACTTGTTGCTATAGATCCACGCCACCAAGACAACCACCACCATCAGGTGACAACTGTCAATCAACTTAACAGCACTAGCCAGTTATTTCAGGTCACACTGCCCTTGAGCAAGGCTGCTCTATCGTGAGGTATGGTTGTGCCTCCGGTGTTTCTGTGTGAATGAGCTCTGACTCATCAGCTGCTTCAGACCCCCCACCCCCACCCTTCCTCTCGTGACAAAACCCTCCCTGTCTCCCACCACTGATCTGAATTCATATTCCCCACTGTTTACCTGCCGCCTCCCTCTCTCGCTCTGTCAGCCAATCAGAGGTGCCCTCACCCCCGGCTAACCTCTGCACCTCCTGTCAACTGGGACGCAGCCGAACTTGTATAGGATCAGAATCACATATGGTGTGTGTGTGTGTGGTCCTTGTATAGCTGTACCAGAGGGGACCAAATCTTGGAAACACACCTCCATGTGGGGACTTTTGGCTGGACCCCACAATGTTAAGCCTCAATTGGAGGATGGAAACATCAAAGGTAACTGGGTGATTCTCACTGGTTTCCAGTCTGGTTCAGAGTCCTGGTTCAGGTTAGGTTTAGAGGGAGAGGCTGGGGAAAGGGTGATGGCCACGAGAGGTCCCCACAAAACATAAACACAGACTGTGTGTGAGTGTGAGTGGGGGTGTCATGCTAACCACAACGTGCTCAATAGGCTTCTGTGGACGCACAAGTGCACAAAGAGGCGTGTGTTCTCTCCCCCGGGACATCACTGGTCCACTTTAAACACACTGACACAAACACTCAAGTCATTTTAAACAACACAACGATCAGTACAAACACAAACTTGGGTTTGGGAGAACGTCTTACGGGGTCAGGAACTGGGCTCAACCATGGTTCGGCCATAGTCAGCAGTCGGTTGCTCAGTCGTAAGACGGCGTTGTGAACCAACAAGCTACGGCTGCGCTACGAATCCAAGCACTTGAACTGACTTTGAACTAGTAGCACAGCAACGTTAGTAGTTGAACTACACCAGTCCCACTGCATGGAGAGGGAGACTTCAGACACTACGCTCTCATTAGCCCTTATTTTAAAATGCCTCTCAGAGTCTCAGAGTAAATACCTGTGATCTGCACTCATCAGTAAAGTATTCACCACCAACTTCCAGATTTTCTTCATCTGCTTTTTAATAAATGAGTGGAAATCTGATTTTAAAAATGTTTTTTTATCAGTGGGCAGATACAAAAACATAATCCTCAATAACATTTTTATTAATTTATCTGAAAATGGTAAGAAAACAGTCAACAAGGTTCACTTTCGCTTTCCAACGAGGCATTCCTCACAGAAAAAACAGCTTCTCAAATGGTAAAATAATAAAGTGCAGATTGACCAAACACACTACCTGGCAACTAACATTATATTGTTCAGTCTTCACTGTTTTGACCCTTGCAGTGTGATATTGGTTATTTTGATCTGCGCTGATGACATCATCACGCTCACACAGATTCATCCGTGCATCCTGGTAATAAACATTTCTCTTTGGGTTGGATCACATGACTGACAGAAGAGCATCAGTCATGTCAATAACAAGCCCACCTGTGTCAGCAAGTTAATGTGTGACACCTTTTTTTATATTTGACATTTATGGGCTGGGAAATGATTCAGGTAAAACATCAACAAGGCCATTTAACTGTATTTAAAAAACATTTTTGTGGTTAAATTACAGTCAGTTTCAGCAGAGACCTGCGGAGAAAGAAAGTATTATGTTTCTTTGCTTCCCTACTGTCTACTGAATTAGAGTCAAGTCCAGTGTCGAAAAGGAGACGGAGATGTGCTACGATCTGGACCCCGTTCTTTGACCCGGCCACCCAGAGATCGACCCCCTCCTTTACCTGTCCTCATCCTCTAGTCACCACCTCATGTCCTTCCTCATCACTGGTGATGTCCTCCTCCTCCTCCTTTAGGTCCAACTCTGCCTCTCCTCCTGACTTGGTCTCTGAACTTCTCCACATGTCCCTCTCAGATCCTCATGACCTTGTCGCTCCTGAGAACCTATGCTCCTTGCGGGGAGCTTTGGGCATGTTTGAAGGAACAAACATGGAGTGTGCGCTTCAGGACCTTCAGCGTCGGCTATAAAGACACATCGGTGTGGGGGTCACTGGCCGCGGTGGGACGTTACGACACCACTGGTCAGTAATGGATGGGCTGTTTTGAAGGCCAAGACAGTCCCCTGGAGAAGCTAAAGGAAGCTTATTAGCACAGCATTCAAGGCACCAAACGCCGGTGAGAGTGCAGCTGTCAACGGAGGGGGAAGGGCAGCTCATCTCCTCGCACCAAAACACAACATCTATTTATAGAATTGGGCAGAAAAGACAGAGGATTGTGTCCTTGGAAGGGTCTTGAGAGTCCATCTTTGGCGGTGTGGAGGCCGCGCAGCAACATCCGCGCTCGTCTCAGCATCCCGACCTGCCGCGGAAACACCCGCATCCATCCCCGCAGCGACCATCCGCACCCTCGACACCGCGGCGGCTCCGGGCTGTGACCCGCTACAGGTCGGTGTTGGACGGTGGAGCCGGGAGTCGGTGACGGCTGGCACCGCCTTTGCGTTAGCCAGCGGAGGGAGGATGATGTGGAACACCGAGGTAAACAAAGCGGTGTCACCTCAACATCATGCTCCGCTCTCTGTTAACAGAGAGTGTTTTTTCTTTTCCAAACTACTTCATCATCGATGCTTTGTTTTCTCACCCGAGAGCATCGGCTCTCATGAAGCACCGAGGACCTTCCCATTCATTCACCGCCACCACACAGAAACGCTGCTTTTGACGCGAGATTAGCGCAGCTATAACGGCTCTTCGACGGTGTGGTCTGAGGTTCGGCGTCTAGTTTTCGGGGTAAGAGGGTGAATGAGGTGCCGCTACAGCCCGGACACACGTACCTTTGTGTAGAGCTCGGACGCTGCCATGGCGGGCTCGACGTCCTTCAATCGCCCGGGCTAAACTCGGGAGCTCTCCGCTGCTGTGGAGGCGGCGCGGGACAGGTGGTGGCGAGGAGCTGCAGCGGTTCAGCGGGAGGATGTGGCTCCAAGCGCCATGATAACCTGTCGGGCTCGAGGCTCCGCTGGCTCACGCTGCATTCTGGGTATGAGGAGAATGATTCAGCCAAGTGGGGAGCAGCGGGGAAACTACGACATCTGGTGGCGAGAGGGGGAATCACATCAACAAAACCCAACAACCCTGTTCTTTTTTCCATTTCACAGAAAAACGACATAATAAGAAATAAAACATGCTGAAATAAAAACATAAGACATCTTCCATTCAATACATTTATTTCCTAATTATGCAGGCATATTTAATTGACATGCTTATTCATTTACATATTTCTTTATTTTCATTCGTTTTGTATTTTTGAATTTTCACATTTATTTCTTTGCAAATTTCTGTATATTTTAGTCATCATTTTATCGACCGATAAATCACAGACAAATCGCGTATAAAAAGCGTCAAAAGGGAAGGGAGATTGCACTGATGGACGGTAGAATAAAACACGGTTAGAAGGACAAAAATGTCGAAAAGATTTTTTATTCTTTTGTGGCGCCTCAATATTCCCGAGGAAACCTCCCAAAACTATTAATAAAACCTATCCATATTTCATGCAACAATGAAAAAGAAAAAAAAAAACTAGAAGAAAGTCGCAATACTACGATTTTACTCTCAGAATATTACATGACATTATAACAAACAATGTCAATCCCTTCAGTGTATTCATATGCATATTTAAGAGGCCACTAAGTGGGTTTTTGGAAATAAGACGACCCGCCATCACAGTGTCACACGTGACCTACCAGAGCTCTCCAGTGATGTCTCTCTCTTCCCCTCAAGCATCAGTTGTTAGCTCAACTTCCTCTCGACTCATACAAAGCAAATGATAAGAGAGGTACGAAAAATAATCTGCGGATAGACGGGAGTCATTTTCAATGCTTGGACTCAGCTGGTAACTGCTGGACTCAGCTAGTTTACTTAGCAAGTGCAACGGCAACAGACCGAATGACGGCAGTTCAACAAGCAGGAAATGTCCCGGACAAAGTGACTCACTTTTCCTCTCTATCTTTCTCCAAGGAAAGTGTCTGACTCCCGCCTCCTGTCCCTCCTCAGACCAGTGACCGCTACCTGCGCTTCCCCCGCCGCTCAGGACACGCCCCGCCAGCGGTGAGGGGGAGGGGCGGCGACGCTGACACACGCCGCGTGGCGCTTTCAAAGTAAAAGCGAGTCAAATTATACTGTATATACACGCCAAATATGTCCCTATTTTCGGGGGTAGAAATGTAAATCGTTTTGCATTGGGGGCAAGTATATCAGAAAAAAAATATGTAGAAAAATTGCGGTGTGATACAAACGTCAATAAGAATATAAATGACTTGAATATAACCCATTAATTCTTTCGACACTAGCAGCCTGAAGAATGTACCTGTAGGTATTGACTGGCATTTGCTACATAACATATCGTAGCTTCTTCGCCTCGGCCGCTAAACTGTTGAGCCAGCCTTTGTTGTCCATTTATTTGATTTTATTTTTTATTTTCAGTCAGTACTTTATTTCAAAACACTCCGAGTTGATGGGATCCCCACTGACCATGGCAATAAATGTGATTCTGATAACCCTTGGTCCTTACCTGTAAATGCTCTTAATTTCACCTGTGAGTTGGAGGACACGAAAGTGGACTTCCGGTATGGCGCTGT
Source organism: Synchiropus splendidus (assembly GCF_027744825.2). Classification (NCBI taxonomy): domain Eukaryota; kingdom Metazoa; phylum Chordata; class Actinopteri; order Syngnathiformes; family Callionymidae; genus Synchiropus; species Synchiropus splendidus. Next base: position 32,090,575 of record NC_071338.1, on the reverse strand, counting down.
TGAGCATAGAACCATGAGTTGTGGTTCTAAAACCAAATATGCGAGTTAGCGTTGTGGTTATGATTCAAAGTCGAGTCAGAGGTAGAGAGCCACTGCTACCGTTGACCAGATGATGTGAAGCTATTGCGACTCTCAAGAGATGAGGTGGTGTCAGGATGCCAGCCGAAGGAGACGGTCTGAGAGTGTCCAGTGTGAGGAGGCCCCGGGGCAGACGCAGGGTGCACTCTGAGGATGTTCCTTCAGAGGAGCGGGAAATGTGTTCTGTATATTTTTATACTTGTTATGAAGGGTGAGTTCAAACGCTGCAGTTACTCTCCAACACAGTGGTACTGCATCCAGGAACACAGCACTGAAGGCGAGCGAGCTTTCCGAGACCCGGTCGGCTCTCTACAGTAACAAAATGGAAACCAAGAAGCAGAACATCAGTTAAACATTTGTGCAAAACTATTTTATTTACAAAACAAAATGGCACAAATCGACAGCAGGGCAGCCATATACATGCACAGCTCAGACAGATGTAGTTTAGCTTGAATTTTCCACACGGCAGGTCAACGTCGTTCAGTCAGTAAGGACCTGAAAGCACTACACAGTAAAGCTGCTTCAGATAGAAGTGTGAAAATGACCGATGAGCCGAGAGCTGCTCCCAGAATCATCTCCCCACAGGACTCGGGATCTGGTCCGTACTGACAGAATTAGAAGGTTGCCTGACTTCCGTAGAGCGGGGCGGCGCTCCACTCGTGGAGACCTGGCGATGGACGGAAGAGGGGGCGCCGCTGCGTCACTGAGACAGCAGCCCTCCTCCTCCTCCCACACCTCCAGGACGACAGGAATGGAGCCCCGGCCGTGTTGAACCCGGTGCGTTTGTCCGTTTATCTCATCACTGTATGTCCTCTGGAGCCCTGTGGTCACACGTAGCGTTTCAGCATGACACATGGCTGCCACCATGTGGTCGCCTGTATACGACAGTCACAATCAAAGTCTTGACACCACTGCACGGGCCCTCGATGACAATATTGAATGATTCGTTCAGATACCGACAGCTTCATTTAGAATAAGGAAATACAGTGAGCGATAATACAAATCTGTTGTAAAATGTTAAAAGGCCGACTGACATCTGCCCCCTGTGCCAAACCATATGTACACTTCCCCACACCGAGTCGTTCTGATCGCCGCCATAAAGCCCTCAAACCATATTTCGCTGCTCGTTACATTTGGGTGGCCGGCGGGCGCCGAGGCGTCAGCGGCCCGCCACTCCGGCACACGCACACTTGATGTCCCGACGTTCAGTGTATCTTACATGGGAGTAAAGAGCAAAACAGAGGAGCATGAGAAACCAAGAGGACAGTGAGAAACAGGCAGAAAGCTCAGGGAGGGAGACAGAGACGGGGGCCAGATGGGGTGAAAACAAACAGGTTGGAGGGGTCAGCAAGCCAGTTCGCTGGGCGCTTGTGAGGGGGTCCAGACACTGGGAGGGAGCAGGGGAAGGGGAAGCAGAGGACAGGTGGTACTGTGAAGGAGGGAGAGGTAATGTTACAGCTCTGAGACTCGAGTGGACAGGGTGGGGGGAGGGGGGACGGGTGCATGCTTCAGCCTGCCAGTTTACTAGCCACCAGAGAGGGTTTCCTCTGGGGCAGGTCTTGGGGGGTGGGGATGTGGTCCCCCGTGATCTCAGTCTTCTCCGGTGCGGCCGTCGGCAGCTGCTTGTTCTTGACCTTGGCCTTGGCCATGTTGTAGTCGCCCGAGTCAAAGTACTTTTGCTGAGGAGACAGAAGACGGACAGGTTTCATTCCAACTCCAAGACATCAGAACAAAACACAGGCATCCAGGGAACGAACTATGAGACGGACAAAGCCAGATGAGACCAGGAGCCGATGAGACTGGTGGGGGAAAACTCCAGCCAGTTTGGAGCGTGGCCCGGCTAGACCCCATTTGTCCAGCAGAGAGCGCTCTCGCAACCAAGTTTGGTCGTGACTCTGGCTTCTGCTACTGTTGTTCACATATAGTGAGTGAAGTTGCAGTGTGAATCACAGCTCAGTTCCAAATATCTCATCGCCCTCGTGCGCTGCTCCTTGAACGCAAGGATGGGCACTTCAGTTCCCATGATGCAACAGGAGCAGCAGTAGTTAGAAATGTCAGTGCAAAGTCTAAACGAGAGTCCAATTCCCTTTAGAGGTCAGTGTCAGGATGCAGATGCTTGAAAAGGACAAAGTTGGTGCCGGAAAAGTATATTACAGAGGATGAAAACAGATAACTGATTATTTAAAAAACAAGCTTATAAATAAATCAATAAATACAAGAGAAATTTGCCGTTTGGTTTTTGACAATAATCTCAGACTCTTGTGCCACAGTAGTCCAGGTCTGTTGCCTGAGGAGTATTACATCATGTTTGTGTACAAATCCCTCTTCAGGACTTCAACCACCAACCTTCCAAACCACAGTCAGCATTACCAGGTCGAGGTAAAACGCCGAGTCAGTACAATCAATGAGAATCAATGACGACTGCTGTGGCCGAGGAACGTCTTACATCACCCGGTGGAGCGGACCACCCAGGGTCCTGAGAGCAGGGTCCTGAGCGCAGGGCCGAGCGACCCTGCTTTAAACACAGCCGCTGGTGCAGCTTGCTGCCAGTCCACATGACAGGTAAATGAAAACAGTCAGTGTAGCTGAGGACTTGAGAGAGCGACTCCACATGAGGCCACTGTTGTGTGCAGAGAAGCAGCAGCAGCAGCTCAGACACACCTTCACCTCAAGCCTGCTGTCAATGTCAGAAGATTAAAAAGAGTGTCTACAGCACGCAACAAACCTTCAAAGTAAAAGGTGTTTTTCAAACAAACCACAATCTAAAAGTTCTCCATCTGAGAACAATAAAACAGGTGCTTTTATTGACAGTCGCTTCACAGAGTCGCACCGTGTCCCTGCTTCAGCTCGATGAAGTCATCTTGATCACCAGTTCATTCCTTGATGCTGTGATCATCCTAGTGGGTGAAAATGTAGGTCACAGCAGTGTTTAGCTCGAGAGCTGGTTCAAGTGAAGACGGTGACTGAGACCTTGCAGCGAAGGAAAGCCAGTCCCAGGAGAGACCCAAGGACTTCCTGTGAGGAGCTGCTGACATGTGAAGTGGGGACCCAAACGTATCAGCATTGGCTTAGACAGAATGAAACACTCGTGTCTCAGTTCATGCCCCCGATGCCCACCAGTCTCTGCTGGCTGTCGCGAGCCAACTCTGTCCATCCACACGACTGCTAAGACCTGGTGGCAGGATTTCAGGATGGTGAACTCCTTTAGGGCCATAAGGGCAACACAGAGGAGGTGCAGGTGGTTGATGGGCTCACACCTCCACAGGTTCATAGTAGAGAGAGTAGGACTCACTGCGTGGAGCATTTCACAGGAGTGATCTGGTGAACGATCAAATGGCAGCCTCTAACAGCCAAGTGGGATTAGCAACATGCAAAGTTCATGATGCTAATCCTGGAATGAAGTTAGATCACTAGAATTACTGATTCATTTCAGCTTCATCAATCAAACTAAGGCTCTTGTACACTGCTCTGATAAAGGACTGTTCCTCTGTAAACTGTGACTTTTTCTGCTTATATGGGTTTGGACTAGCAAACGAACATCATGCCGCCAACATATTGAGCCTTGTCACATCAAACTGATGACATCACAAGCATTTATTTATTATCAGTGCTGCAAATGAGCCATTTTCGCCCGCATGTCAATAACAGATGTGACACGTGAATTATATTGGCTGCATGATTCCAGTTCAGAACATTGTCGAGTTTGTTTTGTGAACCAGTTTCAACGCGGGACCCCGTTTTCACAACTGGCTAAGAAGTGATCCTTGCTTTGTATGTGGAGATCACTGACCTTTCTACAGCTCAGACAGCACCACTGCACCCGCGGCCTATATAGACCAATGTACGGACAAAATCAACTTTCCTTCTTAAACTTAGTAAATTTTGTGTGGCTTATATTCTGGAATTGTATATCATTGATGCCTTGCAAGATGTTCAAAAACTACCCCAGAACAAGGTACATGAGAGGACCAAGCCTCATCTTTACCACCACACGCAGCCAATGAATCCTATCCTGAGGGCCAGCTTCCAAACGCTCTCACTTTGAAAGCAAAGATTCTGTGCATTTATATTCTCAGACCACTCAAGTTTCCTGGCAATAGAATCGATAGTGTCTTCTTCTTTGAACCACTTGACCACAGCTGAACTCACATCATTTAGCTGTAATTTCTTAGTGTAAAATGGCCTCCTTAAACATGCACAAATATGAGTCATTGTTTTCTGACCACAAACCCCATCTCCTCATCATGACACCAGCCATGGACCCCAATCAAACAGCATTAACCTGAGGCAGCAAGCTACTGTGGCCAATACAATGTCTTGTTTGACCATGTCTCCAATCAGGCGTTTGGCTAGGATTTTGAAACAGGGCGTCCAAAGCCATGCCCCCATCCCAATAACCCCGCCCATTCCCCTGCAGACACACCATGTCAACGACTGACTAAATAACTTGCTTTGTAAGAAAACAAGCTGTATACATCTATTTGTACAAAAATATCTTAAACATCTGAGTGAAATAATGGTTGACAGAGATGAAGGATTCTCCTGGGCAGCTGTTTTCCTTAGCTGACCCCGTTTAAAAAAAAAAAAAAAACAACCCACACATTTGGATTTTTAATTAACAATTCAAATATTGCGACCGCGATGGCCAAGCTACGGCTGCAAACTAAGGCAACTAAGGCCACTAAACATGGCGTAATTGTAGGGCGGCAACAACATAATCGAGGATTAGTGGTGACATCATTGCTCTCCCAGCAGCAAGCAGAGGCTACAGGACTGTGGCAACCTAAAACGTCTAATTTAAAGTTTGAAATCAACATTTAGCACTAGCATGTTTACAACAATTGCCATGTTTTTTGTTTTTTTTTTCTCAAAATTACCGTTAACGTTAGCCCACACGCCCACATATGCAGACTTACCGTTAAGGAAGTCGACTATCCTAAACAGTTGTCGGCTGCAGCCCTGCCTAATAACATGCTTGTATTTAAAAGCAGCCGTTATTTGTAAATCAACTAGGTGAAGTTTGATAAGAGTCACACATTTACTTCACCAACAGGACACCAAGTTATTCTTCCAGTTGAGGAACTCACCCCCTTCTGAAGGCGCTTGCGAAGCAGATCCGAGCCTCCAGGTTTGTTCCCGAGGTTTGGGTATCTGGCTTTCAGCTTCGCCTCCTCCGCCTTCTCAGGACTGATCATCTTGTCCTGACATTCCTGTAAAACACCGTCACCATCGTCATGATCTTCAAAGGTGCCCAACACAAAACGCTTAAGAATATAATGTATCAAAGACAAGCGCATTCAAGTGCACCAATAATTTCACAATCACTTCTCAAGTTCTTCTGGTCATGTGCCAGGTGAAACGGTCTTGTGACTTCTGCAGTAAGTTGACCTCTTCAGACCAGAGCGCTTTGCGTTTTGGGACATAGGAATGATCTAGGAGGAGTAATAACTGAACTTTGTCCTGTAGGGAAGGTTGTTTCTGCCAAAATATGTCCCCGTTTGTGGACAATAACTGTTATCAATGCAGTTATCAATAACAAGGCCACCGTGACTCCCATGTCATGTGAAGCTGGAGACATGATTGCACACATTAATGTACTCATTCTCAAAACTTGAATGTTCTGTCCTGCGCCGTTTTCTTTCAGGAGACACACAGGTCTTGAGTGTTTGTATGTACTTATGCTCCTTGCATCCTTTTCTCACTGAAATGGCTGCCCCCACCCCCGACCCCCTGGGGGTGAAAAAGTCAGACAGAGAAACAACAAAGCAAAGAGCACAGTTTTGACATTTACTGACTTGGAGTCTCCAACCTGCAGCCATCAGACTCTTCAGATGCCGTCTCCACTTAAATACCATGGACACGTTCTTTTCATAAAGTTATGACTGTGTTTCTTTCCAAAACTTTCTATTAAATGTCCCAAAAACCGGATGCCTACATTTATGTATTTTTCTGTCTGTTCCAAATAAACAATAAATGCATAAAACAATCTCCACTAGTGACTCCAATTGACTATTGCATTTGTCAGGTTAATTAAACAGGTTAATTAGTCGATGAGTCATGATATTGTATCTCAGTGGGGAAAAACAATGCTTTCATAAGCGTCTTCACCACAGCTTTAGTTTGATTTTCAATGGAAACTTGAGGCACACCAAGCCCAATGACAAGGGGACCATTTCACACCTTGGTTTGAGCAAGTATAATTGGTGTATGATGTTCAAAACATGACATACTTGCTATAAAAGTGTTACACTTTACACGTTTTAAAAGCTACAGTCAAAGATGGGGCCGTGTTCGTCAACCAGTACACATGGGTTTAGGTCAGACCTGGGCAAAGTGCGGCCCGGGGGCCAAATGCGGCCCTTTGACTGTATTTATGTGGCCCTCCTGGAGTCAGAGCAAAACTATAAAACTGACATTGTTGTTGTCTCTGACATTTTGTCTTATGGATTGTTTTTTGTTTATTATGACGTAACTGAAACATAACCTTCTTGTTTAATTATTTTTCTAAATCTTTTCCGTTGGCTATTTTAGTAGGAGTATTTCGTGTCCCTTAAAATACATCAGAATTGAAAGTAAATTTTGAAATGTATGAGCCACATTGACAATCGTTAAATGGAATGTGGTTTAAATTAAATAAAACACAACAAACCAACAGTTTCTATGCATTTTTACAGTGTAAATTCATAATCACACATTATTTTTATTTTCAATTTTCTCTTGTCCTCCTCTCTTTGTGTTTGACGGCCCTTCTCAACGGTCACAACATATAACCCGGCCCCTTGGGACATTTAATTGCCCACCTCTGGTTTAGGTAGTTGGTGACTAGCCGACTATCAAAAGAATGGTTTGACGCTGCCATAATCTGCCCACACGTGGACGGCGGGGACCTACGGGGTTAAAGGAAACAAAGCCCTGAAGCGCATTTAACAAAGACAAGTTTGGTTCTTCTAAATAGGGGCTTGGGTTTGGAACCTTCATGGTTCAAACCAACCATGACTCCAACTATCAACTATCGAATTAGATTCCCTTCCTTTCAGGATTTGGCTGCAGTCTTGTCATGAGGGACGCGTGTGGCGGCGTGCTCGGCTCTCAGGAGCCCACAGGGCCCACGAGCCGGCGCTGGCCTTCACTGGAAACCATGATCCACCTGAGAGGAACCTGCAACTATCAGTGGGTGAAAGATCACCAGCACAGAGCTAAAACTCAGTATGGAGATCATGAAGGCACCAAGCTTGGAGCCACAGTTCAGCAAATACTTGCACAATAGATATGGATCGGCAGCAGATGATCGAGGCAGCTATGAAAACACTGCTGCTTGTTCATGCCAATGACTTCAATAAAAACCGACCTCACCCAGGCGAAAATGTGACACTGAGCCTTTTCTCTATAATCCAACACTGGAATTCCCTTCTTGTAGGATATAAGAGTGTTCTTGGTGAATCTAATCTTTCGCCCTTCTGTCCAACCGGGCAGCAGTTTGACAGCAGTCCGGTCTGTTGGCTACTTGGACCGACTGGCGGCTAACTTGGTTAGCCTGGTTAGCTCGCTCCCAGCGCCCTCGGGAGGCTCGCGTGGGCGCTGTCGTCATCCGTCCACACCGTCACGGGCTCGGGCTGCAAATAGACTTTTAAACCCCACTGGAATGTTCCAGCTAGTGACGCGAAGAGCGGGTTTGTGGAGGGGTTCGGGCTCGGCTAACGGTAGCGTCCGCGCTAATGTCATGACAGTTGGTTAGCTTCCAATGCTAAGCTAATTGTTGCTCTGACATTCAGCGAACCCCCCAAACCCCGAGCTTGATCTGACACGCGCCGCTTCAGGGGACACATGAGACGGGCCACGGCTACAGTGGGCCCGGCGATTGGAAGTGGACCAGGCGAAGGTTTTGAGGCCGACTCCGCTTGATATGTCAACAATAACGAGCGCGGGCGAACGAGCTAACCCGCTGCTGCTGCTCCGCGTTCCCCGCACCGCCGCGGTTTCTCCCCCCGCCACCCGCCCGCAGCTCACCTTGTCGTCCCCGAGAGTCTCCTCGGTCGCCTGAGTCTCTTCGTTGTCCCCCGACATTTCTTTAAAAAGAGATCGTGCGCTCGCGGACCAGCTCTGACTCTCCGTAGATATACGACTACGTCACATGCGGAGACTCCACGCGCGCTCTCGCCCGGGCTTTCTCGCCGTGAGCGCGCACGCTGAGCGGGGATTGGGGAGGATTTGACATTACGCAACGTCCTGATCAGCTGTTGGACCCACGAGCTGCGGCTCAAATCCACACTTCATCCAAGTAATCCCCGATCTGGAGGGTGATCGAGCGGTGACGTCGGCTTTATTCGATGCGCCAAAATCCGGATTTAAATAAAAAAATAAAATTGAATTAAATAATGTCAGTGAGTTATTCATGAATTCATTTTCAGATCAGCATTTTATGACCTGAAGGTCAAAGTGTCTGAGGGATGCGAAGGAGAGAGTGAAGGTGGAACTGGCGGAGTGAAGCACAGCATCTGGCCTCGGTCAATAATAATAATAATAATAAGTAGCTGCTTGTTCCAGCGGTGCTAATCCCAAATTACTGATCATAATTCAGAACTAAAACGCCTTATAGCACAACTCCATTTTCCCTTCAAATACTGGACTGCAGCGGTCGGATGTCTACTTGTTCAGGATCTTGTTTTCACCTCCATTATATGGTCTTCACGAGTGTGTTTCATCACCAACACCATCTCAGAGGAAACTGGCCTTTTCAAAACACACGTTCGTGTCCCTTGGAATTTGACTGATGGCTGCATGACAGATGAGTGTCTTCATTGAGGAGAGACTTTGGAAGCACCAGTCCTTTGAAGGTTTTGGGTGTCACGTTGTGGGACTGTTTTGACAGGATTAGAAGGAGCAGAATTGGATTTGTATTTTTCCATGTTCCCACGATAACACTTCGTTGACAGCTAAAGTCTCTATTTCAGCTCGAACCAGGGTTGAGCGCATGTGGGCTAAAGGTTGGTGCCTGAGAGGATTGATGGGTGGATCCGATTTTAGACATAGGCAGGTTGCCATGGCAGCCTTCCATGAATCACAGCGCTGCCGCACCATAAAGAAGATCCTGCATGAGTGGTGCGTTTTGAGGCTTTGCAAGAAAGTTTATCCAACCGCTGGATTCATTTAGTGTGAACAAAACTTCACGTAAACAACAGGCTTTGTTATTTGATCTCTGTTTACCAGCGACTGCTTGAGCAGAAGATTCTTCTGGATCACTGAGCGCCAGTCACATGACCCAGGGCTGATTCAGGTCCACAGAAGGGTGGAGTAATGACCTCTTTCTTCGGTTTAATCCTGGGTGTGCTCAGAAGTTTTCCTTGCACTTGACTCATCACCCATCTCCTGCTTGGATATTTCAATGACACACACAGGCCAACGGAATGTTGTACTGGCTGAATGCGTTCAAACCAGTTGGTCTTGAATGTTGCACACTGTGATGGGCTGATGAGGCTTCACGAAACAGCATCTTCAGTTTCAGAGGAGAATGGGTGTTCAAATCCAGAGATTAGGAGCAGACAGTGCCATCTAGTGGGCTCTGAAAAGGATTATGCTGCTTCATGAAGCCCCATCGGCACAATGTGCTTATGAGGCTTTGTCAAACAGTGTCCTGTAAGTGGCGCTCTTGGTTCCATTTCATGGAAATGGTTGTTCAAATCCAAAGAATTTAGAGCAGCTCAGTTTCATGAAGCTTCATTCGGCCAACACAACCTTTGTTTCATGTGGTGAACATCTCAACCACAGACCTTTCTCCAGTGTGTGCAAGGACAGTCGCTTTTACTTTCAGGGCCCACTAGATGGCGCTCTCTGCTCTAAATTGTTTGGATTTGAATTATTTCACTGAAACCACATATCAAAGAGCGCCACCTACTGAGACACTGTTTCACGAAGCCTCATCGGCACATCACTACCCACCACCGAGGACGGTCAACATTCCAACCGCTCAGAGACTCAAGGTCATAATCTGAGATAACCAAGCAGCTGAATCTTAATCCTGATCAAGGAAACACACCGGCGACAGGGTCGTGTCCTCACTTCACAGTTGGATACACACAGGTCAGTTACACCAATGAGACGCAGAGTACAAGAGTGCTTTAGAAGATTTATATATACTTTTTTTTAGATTTGAATATCCATGTCAAAAATACTATGATATACATGTTGCACTAAATCATGATAGCATGGGCCATGTCACGAGAAGTAAATGAAATATTAATTTAAATATTAAATAAACTGACGGTGAGTGTGTAAACACGATACTAAAATGTTATTCTGTCTATTGCAACACTTCCATTAAAGTGGTCTGGTAACAGTACAAAAGCATTAGAAGATGACTAGTTCCTGTTTTGTCTCCAGCTGTGATGCGAATAAAAAGGATCCACAGTGCACATCTGGTGTTCGGCTGAAGCCCGGCTGATTGCATGTTCGACTTGTTTGAGTGGTCCGCGGCGCGCGTCTCCAGCTGACTAGAAAAGATCCCCCAGGATCCTGAAAAATTTGGAGTCCCGAATATGCCACTCTCATTCATGTCACGCTGAATCGTTTGTTTTTTTTTTTCTGATTGAAATAAATAGCACAACTCTGTGGAGAGTCCGACTTCTCTCCTGCCAGACGCTGGAGGGGCTTCGCACACGACAGCAGGAGGAACATCTGCTCTGGACGGGCCTTCTCCACCAAGAGTTCTGTAAACTGTCACGCCAGAGGACATGCACTTAGAGTTCCGCTTCTGATGAGTCACTCGGCCTCTTGGCCCCCGTCTGTCAGTTCTGGCTGACGCAAGAGTTGACCACTGTCGTTCAAGTCAATCGCTGGCACGGAGGCGTCGCTGCCACCAAAAAAAAGAAAACAAAATATCTGGGGCTTCAGCAACGGGGAGAGAAGGGCGGGTCCATAGGCGACTCTGTGAAGGACTGGAGCTCGTAGGCGGCTCCACTGTCCACCTCCATGGACTTCCTGGAGAACAGCAGCCGAATGTCCCTGTGGAGGTAGATCTTGCCAGACTTCGAGCTCTGGAACCTGGTGAGGAGGAGGAGGAGGAGACATGAGAGCGGCCATCTTTAGCCTCAACCCGGCGAAGACAGCCGTACCTCAGGTGGATGAGGTAGCGTAAGGTGCGGCCCTGACCCAGAGTCAGGGGTTTCCTGCTCATCTGATGGTTGATGTCGCGACGCACAGGAACAGAAAAGGTCCTCTGGCGGAGGAAGGTCTGGTGTCCGGCGGGCATGCTCCGTAGGTCGTACATCACCACGAACATCTTCACCACCGTCTTGTTGGGGTTGAATAAGGTCTGCGTGCAAAGGACACCACACGTCAACGCCCTCGCGCACATGAGCTGCCAATCACGAGGCGCCCAGCAGCGAGTCTCTCCCCACAGAACAGCCTCCATGGCTGGTCTACAGCAGGGGTCGCCAACATGGCGCCCGCAGAGACCAAGGGAATCATGAAAGAACCATCTTATTATGTTTGATTATTGTGCTGATATTGTGCTCTGCCTCTGACTTATCTGCATCTGTTTCTCACAGGGAAGGCAGGAGAACCGTAACTGGAGGGCTTTGACTTGTTTAGGGGACAAACAATGTGGCTAAACCGCTGTGTCACACCTGCTCACACACTCTCCAGCATGTTTGCCTGCATGAGACGTGAACAACCTGTTTGTAACCTTCGACAACTTTACAAGGAGCGCCGACTTGGGGAGGCTTTTATGAGAATTCCTAACGTTTGGCAGCTGTTTTCTGATCACTCCAACGCATGAGCTGCACGACACCACCCTTGGGAACCGTGTATCGGAGGAGCGGAGGTCACGTCTCTACGAGGAGAACATGCTGTGATGGCAGCGCTTCCACCTGGGAGTTGTTATACCACACCCCGCCACCAGGGGTCTCCCTCCGCCTCCCGCGGCTGGTGGCCATGCAACTCTTCAATCATAACAAGTCCAACATTTAATGGGACAGAAAATAATTTACCACTTGAATGGTTCCTGATGGAGGCACGCGGTAGCCTCGCTTCCCCAGCGACTCCAGGTTGATCACACCCTGCCGACCACACACACAGCACCGCGTCAGACAGACAGAAGGGTTTGGAACAGACGGATGGTCGCCGCGCTCACCATGTATGGCGAGGGAGCGTTGTCGTCCGAGACGCTGTAGAAGGACACGTCCACAGGTAAGGTCAGGTGACTGGGGCAGAACGAGCCGCTGGCCCCCACCTCGGCGGCGAAACCCTCGACGGTCCCTAAAGGCTCCAGGCGGTAGTTCAGCACACATTCCTGCACAAACAGGACCATTACAGCAGCCGGCTCTTCTCAAACTACCACACAGAGCTGATGGCAAAGGCCTTGGACGTTTGTGAGATCTGAACACAGTGCGATCTGACAGGAAATACGACCGCCATGTTGTGATGTCAGCAGAAGGACACGCTGCAAATGGCCTACCACCACAACACGCGGTGGAAGGGTTAGCAGCAACAGAAACATCTGACCAGGTGGTGAGAGCCAGGAGACGATGACAAGAACACACACGCTAGTGACATGGTAATTACCAGAGACAGTGTTGAGGCGCTAGTTTGTTCAAATGCTGATGAACAGGTGCTGTTTTTGACTGCAATGCTACACTAAAACTTGAGCTCTCACCTGCATGTGATGCATGGAAACACCAAGTTTGGGTTCCGACTGACTCACAACAGAAATGTTTAGTCGTGCAGGGTTGATGAGGTTTCAGGAAACAGTGTCCTGATTTTCAGAGGCCACCAGAGGGTGCTGTCTGCTGTAAAATGTTTGGATTTGAACAACTAAGTCAATGAAGCTTCACATCATTTCTAAACCAAGAGCGCCATCAAGTGGCCTCAGAAAATCAGGTCACGGTTTCATCAACCCTGCAACACTGTTTCATCTCATCCACCCATCACTTATGTCTAGATACGTCACACAAACAGAGAGTCAAAGCTCAGTCAGATGACAGGACTGTGACTCTCATCAGGAATGTAACAAACTCTGGATCTGTTGGACAAATCAGAGCGCGACGTCGGTGAGTCAGACAGGACAGCAGCAGCCCGGACGCAGGGACAGGCGGGATAATGTTCATCCACTTGTTGTGTCTTTAGGGGAACTGGAAACATCCCAATCAGTTTTTGAACATAAACCTGCCCCACATTGCAACAGGATCCTAAACTTCCAAGAAACTTGGACACCGTCGCTGCAAAGCTTCTGTGTTCTTGTGAACTATGTGGCTTATATTTATTTATTTAAATAACTACTCAGATCGTCCAGATGAATGACTTGATGTTTTGCCAAACATGTCATGGGCACTTCAAATCAAGACTCAGCCTCCACACATCATGAGGGATGAGCAACACACAACGTGATCCCAGTCATCGTGCGGTACCTCAAAGTTTCCCAGAAGACTGAGGCTGGCAGGAGGGGCGCTGGCACTGAGCAGCTGCTGGGACTCCTCTGTGTACGCCTCTCTCTTCGGACACACTCTGAGGCGAGAGCAAAGACAGTATATTCAGCTTGACACTTTCCCAAGCAGCGTCAACGTTCATCTTCCACAGTGCAATCCCGGCCTGTTGAAACATCTGCTCTGTGAAACCAGCGCGGAGCTCACACCCACGTGTGTGTGCGTGTGTGTGTGGGTGCTGCCACCCAGCTCGGCCCGTGATTTACTGCAGCAGTGCGAGTGTCATGGCAGCACAGGCAGGTGGCAGATGAGAGGAACTGACAGTGGACAGGCGTGACCGGACCTCAGCAGGCTGAACAACACCTGCATTGTCCGAGCGCACAATGCTTCCACTGTTCACCCCAAGCACAATAGAGGGAAAACAACATGAAGTCCACACATCATCTCAGCTGATGAGGTTTGATCGGCACTTTGAGCTATTGATCCTAGTGGGCCTGTAAAGCAGAGCCGTTCTCTCAACAACAGTGTCCCAGAAACGGCTTTCCTCAGACACTCAGAAAGTGGCATCACTTTCATCTGAAATCAAAGCACAACAGAAGCTAATGAATCACCTTTTTCCAGAGGCCCACGGCAAAATCCCCTTGTAGCCGGCCAGAGACGAGTCCAGGTCGAAGCAGCCGGTCTGATTTTTCCTCTGAGGAACCTGAAGCAGTCAAAAATTTGACATTTTAATATTTTTAAAAAAGGAAAAGTAGACCCTGATGATGATCAAACTATAGACTTGAAGACTTGAGTTCAGCTAAAGGCCACTGCTGACATTGTTAACAGGACCAAAGCAAAGCAAAACTCATCACAGAGGTCGACAGCTCTAACTTCTAACTGCATGTTTCAACTCGGACTGAATATCTTGCTGCTCGGGGGAAATAAAGACACTTGCCAACTTGTTTTTGGAGCACCTCTGTGATCACATGGCCTGAAACTGTGGTATGTTCCTGCTCCATGGTGTAATTCATCTGTCGGTACGATGGTAAACCTGTGTAGCTGTTGCAGGTTCCAATAAAAAGTGTCAGTAGACGGTGCACCTTGCCAAATGATATAGTTTCACAGCACGTTTTATGGCGGCTCTTTCTTTTCACTCTTCTTCCTATCTCACCTTTAGCTATCTGACAAGGGGACAATAAAACAGAATTCAAAGTCTGTGTGTGTGTGTGTGTGTGAGTGCTTTGTTATCTGTTGTAGTGGGGAGCGATTGTTGACAAAGCGCCTCCTTGTGGGGACATTTTTGTTGGTCCCCACGAGGCAAAGCCTCATTTTGAGGGTCAAAATTGGGTTTCAGTTTGGTTAAGGTTGAGAGGCTGGGGAAAGGGTTATGGTAATGATGGCCCTCACTAAGATAGAAAGACAAATGGTGTGTGTGTGTGTGTCGTACAGGGCTGGAGAGCAGAGGCAAGCCAGTGCAGGGGTGAAAGGCCTTGGTCGCCGTGGCGTCTAATGAGTGTCGGTTCTGCTTCTTCCAGGTGTTGCAGGGGTGCAGAGGGGAGGGGCTGTGTGTGCGCTGCAGGACATGAAGAAAGAGAATTTTACTCGGCGCGGGAAAGCCATCACACTATGAGCGCGCTCAGAGATCATCGTACCAGAACAGTCACATGGGGAGCGGAGTCCGCCGCGGGACTGCTGGGACATCCAGACCTCTTGGGCGCCTGGTTTTCATCCCGGAAATCAGGAGCTTGACCCGATGGACACGCCTGAATCTGGGACTGTGGATGAGGCTTACTGTGGTTGTGGCTTATGCTGGAGTTGGACGTTAAGCTGGAGTCGCTGCTCATCCAACTGCAGATTTGAGCGGCTCTTGGCCGGCGGTCAGGTGGAGGGGAGGCCGGAGGGCTTGCATGGCTGCTGGTTGTCTGGACTAAATGCTTCTCCCAGGTGGGAGTTTGTAAACGCTGACCAGCCTGGAAAGGTGACCGGCCTGTACATGAGGGTTCTTCAAGTGTAAAGTGAGCACCATTGTGGGCCCTGGGAGAAGGGCCATCAGTCTCCGCATCAGTCTGTGGCTCCTTTGTGCAAACAGGCAAATGTGTGGTGTGCGTGTCCCGAGGAGGGTCATGGCTGAGCGTGTGGCCGTTGGAGCAGCCGTTGGAGGCGGTGGGGGAGTAGGTGCGCACCGTGTGGGTGACGGTGGTGGTGAGCGTGTGGTGCAGGGGGCTGCCGCTCCTGCTGTGGCGCGGGGACAGTGAAGGGACCGAAAGTCTTTCCTGAATGAGTCGGGTGATGTCCTGGACCGCCTGAGCGATGAGCGAGTTCTCCTTGTCCATCTGCTGCTCCTTCTCCTTGGCCTTTTCCCTCTCCACGTTCTTCTCCGGGCCTCTCTCAGGGGCCTCGGTCATCTTCAGCTTCCTGCAGGCCACGGGTTTCGGGGAGGAGCACTCTCGCTTGTGGAAGGAGGGGTCCGCCACCGGGGTGCTGAAGGGAGTGGGCCACACTGACCCCACGGAATCATGCTGCGGTACTTCAGGCTCTTTGGTTTTACTGGCAGTTATGTCTTCGTAGTGACTGCTCCACATGGCTTTGGGGGGATTCTCTGAGGAAAAGAGTCCGGGCGGCAGGGGCGGCGCGGTGGGGTCGCAGAAGTTGAGCCTCTGTGCGATGCGGGCAATAACTTCCTGCCGCTCCTGCAGCAGCGAGCCAATCAGGGGGTTCGTTTCGCTCGCAGCTGGCCGGGGGGAGGGGCAGCGAGCCTGCTCGGCCAATGAAAACGTCTTAAAGGCTTTCAGGGGCTCAGGGATAGAGCCCTTGGATTTCTCATTGCAATTGGTGCCAGGCCCAAAATCCTCAGCAGGATCAGATGAACCATTGAGGGCAGTGTAGAGCCACTTCCCTGCTTTACTGGACGGAAGGGGGGAGGGGGTGTTGGAGCACGAGGGGGTGGGGGAGTGACAGGATCTACGAAACAGTGGGGAGCCAAGCCGCTGGGGGGTGTCGACCGGCGGAAGCTCTCCGTTCTGATAGGAGCTGTTTTCAACGGGCTCCTGCACCTTCTTGGCGTAGGGCGGGGCCGCAGGGGGGTGCGGGACGCTGTTGATGGGGATGTTGTTGATGGGGAGGTTCGGAATCGGGAGTCCATTGAGGAGGAGGCCGGACATTGTCCCGGGGCTCTTGGTAAAAAGGCTGGCATTGTGAAGGTGGTTGTCTTTACCAGGGTCCTGGTTCTTCTTGAGGGTGGGCAGGCCACCGTGGCTGGTGAGGCTGGGGCTGAGGCCCGGGGTCTTGCTGTAGAGAGGAGGCAACCCGGTGTGGATGCTGCAGGCCAGCGTGGGGTAGGTGGGCTGGCGGGGGAGCGACTGCACTCGGACCTGCAGCGCCACACTGTGCGACACGTTGGGGATGGGGAACACATGTTCAGACGGCGGCTGGGAGAACTTCCACTCAAGCTCCTCGTCAGCAGCACTGATCCTGTGAGGGACACAGCAAACCTGGATCAGTTCTGGGAGCAACGGTCCGATCACACGACCTATGAGCGCAGATTCAAACCGCTCGACAAGCCAGAAGCCAAACTGGGTCTGAGGGAAACCATCTCAAAGTCACGGGCCATGTCTGACCTGTAGAGGATGTTTCTGGGGACGATGCCATGGGAAGCACTGAGCCAGGCGCTGAGCTGGGAGAAGAAGACGTACGAGCGCACGGCCAACAGCAGGGTCTTCTCCTCGATGAAGCGGTCGCCGCTCCTTTACAGAAACACATGAATGAAAACAAGTTGTGCCACTAAGACAGGTCGGTGAAACTAAAGGTGAACCAGTGGATAAAATATACTGCAAGCTTAGCATCATCATTTCAGAAGGGTTTCTCAAAAAGACAGTCATCTCTACAGCCTTTACTGTCGTCGCTGTTGCTCTCAGTGTGGCTCTTACTGTCTTGGAACCGGTTGCAGGGTCCATCTCTCCAGCAGCAGAGCATCTTGTTTGATGACCGGGTCGCTGATGGGGTCACTGGGTGGGCACTCGTCGCCGTAGCAACAGTCTGGCAGGAGCATGACCTCGATCATGATGGGGATGCTGTTCCTCCAGAGCAGGATCACCTCTGAACGGGTCCGCCGAGCCTGCCGGCACTTGACACACACACGCAGGGACAAAGGTAAGTCGGGTGACTGTCCCTCTGTAAATGTTAACAGGAGACATTTGACACTACACCGTTGGTGTCAAGGATGAGGCCCGGAAGAGCTGCACAGCTGGCAACAAGCCATTCAGGTCACACCCCAGACAACAACTGAATTGATCCCCTATTGTCTCGTAGAATATAAACTCAATTAAAAACGGTTTTTCAATATTGTCATCTGTCTTGTAGGAAGCATGAATCCATTACAAGCGAGAGCCTGTTTACTTCAGCGTGACTTTGTTTTGCCTCCTTAACAGCACAGCACGCCAGCGTTAAATATTAATGTCGCTTCTAAACAGCTCCTCAGAAAGACTCCAGCGAACATCCCTGGTTCAGAGAAGGTCCTTGTTTCAGGCCAGAGGTGCATTTATTACAGTTTCGGCTTTTAATTTTCCCCTTTATTTTGCCAAGCGGTGCCATTCTATTAAAACCCGAAGCACTCACTGAGGGCTATATTTTCTCGATCAATTGAAATTCCCCAACACACACACACACTTTTCTATTTGAGTCTTACTCCTTAAAATATTTTTTAAAAGTTTAGTCATGTGATTACGGATTGAAACGGTTTATTTTTTGTCTCATAAACTCCACTGCTTCAAGGACTTCACTCCCACTGAAAGTGCAGCTCAAAGATTAAACCCCCTTCACTAGGAGACAAAGAACACCCTCTTCTTCAGTCATCCTGTCGGGACACAGACAGATTTAAAGAGACACTCCACCATTTTAATGATCTACTGCTGGGCTACCTGGGGCACTTTGTCGCTGCATTCGTGCTTGTGGAGAGGCGGCATTGCTGACTGAGCCGGTGGACAATGCAGCCCCTCAGTCCTGCCCTTGACGGAGTATTCCGGGGTCCGTCCCTCTGTGATCAGCAGGGTCAGGAACACCAGGAACTCCTCCGCATCGTACTCGAAAAACTCCTCCGTTGCATCTGTGGAAAGCAAAGACCAAAGTAGGACAGTTGGTGAACCCAGAGGACGAGGAGATTCTGCCGAGCAGGCGAGTCGGAGACAAACTGAATCAATTCAAAGAGCAATAACAAAGTTGATCAGCGTGTGACTGTGAGCATGTGAGCCGCTCATGTTGATCATTTACGTTAGACGTGGTCGGCTTGTTTAGGGAGGGAGGAGGGGAAGCTAGAGGCAGCTGGTGACAGCTTCTCCAGTTGACTTGGAGCACACACACACACACCTTCTGTCACTTTGCTGAGGGTGAAGTGAGTACTCGAACTACAGGAAGAGTCCTGTCTGTCACACCTGTCCTACAGACCTGGCAGGGCATTACCAAAGTGCCTCACTCATTATACTGTTATTACACAACAAAGACAAGCGGAGCATTGAATGAACAATGGCTTCTACAAAGCCATTTAAATAAAAAACACACAACAAAGTTGAGGAAAACTTGGTAAAAAGTAACTCATTTTACGCTGATCTTGTGTCTCACGTGTCTTCATTACATGTTGACAGTTGTTGACTTAACTTCTACTAGAATAACATGACAAAACCACATGTGAAAATCAAACTCAACTATTTTGAAACGATGTTCAACCGGAGCTGTAACATAGGTCCTTTCCCCTGAAAGAACTTTGTTCCACACAGAGCTCAGTGGGAACAAGTATATTTAGGGTAAGATTGAAAAGCCCAGTCTCCAGTGCTCCTCTAGAGGAAACTCCCAGAATCCCACAGGAGGTCAGCTGAGGCACACTGGATTGCAGTCTCAGATTTTTCTACAAACAGAACCAGCCAATCCGAAGACCGTGACCTACCTTGTCACCTCTCAACTCAGTCTTGCCCGTTTGGTTTAATAAAATCTGGCAAACAACCGAGCGTCCCATGTTCTCCCCCCGAGTTCCAGTCCCTCATAAGACGAGTGGAAAACACGTCACCCTCCTCCCGTCAGGGTTAAAGTGCCAGTGACATAGTCCCACTCAGCTGCAGGCGTGTGCGCCTTGACCCGCCCCTGCTGTATGTATGTGCATGTGTGTGTTGTCAGCCAGCCACTCACATACATTCCTCTCAGGGAACTCCTCCTTCATGCCTCAGAGCTGCAGCAGCACGTGGAGAGAAGTGCAGCTCAACACAAAACATGAGGAGGGAGAGAGGGGGTCTGTTCGGCAGCTGTAGGCTGAGAGCGTGAAAGGGATGGAGGGAGACGCACATAGAGGACGTACTCCTTCATGTGAACAGGAGCAAAAACATTTGGAATTTTAGATATTTCACATCATTCGCCTCACTGTAGATTCCTAAACCGGTGTGAGAATGTGGATGTTCTTTCCGATCCCGTCCTCTTTCCTCAGAAACCCCAGTCATCTATGCCACACTAGAGTTCAAGAACATATCATTAGTTTGGTACAAATGAATATGAAAACCCTTTATAATTCACTGCCTTGGTCCAGGATGTGAAATCCTTGGAAGAAGTATGGTGTCACTGAGAGCTGTGGGGACACAAACAATCCATCCAGCTCTAAAATGGACACATGACTTTTTTCCGCCCCGTGTGCCTCGCACTAACTTATTATGGCCATGGGCGAAGGCCAGGACTTGCTTTTACAAGAGGTGAGAGCAAAGCGTTTGGTCGCAGAGCCAGCTGGATGGAGGATTTGGGTAAAAGGTGAGTGACACCAGAATGTATAGAGCAACTAGAAAAACAAGGCAGTGAGCGGTGTACATGCCTCCTTTACACACACACACAAACAAAAACGGTCTCAATCGTGACAGTTGTCAAGGTGTCGAGTTGCTTTCTAGGAAAGGAAGAGCAGGGAACCCTCCACCCTTAAGAAGAAACCTATAAGACACTGAGGTTCACAGCCATGAGCCGAGTGAAAACGCTCAGTGTACACACACACACACACACACACGTGCAGAGCAGGACAAAGGAGCAGTGATGGCTGCTTTGGTAAAGGGGCCCAGCTTGCAGTCGCATAGATGAGAGCTGTCATTCTCCAGGGCAGTGACTGAATAGAACATTCCTACAAAGCCTACACACACGCACGCGCACTGTAAAACAAAGCTCAGATGAATGCGGCCAGGCGATCAAGATGCAGGGCAAGGCGCAAGGGTGGAGAACTTTCCATTCGCCTTTGTTTTGATGGGCGATCAGAAGTTGGACGGTCATGAAGCCCAGCATCCTGATGTCTCAAGGCTGCACTGTTTCCACACAGAGCTGCGGATGCCGGAGTGGCTTTCTATGTTAACATTCGCAACTACATTTTCCTGCCGACTTGATCAGCACTTTTACGACAACCATCGTCAAGATTAAACAGTTTCAGTTCAGGAAAGTTCTGAACCTCTCTTGAAAACAATGTGGGCCACATATACTGTACATGACAGGTACGGTTTCTTTTGGACAGAACTGTTTTCTACACATTTAAACATATTATTTTCACTGACAGATTTTCGGTTTTAGTGTACTAGTTTCCCTGCACGGACACTAACTCACTGAGGACGTGACCTTCAACTTGCTGGTGCTATAAGTCCTGAAAACAACGTCTAAAGGTATGTTCAAAAACAAAACACGGACTGGTGGAACTTGTCTCAAAGCCTCACATGACTTTTAAACCGAATGCGCCCCCTACTGAACTATAAAAATGTGGACACCATTGATGAAGCCTCCTCAGCCCATCTGTACCTGAACCTCAGGGTTGTTGGTTCCCGGTAGTGATCGGTAGATGAGGTATCATGAAACAGTACTGCAGGGTTGACGAAACAGTGTCCTAACTTTCAGAGGCCTTTACATGGCGCGTTCGGTTTAGAAATGATGGGAGGATTCATTGAATTCGTTGTTCAAGTACATTTTACAGTACAACAGCACCATCAGGAAACGGTTTCACGAAACCCCATGGAGCCTTCAATACAGTGTCATGAAACCTCATCTAGCCATCACTAGCTTCCGGAAACTACACGACTTCTGCCAGTCTCAGAAGTAGCATTTAAACTGTCGGGGGTGGGGTTAGATACATGTCCGTGACACAGTTCCTCTTCTTCCTCGCCAGCTCTCTGACTGAATACACAACTGCCACTTGCTTCATACACTCTTTCAATCCTCACATAGTATTCACCTAATCAGCACAGACACTACACTAGCTCTAATAAAAGCTTTGCCGGCAGCATGAACACCAGTGGCCCAAACCAGCAGAGAAGCCTGTTTATCTTCTAATCTCAGCAAGGTCTTTTCAGCCTCTGTCCCGGGACAAGGGACACACCGATGCTAGCAACCACCACGATCGACTTCGCTCCTGTTCTGCGTGTTATTGGTGAATTTACCACTTAAGTCGCAGTAAAATCTGGGCTTTTAAGTTCAGCAGCAAGTTCAGGCTGCAACTGCTACGTTTGATACTCTGAACATGAAACGGACAGAAGCTGTTGCTGTAAACAACACGTCTCTCTCAACAGTCATGCAACAGTGTGTGTCGCACATAATCGTGCCTTTAAACTGACTTAAATCCACAAGCAAGTTCACTAACAAGAGAAAAAGTTACAGGTACAGCAGATTCCATTTAATATTTGAGGCTGAAAAATACTCAAATCTACAGAAGAAGTAGCCGCATGTGAGATCTCAGTCATTACTGCACTTTGTTTGAACAGATATCCTCACTTTATCGTGACACCAGTGTAAACATCTGCCAGACCAGGTGGGTTCAAGGTTCAACTTGTCCTCACTCCTCCACTTAACTTTTCACAGCCCCAAAGCAGTAAAGACCTGCCAGCACAGGAGTGTTGAAAGCCTTCACTTTTCCCCCCTCCGTCTCTGTTTACTGTGACGGAAAACTAACTTTACCCTCTCAGGCAAAAAAGTAATTTAAAATGACAATTTCTTGTCGTTTCTGGCTGGGACGAAAGCAGCTAAAAGCCCTGCTGGCAGAAAACAAACAGAATGCATTTCCATTTAAATCGGGAATAATCAGCTTTAGGTTTGCGTCTTTAATTCAAAAGGGCGGCTCTCGTACCAAGAGCTGCACCAGATAACGTCCACTCAATAATCATTGTGCTTCCAACAGAATACAAACAAAGAGCAATTTAAAATTCATGTTAATTTTATCTCATTCTTTGTAAACTAATGACAATAGAGAGGCTCTCCACAACATCAGCCTCAGTGGAAAAGTTGCTGTGCGAGTCGACCCTCGCAGGAGTCGTGTGACATCAGCTGGTTACTTAGTTATCACAGACAAGGAAAGGTAACCATCCATCTTCCAAATCGGACGGCCGTGTTGAGCAGCACGTAGGTGT
This sequence comes from Synchiropus splendidus, assembly GCF_027744825.2. Classification (NCBI taxonomy): domain Eukaryota; kingdom Metazoa; phylum Chordata; class Actinopteri; order Syngnathiformes; family Callionymidae; genus Synchiropus; species Synchiropus splendidus. The sequence continues at coordinate 32,067,705 of NC_071338.1, read as the reverse complement.
GTGTGTGCGTGCGTCGTGGATGAGAATGAGGGCACCGACACACAAGGGAAACGGTAACTTCATCTGGAGTGTGACCTCTGCTATGGTCTCTCCACAATGTCAGTGTGAATTACGTAACGGTGGAGATTTAGATGAAGGCATAGTATTATTAGATCTGTGACTGGCTGCCACCAAGTGTTACTGGAGTGCTGCCTGCAGATCAGCTGGTTTGCCCTCTAACACACACACACACACACACACACTGACGCACGCACACCTCGCGGCTGTCTGAGGACAGCAGCTCTGTGAGTAGCTATGTGGGATGGAAAAAGGCCTGCAGGGGAACAGCAGAGGTGTCAGCCCTGAGCAAACACACCAAAACACACCGAGCGGCCATTCGTCATTGCGTAACGCCGGCTAGCATGGCACATGCGAGCAGCCCCGGGCCTGGCTTCAGCTATTGTGTACAGAAAACAGTCCGCTCGGTTTTGCACAAAGATGATGGCTCCATGTGAGCAGGGACAGATGGGGCAGAAGCAGGGGGAGCGAGCCAGAGTTGGAGATGAGACATTTATATAAGCCGACCCATTAATCTGAGCGCGGTGACCACACAATCGCCGCGCTGGCTGGTCCTCTCTGCGGAGCCTCAGCTCGCCACGTTCATGTACACACACGGCTCATTTAAATGCTATGCCAGTTCCCATATGGCAAGAACCACCCATCCTCCGCTGCTCAGCGAGGAGGGATGGAAGGGTGCCATTTGTTGATGGTCACGTACCGCTGCTTCCTCCATATGACATCCATGCTTGGGCTCGCAGGAGACAAAGGCCAGAGAGAAATGACGGGAGCACCACAACGATGAGCTCATCCGCCTTCAACGTGGAGGTTATGACAGACGGAGGGAGTTTATTGGGTGAAAGGCAGCAACAGGAGAGCTCACAACTGTCGGCGGATATTGCAAGACGGAGGGGTTTAAATAACAACAGCAGGGCTGCACTTTGCTTGAAAGACCAGGATAAGTCGATATGAGCCGATGTTCACCGCAGCTAAAGGGAAAAGTGAAGCTGCCGTCCCTCAGCTGTGTTTATGTAAAATCAATCCAAATGTCAAACATAACACTGGGAAAGTGTACTGGATTTATTTTTCCACTCCACGTCCCGGCTTTCTTCCACTCTGACGGGCAAAATGTTGAGCTATGAACTTCACACAACGATCGGGCGGAAGAGAATCTCAGGATAACAGCACTGACAAGACATCGCAATATAATAACTTCATGTTTGTGACATTGAAATACAGGCACCACTGGAAAACTGCAGGAATATTTTGTTGTGGCTTAAGAAATAGATCACAGTCACAAAGTTCCCTCCTCAAGTTTCAATATCTGAACCGAGGCGTGAAAGCAATTCACCATAAAGCAAGCATCTCTCACCAGTCCTCAAAATAGGGCATTTTTGGCCACAACAACCAAAAAAAAAAGATCCATGAAATCCTGGAGAGACTATCCTGGTGCTACTTCTCATTGCCAAATGGGCCCAGTTGAGGTGATCCATACATTGTGTGAGGATGCCACTCACTCTGCTGTCTTCCTGGAATGTAAAGCCAGCTGAAGACGGCTCGGCAGATCAGGACCAGGTGGACAGATTACACCCCCTCCGGCCCGAGAAGGTCTCAGGATTATACTGCGAGAGCTGGCTGAAGGAGATGCTGAAAGGTAGACCTGCAATATCCTGTTTGAAGTTTTGGCCTATTGAGCTAGCAGCGATTTTCACTTTCATGATGAATGGCAGATGGAAAAAAAAGTAGGGCTGTCAGCAAGTTAAAAATGTAATCTCAATTTATAGCAGAAACAATGAGTTAACTAATGATTCCTGGGAAATATCTTTGTTCTAAAGATGTTGTTAACACCAGAGGGACCAGTCCAATGTAACGCTCTGTCAGCATGTTGTTGAGCCTCTTCATTCGAAAGAACGTTCTTGACAGTATCAACAAGTTGTGTCGGGCTGTTGGAGTACGCAAATGTTAAGATGAGGCAAGCACTTTCTTTAAGCTACATTAAGAACAGATAGAAAATGTGTGATTTATTTGTCATTAATCGAGAGTTTCAGTGCCATTAGTTGAGATTAAAATTCTTAATCTATTGACAGTCCATTCGACAGCAAAAGGTTTCAGTCTTCTCGGTACAGGATTGACACACTGAGGACATGGGCACAGTAGCAGGCCACAAACCCAGATGTGCGGCTCAATGACAGCACATTCAAATGACACCCATCTACTGCCTCATTTCACAAAGAGGGAAGCAGAAAGAAACAAAACAAACTGTGGAGGAAACCACCAACAATATGATGCAGACAAATCATTTCCGACTTGGGGTCCTGCAGCAGCAGCATTTTTTACCTGCAGACTTTCGCTCCCCTAAATGCAAAAACAACACAGCAACATTAATCAAATACTAACCGCACTTGTGTTCACGAAGACACAGATGCTGAGGCACCGACTGTACAGACGGGTCCCCGACACCAGAGCAGCCCAAACTGGGACAAATATAGACAACTTTGCAGCTCCAAATGTCTCACGTGTGTTGATTTCAGAGAGCGGGTTTCTACTATCAACCCTCCACAGGAAACAGCTGCGTTGTAAAGGATTATTGCAGCAGACATCTTGAAATCCTAATTTTCTAAACCATGAGTGAAAGCATTTCAGTCTATTGTTTTAAATCCTAACTAGACCATGAAAACCCACTGATGTCTCGCAAATGGAACCGTGATTTGAAGCCTCATCCGGCAACAATTTCATAGTTGATGGAACGACTGGCAACAAACAAACCAGTTCGCTTCAAGAAGTAAAAACCCTGAATACAGATATGTCACTTAGATTTTAAAAATAGACCTCCCTTCAAGTCCCCTCCCCACCTGGTTTTGGCAGGAACAGAAGTAAACAAAGTGGCAACGACAACAGTCTAATACAGAATTTAGTGTGGGTTTACTGCAAACAGATCCAAGTTGTTTAAATCAAGAAATTCTTAGACAAGGACTGCAACAAACATCTGTGTTTTGAATTGAACATGATGGCAGCTACGATATCACAAGCGTGGGGCCACAAAAGTAAACCTGAATCTGGCCTCCGCAGAGAGGAAGAAGGAATACAACAAAAGGTTTTATTGGGCTGTAATTTGTTGTAAAATAAAAATCAATATCATTAAGAAACGTGTCTCACTGACACAGTTAGAATCTATCGAGATTAAATTAGCAAGTTATTTACATCACGCTGGACCTGAAATTCATTCTTGACTTTCATCACAGACAGAGGGTCTTTAAATGGGTGGTGGTGAAGACAGCAGTGGACGCGAATCACTGCTTCCCCCGGAAGATTGCGGTCGGCTAATATCATTTCCCTCGAACAAAATGTCTTTTTGAGATTTTGTCTTCAGCCTTCAAACGGATCAAACGCTCTGGTGGTGAAGCAAGTGGCAGTTCTGAAGCGTCGGCATCTTTTTCAACAGAATTCCTAACACCACTCCGGCTCCTCTCTTTCAGAAGGGATTGCAGTATCTTACGTTTGTCTTTGGATGGACAGTAGAAAGACGTGGCAGAGTGACAGAGGTGATGAAATTCTCATTTTAATGACCAGCCGTGAACTGTAGTTTTTTCTTCCTACCTCACTGGGTGCGTTCAGTTTTGAATATTGTTCTATTGCAACATATATCACAGTTATGACAGATATTGACGCAGTGGAATTGCCGCACATATACATATATACAGTAAGGAAGGGGCAGGGTTTCCGCTACATGTAAACTAGCGTGGCACACTAACATGGTGTGAAGTCTCACGTGGTCAACGGCATTTAAACGCAGTGGACACATCGATCGAGGACAGCACGTAACGCATCATGGAGGCGGACAGGAACATGACAAGTGGAATGTTCTGAAGGGAACAAAAATGTTTTTTGTGGTGAGGTTCAAAATAATCCTGACACAAACGCTGAATGGGTTTAGATATTCCAGTGCAGCTGATATTGTGATACACTGCCATGTCATCGCTGCAGCTCGCTGTCCAACACAGCCGGTCAGTACGTATCAGGACCTGGTGCGTCATCACAAATCAACGCAGAACTTGATACATGTTAAACACAATATACAGGCAACAATTTTACTGAACGGACAGGATGTTTTGGAGCTGAATAAAAGGCTGATGATGGAGCGCAACCCTTCTGTTATCTGCCTTTCACAACACAACGGAGAACCAGAAGATGACGCTCACTGACAGGTTGTGCAAGTTCAACGACGATACACAAAGAAGATGAGCATTAGTAACGTCTCCTCCCTCTCATAATTAACTGGTAGGATCATCGCACCATTTCCGCATTTGTTTCCACTAAATCATCAGGAGACAATTCTTCAATAACACAGCGTTTTGAGATGTTGCTAGTGGGTAGGGACGGGCGATAACTTATCGTGCACGATATCCCGCCAAACACAATCTCCACAACGACAATTCTGCATCTCAGGATAAATTCGCTAAACACGTGACACACTCGCTGCACTGGACCTGCACACGTGAACAGGAGGGGACCGAGCTGACACTGGCGTGTGACAGTTGTGGAGAGTGTGGTGGACTTTGGTTCACCATGGTAGTTTTAAACTTATTTGTAATACAGGGAACCTATGATAACAACACTGGTCGACTCTGAGTCTCTCTATTTTATTAGATGGTGTCGTCCTCAGAGGTTCTCTGACGGGCTCCTCTGCCTTGGTTCACATCAACACATGCAGGTCTCCTGCTGTGCTGGTGAAAACAGTTGGATATTGGCGGCGGCGTCCTCTTCCGCGTCCCCATTAGGCTTCACTGATCATGGACACACTCTCACAGGCAGTGCTAATGCTACGAGCCGCCATCAGTTAGGGACCGTCAACAAATTCTAAAGCGTCAAAGTATGAGTGAAATCTTCAAATGTGCCGATGAAAAACAAGCATTTTAGGAGACAGAATTGTCAAAAGGTTTTTCATCACACGAGACAAAGGACTGACAGTTTGTATCATGATTTGGAGATCACTTCTTCACCTGATTTCTAATGTTTCTTCAACAGCATCTGGGAAATGTGTCCAGACTGCTCCATAGTTAAAGTCAACTGTTCAGAGACATGAGATATAGCAGACAGACGGCTCAGTTTAACCCCTAAATGAAACTGGCACAGCAGCCTGTCAGACACCAGCGGCTTCTACCAGAGACCTGAAACATTGAGTTTCTCATCTCTGCACTGAGTTCACTGTTCTATTGAGACATCAACAAACCATGGTGTTGGAGACAAACTCCACTAATAAGTTTCATCATAAAACTGTTTCAAGAGAGACTGTAGTGTCCAACAAGTGGAAGAGAAAGAAAATGTATTTATCATGATAATTATCAATATCAACGGAATTACATTTATCGCAATAACTTTTTTTGTCCATATCGCTCGTCCCTACTAGTGGGTTGCCTCAAAAGCCCAAACTCTTTCGTCCCTCAAACAACTTAACGTGTCCTGCCGTTTGAAAGACTAAAAATAAAAGGACAAGCCATAAATGACTTACTGGATGGAGGACTGTGATCAACGATCAGAACGTGCAAGAAGGGGGAATGGAAGACAAGAGTAACCACGGCAACAGAAGCGTTCCGTTAAACATGTCCGTCACGGTGATTGAAGAACGTGTGTGTGTGTGTGTGTGTGGAAATGAGCCGGAGACGGTTGCTGCGGTTTGACGGGAGAAGGTAGACATGTATTCAACTGCTCAGCCGTCAAGGCCACAGCGAAGACAGCAGTGTCCACCGAGAAGCTCCTGACAGGCCAAAGACCCAAAGATAGCATCTTCTCATCAGTTCATTTAACAGCAGCAGAAGCCAGAAAAACGGTTTAGCTTCGGGGATAAGACGCTGCAATACGTTAATTCTGAGCAACTAGAAGGTCTGGTCCAGCAACAAAATGGGATTTTCCTGGGAGTGAGGGCAGATCTGTGAGGTTTATTTAGATTTACGCTCTCATGGACTCGTCTCGTGTTCTCGGTCCGAAGGCGACGTATTTATGAGCTGCCAGATACAAATCAACTCTCTGCTTTTACAACATGAAAAATAAATATCCAGCTCCATTCCGGACTACAAGATCGTGTGGCGCTCACACACACCAAGTCACGTCGCACAGCAAACCAGCGTCCCGTCACAAACTGCACCGATTCCTGCCTTCGTCTCGGCCAACTGGGAACTTTATCTGAGGAGAGATTATGATCGAGAAGAATGCTCCATACCCCCACCTCATTCCCGCTCTGAGATACGCCCTGCACTGCTCACACAGGCCTGGGGAAGAAGTTAGTAGGACATTGGTGATGAAACCTCTTTTCTTCACCAACGCTTGTCATCAATAACAAGTTGACTTCCAACACCCTGGATATAGAGTACATGGCCATCAACAGTATTTCTTCACAGGTGTGGAATTGTAAGCCTCAAAGGCAGGTAAAACAGTATTACAGTATAACAGTTTTCACTGAATCCCTTGGTGAAAAAAACTTTATACGTTGACCTGTGTCTGTATCAGCATGAGTGTGAAATTCAGTAGCTAAGCTTCAGTTGTATAACACCTCTAAAACAAGTACAACAAGATGTTGCCAGCTCACCTTTCCTGTTTTTCTCAACTCTGTTCATAAACAGTGGAAGTGGCCATGAAGTCTGCCAAGAATTCTGCATCGAGTTTTGCCATATGAGAGCGAGACACAATTGTTGAACACACTTTGAAACAGTGGGATGAAGGAGAGGAGGATTGGCATTATCATAAATAATATTCATTTCTGCAGTCTCCTCTCAGTTATTCACATTCACCATTTAAGAACTTTTTTCTCCTCTCTTCCCCCTCACCTAACAAGGAAGCCCTCCATAACTGTCACAGGGAGGCGAGTGTGTGTGACCCACTCTGCAACACAAAAGAGCAGACTCGCAGCCCTCATGGCAACAGACTGTGATTGGCTGGAGTTTTTTTTTTTTAACTCAGAGGCCCAGCTGAGACAGACCCTTCCTCCGTTTTAATCTGCTCCCATTCTCCTGTAAAACAAACAGGCTTAACCTAGAGTGTCACAGCGCCTTGTCCGCTCTCACACACCCGCTGCTGTTGGCCTTAAACAAAGGAGTTGTTAAGCAGCTGACACGCATCACATGGTAAACAAGCTGAGAGCAACTGGAAAGTTTTTGTCATCAGAAGACCACAGCTCACCACAGGTGACGAGGAAACGCTTATAGCCAACGTTCCACTTCAGTCGTCTCAAGTCCATTCTTGCTCTTGAAGGAAGTGCAAGTGTGTATATACCCTGAAACATAAACTACACTTTTACACTGCCCTCACCGCTCATTACGACCAGTAGGTTCCAAACTACTGATCAGCACTGTTGAACACACTAGGACACATTTTTGTGGTCCATATTTCAGTCCAGTCCACCTATGTAAACACAAGTTCAGATATAGGGAGAAGCCAGTGTCTAAACAGATGAGATGGGTGAGGTCCGGTGACATTTGCACAAAATGGTACAAAGAATAAGGCGGCTTGAGACGGCCGGAAATAGAGAGTTTCACAACAACATAAATACCACAAGATGGCTGCACCTTAACCCTCTCTCTAACCCTTCCATAGATGGTCGCTACAGGTCAAGAGAAGCCATGTTGTCACGCTGACAGACACCAAAGGAAAGTCACTCTGAACCAAGTATTATCTTCACCGACGGACTGGTGAATAAATACAGATGAATTTATGATGCCCAAATGACCCCCATGATAACCCTGGAGAGATGAATGAAGGTCCTGGCGGATTACAAGCAACACCTTTCTCTCTCGTTTTCAAAGAAGTGCTGGCAAAAGTGCTTAGAACTTCTCATTATTGAGATGAGCAGCTCGGTGCCGGAAACTCGACAGGTGCACTCTCACTCCTCAGGCTACACGGGGTGGAACCAAAGAGCAAACACCTCACAGCGAGTGTGTAAAAAACTGTTTGAGGTGGATGTTGTTTTGCTTGAGGCGCATGTATACAGTGGCTGCCTAACCACAGAGCATCAGGCGACGATGAGGAAGATGGTTTGATGCTCGTGAATGACAACCAGAATTACAAGTCTTTCTCTCATATCCAAACAAAGGAACTTTACATTAGTAAAACACAAAAGACCATAACACTTCCAGCCCATGTCCTGTCTGACTAGGCCAAGCTCTTCAGTCCAGCAGGTGAGAGCTTAACATAGCGGCACACTGCGACAGCGAGGTGAGGTGAGGTTACAATCGCATCATCTTTTTACATTGCATTTTTTAAAGCTAAATTTTCCATGATACGAATCTGGGACACCGGCACAGTTTAGATTCCAGGCAGGCGTTTGCTGATGGGTAGAGGACAGTGGGGCAGTGGGACAAACCAGTCACTGTCCGTAACCAGAGCTAGCAGTCCAGGAGGAACGCAGCGGCCTTCTGACCTGACATGTGACGGCCGTGCCAATCTAAAGAAAGGTGAACCCAGGCGCTGGAATCTGAGTCCCTGAGCTCCTGTATCCATGTGTTAAGTGTGTCACTTATGTCCGAGTCCTTGGCAACTGGAACGCGTTGTAGGCGATAACAAGGCCAAACTCGGAAGCACACGCTCTCCTGGTAAGATTTACCCCCCACTGAGACTTGCGCCCTCTTTGGGGACTCTGTCTGAGGTCTCATTCTGAGAGACTGTGATGAGAATAGAATCTGGGAAGAGATGAGGCATTGGAGAGAGAATGTAATGGGAGAGCAGCAATCGGTGTCAGATGAGCAGAGTTAATAAACAATGCGGTTAACGCCTCCACCATGGGCCTCTGAGGTGCCCTGGGTTAACAAACTGCGTGTCAGAGTGTATGAAGCCTCTAGTTTGGGGTTCAAGTCATTGTCGGCCCCAGACGAAGGAGCATACCGTGGAGTAAGGAGCAGATGTTGTGTGCGACCAAGCACATGGAACCAAAGATGGAGGCGGTGTTGGATGTCAGCTAAGTGCAGGTTAGCATTCTTCTGATCCACTATGGAGTTCCATTTGCACATTAAGACACAACTACAGATGGAGGGATCACTCACACGGAAAGAGTCAGGAATTACGAGGAAGCAGACAACGTCTTCACTGTTGCGGATTCTCTAATATTTTGAGCTCAACTGTTTAGAACGTGAGCCAGTCAAGAACACAAGCTTCAGATCTACACATGGTTCCATCTACTGCCTTTAACGTTTATCCTTCCATATCCCCATGATGTGGGGTACGTGACTCACCCCTGCGACTGAACCAACTCAAGAGTGAAATTGCTGAGTGGACATGTGCGAGCCAGTCCCTTGACATGCATCGGGAAGTCGTGAAGTCGCCTCAAGAAACACGCCTCACAAGTCGCACTGACAGGAGCAAACTTCTTCAACAGTCAGATATAAAGTACACTTAAGATTGTAAAAGTCATTATACTGCATCTAAACATATTTTACCTCTGCTAACTACAAGTGTTTTATGATAGTTACATATTCAACACACAAGAGCGGGAGGGGTTTGTCAACTTAAATGCAAGTGTGTGCGGTGAGTCGGACCGAAAGCTCTCCCTGATCCCACCGATGACGGACTTGAGTGTCTGCTGACCCTTGCCGAACAGGACAAGCAGTAAAGGACGGATGAATGATTCAATTAATAAACTGCTTCTGTCAAGATTTTGCGTCGGCTAACAGACCTCCAGGGCTTCGCCGCACCAAAAATAATAAATAGGCTTAAAAAAATAATCCCCAAATCCTAGTCCTCTGACACATTTCAAGGACTTTAACAGTGTAATTCTTAGATTCTCCTCTGTGCGAGTGCAGCTACGGAAGAATTCAATTTGTGTCTCAGAAAATGAGGAGAAGACTACGTACACAATGAGCAGGCCATGTCCCTGTCAGAAGCGCTGCGACAGCTTCGACCTGGTGAAGCAAGTCATGGCGAGTAACTTTAAAGCTCACTACAACTCAAACAGTTGCTACATATCAGTTGAGCTCGGTCTGTTTTTAGATGATGCGGCGCAGGGTGAGCTAAAAGAGGAACAAGCACCATAGTTTTTCCTCTTACCTGCAGGTCTCTCCATTTCTGGACAGCAGCAACCTCTAAACATGAAAAATAACTTCTGGTTTGAGGCCACACAAAACTACTAAATATCAAAGACTCCCACCTTCTGGAGAATGACAAGAGTCATTGGCAACAAAGAATCAGGATTAAAGGCTAAAGATCTTAGGGGCTTGACTGTGATCACAGAGCAACGTCGACCACTGTTTTCATCATGCGAGGGTGGCAGAACAAGCGCAACAGCGTTAAGGTCCGGCTACGCTCAACAAGCGGATCGATCCAGATCCAGGCGGAGGCTTCAGTCCGTGCTCTGCCTTAATTTCCTCTGTATTTCGGCAGGATTCCACTGAGCTTACGGATGCGGACCAAACAGAGCAGTACCACCGGACACCATGGGGGGCAGTGTTGCTGTAACGTAGCTGTAAACATAACAATGGGCGAAATTCTCCATCCCCCAATCACCATATAGCTCTTTTGTGCAAGAGCTACATGATCAATGCTTCTTCCGCAGTCGCCATGTTAGTTTTGGAGTTTGTTGTTGTCATAAACTTTTGACTGTGGGCTGCTCCCCCTGCTGGATATATGGGTGCAATACCAGCGTAAAGAAGGCATGGAAGCATGTGGTCAGCAACGGTAACGGACGGGTACATTTTCATGGATAAAGGGGGCATTAACTGTGTTTCTACAGCCCATGGTAAACAGTGAAAATCTAAAAGCTTCTCAACACTTGAACAAAATAATCGTCCTTGATTTTAGTTTGACATAAAGGGAGACCTGCCGTGGAGAGCCGCCCGGTCCAGATGGCTCTCCCTCTTCAAGCTGAGACGTCTGCTGGACTAGAAGAAGTCACAGTGGTGGGAGGATGTGACGAGCACACGGGGAGTGTGTGACGTCACTGGCACCTGGCAGCAGAAACGTGAGCCGTGGTGCGACTTTGAGCATTATCCAGTCAAGTCGGGGTGGTGTATTTCTGTCCCTGCGCTGCCGCCGAGGCCTTAACACAGAGAGGTTATTCACAAGCAGGGCACCACATTACATGTGTGAGCTTGCATCGACCTCGGGCTTGATCTGCCTCTGTGAGCCACTTGAATAATACCTCAGAGTTACGCAAGAGTGTTACTGATCTGGGAGGACTGGGTGACCAATCACATGCAGCCAACACAAAAGGACTAGTGTGCTTACACGCCGACTCACAAAAGCATCAACTCCAGCAGTGCATTGAAGAGGACAGGAGAAGTTGGTACTTTATGGCGACACAGTGTCCAAAGAGAAAAGGAGGACAATGCAGAGTCAGACATCTTCGTGCCGCCGAGTCAGCAAATAGCGATGGTGTTGAACCAAAAAGCTATATGTGGAATGATTTGACTAAAACAGGCTCCTGAGTCAGGAGCTTCACGGTTGCACAATATGTTGACCCAACTATTTTCACACAACACAACTGAATACACCTATTTATTCGTGCGAAATGTTTCACTAGACAGTTAGGAAAAAGATTTTTTTTAATCGTCAAAACAGCAGACGGTTGCCTTAAGGCCTCTGGGGAAATAATTGTGCAAATATATGTACTGCAATTCCGGAGAATGTTTGACTATACTGTCCATGAAAGTGTGACCACACAAGCAGCGCATGAGAGCGCTGACTACAGGACACATTTATTCAATTTAATTGGTAGTTGCTCCTCTAACCACTGAAAAACTGCTCATAAATTGTACAGGATCCAACGGGGTAAGTTAGAAAACAACAACAGACAAGATTATTTAGCCAACAAATGAATCTGACATGACACAGTGGTATATACCAACGTAAAGTAAGCGTCTTCAAAGTAAGAGCGATACAAAGAAAGACAGGTAAAGAAGCGCCACCATGCAGCATCACCTGGGTTGGGATCTCCAGTGAGAAGGACAGCAGATCATGAGAGGGACTGGAAGCGTGTGGGGGAGTGTCACAGAGGAGAGAGAGCAGCAGTTGTTGTTGTGCTGAGCCCCTGCTACGGGCTGCACGGGACGCAGAAACAACAGGGAGAGACAGGTGCTGCGAGGGACAACGGTGTCCGTCACTGGCTGTTATCTTGGTCCCCGCTCAGTGAGAGTGTGTACAGTGGTCCACGTGTGTCAGACTGGGACGTCTCAGGGCAGCTGTAATCTGGCTGAGCCCGCAGCAGAAGGCAGCAGTGGGGGTGAAGGCCTCCGTCACCGCTAATGGATCCAGACAGTGAGAGCCACCGAACACCACCCAGAGCGAAGGGGGTGGGGGGGAAGCAGCAGATTTGGGGTTGAGGTTTGTCAGCGGAGAAGGTCTCTGGGATATGACTAGGACTGAGGTCATCTCTGAGTGAGCAGCTAAAAACTGGCCTGGAAAGAGTTGCGGTTCAGGGTGCAGCGGAAGAAACACTTAGTCACCATCTCTTTGTTCCACGACAACACCACCAGTCTCACACACACAAATCACGGCTCCGCCATTTGACCCGGAGAGAACCAAGCCGTAAAACAAAACCACGTCTTTAGGAATATGAAGAAAACAGAGGTTGGCCACCAAGCAGATGGAAGGCGGCTGAAGAAGCCCAGCCCTCCCCGGCTGCTGTAAACAGAGACTGTCCTTTATGGGACCTGTAAAAGCTGTCAGTTGAGCCACATGGCTCAACTGTAGAGCACTTATTGGGGGCAACAGCAATCTGTTGCATACTCGCTGACACTCAGTCACACATTATCCTGACTCACAACAGGAAGAAACACGCGAGGGGGGGGGGGAGGAGAGGGTCTGATGCAACTGACAAGAGCATATTAGAAACAACTACTTCATCTGACTCGAGAATACAGGTGTAAACACGACGCCAACCGTGTACTTTCCACACTGTTCGATCATTACTACACCGAGCCAGAAGCAGCTCCCTCTGATAAATGATGAAACGTTTCACACCGTAGCCACACCCACTTCCTCTGAAGAGTTATTCATGTCGTGTCTGGTATTCAGCTTTTGTTTCTTCATAATCCAAGTCGTTGTTCTTCTAATTCCTCTAACACCTCACCTGAGTGAAACAATAGTCGAGAGAATAGAGGAGAGAAATGACAGGCAGATCTTACCCAGCTGGGCCAAACCAAGTCACGTGACTCCACCGATGAATCAGTTTATCAGGTGTATGGAGTCAAAGCTCTCTGACCTGGCTTCACTGAGCAGCCCTGACTTTCCTCGGCGGTCACTAAGAAACACGCCTGGACTTGTCCAACGTGTCCGCCCGAACCTTTGGGTTTCTACTTTAGCCCGGGAAAACAAAACACCCTTTGCAGCGTCATGCTAACACAGTACATGCATATGAAAGCAGGCCATTCCAACCTGCAGAGGTCACACTGTCAGTGGAGACAAAGGAAGCGCCTGCATTAGAATGAGAGGTTGTCTCACCTGCTGAGTAGGCGACTCCCAACTGGGCTGTTTTAGTGGCACATTGCTGATGGATATATTCACAAGAGTGAGTCGTGGTATCTTGAAGCAAAGGAAGTACGTATCCATTCATGTGAGACAACCACTCGACCCTGAACTTTGACAACTGAAATGAACCTCGCTGAACTTTAGAAACAGCTGGGCTCGACATGGCAAAACATCTTCAATCCGTATCACAGGACCACTAATAGGCAAACAAGACGAGGACTGTCAACAACGGCAGGCTGGGCGGCGAGCAAACTCACGTCAATCTAGTAGTTAGTGCAGTGGTATGGTCAAAGTTCTACTGCAGAGTATTTCAAACAAATGTGCTTGTCTGAAAAAAACTACACCAGTAAGTACAAATAAATATATACATAAGTCACCACTTTTTAAAATTCATACTTCATATAATTCACTTAAAATTCAAGTCACTATAAACGCAAACCTTGACCTCCTTCTCTCATCTAAAGAAGTGAATATACGCTTTGGGTTTTATTTCACGTCTCAGCTCCAGCTTTAGTTTGGTGTCCAAGTATTTATTCATCTCTATTTTAATAATGGTGTCTTGTAAAATTTCCTGGTTGACATACTGATGGTTATCTGTATTTTTCTTTATTATTTTTTGTCCTTTACCCCTTATTTTTCTTCTGATGTTAAGCACCATCCTGTGACTGTGTCCGCACGACTCCATTCTCTCCACTGCAAAACAAGCGTTCGCTTTGTCAAACATTAATAATGAAATTAGGACATGAAACGTAGAGGAAGACGGCTCTGAAATTCACAGGACCTCAGACACGCTGCGCATCGCGGCGTGAGTATGTGCTCGCGCTGACCCTCACCATGCCACCAAGCAACTGCTCATCTCAGTCAGTGACAACGAGGCAAGAAGCCGAGGAGCAGTCGGACGCCCCTGCCACATAAGCTGTACAGTATGTTCCCAAAAAACCAGTGGCACCCAGCGTCTGCCTTTCATCTCCGGAGCTAGTGCTGAGGACCGGCTCCTGCTAGGCGAGCTTTCATAATCACAACATGACGGCTCACTGGCCGACCAGACACGGCGATAATCCTGACGGCTGAAGAATGGACCAGCACAAGAGAGGCGGCCCGAGCCCACGGCTCCGTGTCCTGGGCTCCAACACACTCATTATCCTCAATACACGTACACAACATACTGGCACGGCTTGTAGCTGCTTGCTGTCCACACTTGACCCCACAGGCCTGGCAGTATTAACAGGCTATAATTGAACTGTACAGTGATGTAGAGAGCCTTTCATACACACGTCTGAGGACAATATAGACCCCCCCCTCCCCTCTATATGATGGACCCCAAGCAGGTCCCCTTCCACATAGTGCAGGACGGGGGTCCTATTACCAGCATTTCATGCTCTACAAACAGCCAGGTCAGTCATCACCCTGATGGAGTTTGATAATCTTTCCAAACAGTGAGACTGTCCTCAGTCGACCGCAGCCGCTGATCCCATCACAGCGGCGCTGCGCCGTGTTGGCACAAACAGCCGCTGATATGAAGTGTGTCAAGTGAGTCCACGGAGGAAGTGGGACAGCCGTGACCAACTCTCGGATTCGTCACTCAAACAAGGCTCGTGTCATGGGGAGGCATGTAAACAGGCTGCACTGCAAACACTTCTGTTGACAATGGGAGTCGGGCATTTTGCGCATTTTGAGCCTCCTGATCTGAGGGACACACAGCCACCGTCCCACAACGTTCGCGTCCCCGTTTGGCCGGGTCAGGCGCTGTTGATTCCCAGTGACCAGGATGACCAGCTGTTACATAACTCCTGGCCTCATTCCTCTCGCACCAAGTGCTGCTGCCAGTGCAAAGGCAGGCTGGCAACTCCTGTCGGTGTGGCGTGTTGCACATACCTCTCTCGGGCTTCATGTTGTCCAGTGTCATCAGGTGGCCTTCTGGGCTCTTCTGTCCCTCGGACTCGCGTGTGTGTGACAATCTGGATCCTCCTCGACGGTGACCCGCGGTGTTTACCGAAGCCGCGCTCTCAGCTGCGCTGGTGGAGCCCGTGTGTCGTTGCCAGCTGACCCTATCCAACCACAGAGCCAGGCTTGGTCAGCCCGCGACTGTCCGCTTCCATCGGATCGCACTGTACTGTTCCAGCGACTGACACGGAGACGGCGGGCGAGCGAGCCTGCTGCTCACTGAACTAGCTTTGTGGCTAGAAAACACAGCCAGCGTGAGAGCCCAGCAGCCGCGCCACGGTGACGTCACGGTGCATGTCGGCGTCTCGATCACGACGCCGCGCTGTAACTAACCAGCTCCGCTGCTGCCGCCGCTACAACAACATCCCGCGGCGTCGCTCAGGCAGCCGCGGCGACACGGCGGGGCTCGGGCGGAACACACCGGAACATCGTATTCTACTCACGAACTCGCGGCACCGGAGAGAGGCCACACACGAACACTGGCGGGCAACTTTTCCTGCGTCGCTGTTGAACAGGCGACTATACGGGAAGTAGACTCGTCCAGAGTTTGAACGGAGCGGAGACTCTTGGCCGCGGCGCTTCCCGTCTGCCTCGCTCCCTTCACCCAGCGCTTGTCAAAACAGCTCGGCGGCGCAGCTCCAGTCACGTGTCCCAACAACAGCCCCCCTCGTCACTTCCCTCCGCGGCCAGCCTCGCGTGAACTCGCGGCCATAGCAACCGTCAACTCCTCTGCACCTGGGACCGAGTGTCCGGCGCCGCGTCACTCCAGCGCTAGCTCGCTAACGGCTTTAGCTTCGGCGGCGGGTCGCGTGAGCGAGGGACAAAAACATACAGAGTCTCCGGACGCTGATTGGTCGACGGGAAATTGGGTGCGCGTTCACGTGCGCACGTGAGGCCCGTTTTTTTTCTGGTTGTTGAACATTTTGTTCTGTTTGAGCTCAGAGACCCAGAGCGTTGAATGTGTCACGGTCGAATCCAGACTCCGCGCTTCAACGAGGCGACTCCGGAAGCGTCCGCGGGGGAGTTGACGCCTTCAGCTTGGATGGTGGTTTGGTGACTGGTGGTGAGAGTGGAGGACACAAGGATGTGGAGGAGGAGGGGGAGTGGATCTGGACAAAACAGGACACGCACGCACTGAAGATGAAGGAGGGAGGTGAGGAATAGAGTGCAGGCCGGGTGGATGTCCTGTGGGGCCACGTTAGACCCCTCTACTCTTCCCACAGCTAAGCTCAGTGAAGATCCCGCCTGCTGGGAAAGTGCTTAGGAACAATGTGCAACAATGAACAAAACATAATAATACAATTAAAGAAACAAAAATGTAATTTAAATGAATAAAAATAAATACAAATAGAAGTAACTAATAAATAAAAGACCCATAAACAACAACCAATTTCAAATGGCCACAGCAGCCATGTATGAAGGACGAGCCAGAGACCACCTGATAAGATGCCAGTGTCACCTCTACTGGCTTCTAATGGAGGAGCAACGTCTCCTCTGATCAGCGAGACCCACACCCTTGTTTGAGGACCTTTCACTTCAGCACGAGAGTCAACTCAGTTCGGACCAGGTCCCAAACAATTCTCCAATCATGAACCCGTTCCTCAGTAGGACGATTTACTTCGAAATTCCTTACAAGGATCAAATATATGATATAAAAAAATATGATATAAGACGCAAACAATGCAAGATATCTGCATCGTGTCGTCAGGAGTTTCCTTTGTGAGCGCACGCTGACGTCACAGAGAAGCACTCGTTTTAACAAATGTAATCCTCCCACCTAGTGGCTGAACGTGGTATTGCAACACTGCAGCGCCAGTGAGTTGGACGCTGAACCACACTAATAATTCTGTTGAGCTGCACTGCTGTCATTAGATTAGATTAGATTAGATTAGATTGCCACTGTTCTTCTCTCAATGAGGAAAAGACGATCACAAAACGCCGTAATAATGATAAATAATTAAAATAACTATGGTCGTGTTGGTTCACCTCCTTGTTTTTTTGGTGCCCCCTGCAGGCTCACTAGTAAAACTACATGGTGTAATGTGAAACGCGCCATAACGTGGAAACGCAAACACGCAGTCTTTAGAAGAACAAATGAGACCTAAAGCTGAAGGATATGTTCCTCTAATTTAATGCATTCGTCGTTGAGTCCCAGGTTTGGGAACAGATCATTGGGACTCGGGACACCAATTCATATCCATCAATTTAAATTCCGAAGAATTCCAACACAATAAAGAACTGTAGTTACATCTATTCGTCAGTAGATGGCAGTCTTTGATGCCACAGGATGACATGAAATGAACTCCGACGATTTTCTAGCAGAGCGCGCCATCTAGTGGCTCACAATGAGGCTGTGGTTGAGAGGAAGCGGCCCAGACCCCCCTCTGCTTCTGGGTAGACAATGAGCTCCTCATCCTGGAAGGTTGGATGGTGAAAACACAATGCACCGTGTCTGGTGCTTCCTCATCAAGTCCTCCACCTGACCCCACCCTCAGGGGGTCATCTTCATCTGGATCCAACTCTGACTCCTGAGTCACTGGAGCTCTGTTCTGGCTTCAGAGAGCTACCCTCCACTTCACAAAAAACTCCATCCCCTTCAAAATAAAAGCATTTTTTCTTTGCTCAAAGACCCACGGAACACTGAGCACTTTTGGGTCGCGACCCTCCAGCTGATAATCAGTCACTCTTGCTGGCAGTGACGTTCTGATGAAGCTTCTTGAAACAGTGCCCTCATTTTCAGAGCCACTAGGTGGCGCTCTCTTCTCTAAAATCTTCAGTTTTGAAGAAAGGTTTCAATGAAAGCTCACATCATGTTTAAATCGAGAGCACCACCTACTGAGCTCTGAGACTGAGGACACGCTTTCATGAAGCTTCATCTACACCTCCTCCTCCATCTGTCCCTCACTGATGGATCGACTCAAAATGTAAATATTTTCCAGTGATGTTAAAGTGTAACCCCCAGAAAACTGCGCCCCTCCCCCATGAGGACGAAAAACACGAGCTGGGACTCAGAAGCTGGAAATACCAACAGTTTATTTTCTACGTTTTTGTGACTACAGAAATGTTGAAACATTTGAACACTGAAAAAAGCTGGATGACATCATCACTTGCTTCTCAATTTTCTTTCCTTTTTTTTTGTCATTTGCTTAGCAATCACAACAGATGATATTGCACGGCACTGAGAAAGCGGCAGCAAAGCTCTGGAAACAGCGATGACAAATCAGGTCATGACATATGGAGGTTTACATCCGAGAGGACCAGGCCTCCCTCCGTCTCACACACACGCACGCACGCACACGCACACATTTGAAACCCGAAAAGCTTTGGAATTTAGCAGGAAACAAAATAAAGAAGCAGGAAGTGGATGATGGTTTGAAGTTGCTAAATGTTGGTGGCAATAAATCTGCTTGTTTATCAAAACCCTTCAAGCATCTTCATTTGTGAGTAGCTGGAGGACCCTCGTCCGCGGGTGAGAAACCTTTACCCCCCAGCGTTAGAGATCCAGATGATTGTCTTAGGCGCCGCCGTATTATCATGAGGCTCGTAGCCAAGCTAGCCACGGTGCGGGGAACTCCTGCTAACCTTCACGTCCACACTCTGCTCTGCTCACATGAAAACCCAGTATCCACCCAAGATTTTGCCTTAAATGAGAAGCTCTACTCCGAGTCTTGGATGACGTTGCAGTAAGGGAAGGTTTAAATATGAAGTTAAATCCAGGAATTTGCTACAAGTTTGACAAATATCCAGTCATCTCTAGAGCGTAATGCACTGGCTCCCCTGGTGTCCAAAGACCGCAATGTCAAGAATTGAAGCCGAATCCTGAAGGATGAGCTGCTCTTGTGCTTGGCATTGTAGCGTCGCAGGGGCAGCTCTCAAGTCCAAATACACGCAGCGGTACATGTGTTTATAAACATATCGTAAGAGGTTGCTGAGAATATTTTGGGTGGGCGTGACTTGGGTTTTAGAAGAGCGGGATTTAAATTTCGGAACGCAACCCCGGGCATTGTGAGCGAGCAGTTTGGCGTGAAGAAACTGGGCGACGCACAAAACTCGCCGAACAATGACGACACACCACCACATGAAATGCAATACTTTTGTATTCTGTAGTTTCGTCTCACGCTTACATGTCGGACGGGTGACAAACCCGATCTATCACATGATTAAAAAGATCGGAGTCAGGCAGCGTCCCCTTGCGGCAACAACGTGTAACAACAGTCTTGCAATGGACCCAAGAGTGCAGCCTAAGACACATTTCTCTGTCCCACCCAAATCTGATCCAGCACATGATTAAAAAAAGACCAGATTTGAAGGCTCGGACAGCGCCACCACTTGAGGACGGATGAGAGGAAGCGGGTCGGAGAGCCGCACCCCGCGACTGGAAGAAACATCCACACGCACGCTTCGCTTTCTTGGTCATGTTCGTAGCAGGTTTTTATTAGACTTTGCTGGGGTTCGTTACACAAGTCCGTACCAAAAGAACAGATACTGGATGGGGCGAGGCGGCGGTGCCATGGCAACAGACCCAGCTCCGTGGCACGGCCCCCGGCAGACCGGCTGCCCGGCCTCCACTCCACCTCACTCCGTGTAAGAAACAGCAAAGTGGAGTCGGGACTTGCAGCCCCTGATTCGAATGTTTGGGATTGTACATAGAGCAGGAGAGTCCCCCTAGTGGTTAGCTTGTCTACGTCGCCCTACGCCTTCTACATTCTATACCCGTGTGAATGGCAAAAAAAAAGAAAAAGAACTACGTCACAAATGCCAGTGCTTTTCTTAACATCATACATATTTTTTTTTCCAATTTTTCCGTTTGTTTTAAAAATCTTTGGATGTGCAGTAATACCCATAAAAGAACTGTATAGGCAGATAAAAAGAATAGAAACACACAGTCACTCACTCTCTCTCTCTCTCTCTCTCACACACACACACACACACACACACACACACTGCTTTTTTTGCCAGCAGTTTAACAAAGTAGCTCCTTGATCACTTTGTCTGCATCGGAACATCAACTGTCTGGGTCTGTGGCAGTGTTCAGAACACATTAAAATGCCGGCTGAAGAAGACAAACTACACCTTTCGCGGTGGTATCTAAGCGTGGGAAATAAGGCTGGAACGTAAAACCGTCTTTTTTTCTTTTGTGTGTTTTTTTTTTGGCCCCTCCCTCTTCATCCCTCTTACTATGTACAAATCTAGAATTTCTACATAAATTAAAGCAGTGGTTAACCAATATAAAAATGCAATTAAATTAAAAAAAAGCACAACACAGAAGTCGAGAAACATGAACACAATATCACAGCAGTTGGTTTTACCCTGTAAAAAGCAATATGTCTAAACATCGTAACCCAATGTCTGATAAAAAATATGTTTCTCCCGCCATCCCGCTAGTTTCATACGTCAACCCTGAAACTCAATGACTTCTGCACCTCCCAAAATAGATACACCTTTTTCTTTCTTTTTTCTTTTTTTTTTTAACAACAACAATTACCACACAAGAGGAGTTCTGCCTAACTTACAGATAGACGTCTCAATGCAGAACTCAAAGGAATTATTACTATGAGGTATTCAGAGACATTGGTAAAGACATGCACGGCCAGAGTGCTGGACCTTCTCTCGCACACGCACACGCGCACATACGGCAGGGGGGCGGGGGCAGGGGGAGGGGGCGGGCCAGAGAGAAACAAAGAGCTTTGGTTTGAATCTGCAGAAGTGGACAACAGAATTTCCTTTGGTACGTTTTCATTGCATGGTTGGCGAAAAAGAAGCACCGCGGCGTGATTACAGAAAGGAACGGAAAAATCCTTGTTTCGTCGGTGGCGGCCCGTCGACAGGCTGAGGTATTCACAAAGAGGTCAACAGCGGTTTAATACTTTGGTTCAAGCAAGGCACTCGTCCTGGGAGTTTTAAGAAAGATTGCAACATGTGGGGAACATGTCGACCTATCGTGGAGTTCTGACCGCGGCGACGGGAGAGGCCGGCCTCCGAGGCTGCGTCCACACTGGAGCGCAGACAAGGCTGGCGCCGCTGGACAAGGACTCGCTTCAGGACTGGTTTACATGAGCAGCAACACCGAAATCAGGAGATGAAGTTCCAGAACTGCCGACCACTAACTTGGATCCACTCATGATCCATGGCCCGGATGGGCTTCAAATAATGGCCTCCGCTTTGGAGGGATTCTCAAGGGTTCCCAGGCCGGAGTGGAGGGGAACCCAGACGGTTTTTCATCACGTTCAGAGGACAGACAAACTCACATGACGCGACTGATACAGAGAGCTGAAACAGATGTAGGAGAGTAGTTCACGTTAACTGTGATGTAATAAAGACAAACACACAGAAGTGCATGGGTTGACTGGAATTGTCCTCAAATAAAATAAAGCATCAAGAGTGTCTTTGTTTGATGGCAGAAAGATTAAATATTAAATAGTTAAAATAAATCATTATAAATAAATACAATAAATAAGTGATAATTATACAAAAATCTTTGGAAAAAGGTATAAATAGGTTTAAATTGCTTTGTCGATTGTATTTATGATTGGCAGGTCAAAATAAGTGCAATAATGAGGAAGGAAATGGTGGTTAAATTTGCGTTTCATACCCCAAATGTTGGGTCAGATGGAATCACTGTTCGTGGTTCCACCACTTTCAGCCCACTTTAGTGGCGCTACGTTGACTGGGACTTTCTGTGGCCTCATGAGGCTCAGGCTCCTGCCCTCTGGCTCAGCTCAACTTCCAACAGGACCCCGAGATCTGCTGCACCCTCAGGATTCCTCGAAGAGTCTTACTCTACGTGCTGCTACACGAGAGGAGCCTAAAAAAACGGAACCTTCAACAACCGGACGCTGCTATTTGACTGTGGCGCCAGAGGAAGTGCTGCTCATGTAAACAGAACCAGGACCTTGAAGCGTTCGGGGTGGTGACGCAGCCTGAGCTCACCGCAGACACACACACAGGCCGGCCCGAGTCACGTGGTGGGACTGAAATCCGCTGGGCCTGAAGCCACTGTACTGGCTTCACAGCACCAGCTTGTGTGTATCTGCAGCTGGATCAGCACATCTGCCTATAGCTACATCAGCACGACTATCTATGGATCTGTAATCAGAGAGTCCAGATGAAGCAGGCAGAGCCGGGGCGCGGGGGCTGAGTGCAGGTGGGCGGGGTGGGGCCGGGGAGGGGAAGAGCGAGAGCGAGGGGGGGGAGGGGAGACACACAACATCTTTGAACACCACTCGTCGAGGCCGTGCAATGTGACAAAATCTTTGGTTTTCTTTGGTATCATCAAAGTGATAGAAATCACGTATGGAACTTGAGTGAGGTAGCATCTTTGGTTCACACTATAAAACATCATCAGGTCTTTACACAATTGTTTTTGGTTTCTTGTCGTCTTTTTGGTTTTTTTTTTCTCCCCTTTTCCTCTCCAAGCAGTTCTGTCTGGGCCCCGCCTTGTTCTGGCGAACCCCCTCTCCGAGCCAAGACGACGGCAGCGGGCCAGCTAATATATCTAATATGCTACGCTGACCTCCGCTGGCCTCCGTGTAGCGCTCTCCTCCTGCCGCTGAGATGCATGCAGAGCTGGGGGGTGGGGATCGGGAACAGGGAGGGGGCTTCTTGGTATTCAGGTGATGGGCTGAGATGGCCGTGCAGGGATCTGATCATTGATATCGTCTCCTCGGCTGAAAAAGGAGATGAGATGAAAACGGACTCACGGATGTGATAGCAAAGGCTGTCGGCGCATGAGAATGATTTTATGGATTAGAATCGAAAAATGGTGTTTGGGTTATTGAGCAAAAAGGGAAGAGTCGAGTGGAACTGGTCAAAATGTTGACGCTAAATTCGCGGGGTGAGTTAGCGTTAGCTGGCCAGCTAACTGCAGAGCTAACGCTACATTCACACCACAATAATCTGGATTTAGAATGTGTGAAAAGTGTGACCAGTCAATAAAGCTACATCCGCACGACTCTGCTTCCGTGAACAGTGGAGAACAATGGAGCCAAATTATTGACCTTGAATATCAGATTTAAAGGCCAAAGGGCGTCGACTAGGTTTTGATTGTAGTGAATGTTGGCGCTTCACAGAGGTTTTTGAATCAGAAACGAAGTGCGACACTTGGGATTATCAACTGCACCACGTCATCTTTGGTCTGATTTCGTCTCTGAATTGCGCGGTGAGATTCGGGGCTTTGGAGTTTGTGTCTTGAAAGCGTGTTGGAAGAAAGCGCTACACGTCTGGGCTCTGGTTCGGGGGTTAGCGCTCTTTGATCCGCTCTGTCTGAGGTGTTTGATAGAAAAACAGACAGCTGCACAGACAGATAGTTCATCGATTCAAAAAAAAAAAAAAAAAAGAAAAGTTGCACAACGATCCGGACGCTCCAGTTGGGATTATTTTTTCTTCACGTTGATTGGCCAATCCCAGCGGAGCTCCACATTCTGTCCAGGGCTGCAGACCAGACTGCCAACAGGCTGATTAAACCTCCGCTTCGGTCTCCATCATTAGAACCAACCAATCAGATTAAAGAAGGGTGGTGAACGATGGATTGATACTGGGCTGGGAGGTGGTGAAGGGGGGGGGGGTCGTAAAGCTAGAGACCAGTGACGGTGACAGAGTGTGTGGGAGTGGGTCAGACAAGGGTCTTTTTGCAGTATGTTACACACCAACGTGTTTCTGGAACAAAAGCAGGTCAAAGTCTTTGGTTTGTTTTTTCATCTTTGGATACTATAAATATCAATATAGTACAGTTTTAAGGGCAACACTTCAAGTTCTTTGTAAGTTTCTCTTTAAAGCTTTTCCACCGAGAGTGAGTCAGTCCATGAGTTGAGTGGGGTCAGGCTTTGGTGCAGGCGTTGGGGTTGACCGGGTGGCCGGAGCCGTCGTCCACCCACTTGTCCAGGCTTCTGCGACGCGCATTCATGAAGAAGTTGCTGACGGTGGCCAGCTCCAGGCCCAGCTGCTGCGCGATGGTCAGCTGCAGCTCTTTGGAGGGACGTTTGTTCTCCTTGAAGATGGCGTGAAGAGTCCTTCGCTGGACGTCAGTGAAGACCAGCCGGGGTTTCTTGGTCACGTTGCCTCGCTCGCTCCTGCCGTGGTCCTGTTCCTTCCGCTTGCACGCTGCAGAGAATACACACACAGCAAGGGGGAGAGGTTAGCGCCACCTTGTGCCACGGGGGTTATTACATGACATTAAGATCAACACTCCACTCCAGACCAGGAAGCAGACAACTGCACCAAACAACCCCATCACACACCACAGGGTCCTGCAGCAGTAAACAATAAAATACCACACACACACATATCAAACTACAAAGTTCTCCTCCACGGATTCAAACTTTTCTTAACCTCACACTCCTCAAAATGCTTTTTACAGATGCTATAGTACCACAATGTACCCTATCATAGTGGCTGTAGATGTCCTGTATCAAATTATATGTCCTGTATTGGTCCCACAGTGTGGAAATTCAACGTGTCACAGCAGCCAATGCCATACTGTACCTTCCAACTGTACCACTAAATTGTGCTCCAATTGGTAAATGGAATCAGAGCACATGGCCCAGGATCCTGGCAGCTGATTGGCTTAGCCCACAGGCATCAAATAACCACCTAGCGTAGCATCCCACCTTATTCATCCGTCTGGCTCTGTTGTGATGCTGGTGTGAAATTTGTTTCAAGCCCTACAATCCTGCCTTCTAAGAGTTGGGGCTCCGATATATGACCCTGTAGTGATGCCTTCGGCCCCTCGAATGGGATACATTGGTGTTGGTCGAATGAAGCTTCATGAAACAGTGTCCTCATTTTCAGAGCCCACTAGATGGCACTGTCTGCAGTAAAACCTTTGGATTTGAACAACCATTTCAATGAAACCTCACATGATTTTGAAATCAAGAGCGCCACCTCCTGAGCTTTTAAAGACTTCAAATATATACAAAATGATCCAATAACCTCCTTTGACATGGATTGTCAAGGACACATGTGGAAGGAGCCATGGATTCCCATCTAGTGTACCATTTTGTGACATAACATAGCATACAACTCATGAGACACTACAAAGTAATATCATCTGATGTTGCACAGAACAGCCAGCTACCATACAAGACCAAGTACTACCACTTGTCACAAAAGGGGATCCAACCATAAATACCGTGATCTATGTTCACCTGGCCCCTAAGTGTAATACCATGCGTCCAAACAACAGAACACACGCTTCATTTTCACTTCAGCTTCTGAGTGACCAGTCTCTCTTGACAGGCAAAAACACACCTCTACCACACAGAAACAAAACTCAGCCAGCAGCTTTACTGTAACAATAATCAATACGTTTTCTCTCTATCGCTAGGTGATCGATCGGTCGCCTCGCCAGTCAGGTTCATGAACTCTCAGGACCCCTGGCGGGCGACTGACCACGGTGTGAACACCGTGAGTCAGCAGGGGGGCGACCGTCGCTGTCTGTGGTGCTGAAGTTACAGCATAGCTCAGTAACACTTCAATCAGCACACGGACCGCCCTGCTGCTCCATTTTATTTTCATGACAAGCTCTGATTTACTCGCTCCATGTTAGCCAGGAGGGGGCAGACTTGGACTGCAAGGTCAGTCAAACCTTGGCAGGACATGCATGTAGGTGGCAGGCTTATCATCAAAAACAGAGTTGAGTATCAAACAACAGAATTCAGTGAGGTTACACATTCAGTCCTGAACTGATTCACTGTAACTGTTGCTAATCCTGGTTAGCATTGGCGCAGTAGAACCAATGGGAACACTTCTGGAAAGTCGAGCTTCTGTGATGCCTCTGAATTCACACACTGCTGCTTGAGCGTGATCTCTAGATCTATGCCTCCACAAGCACAACAGTGATGCAAAACGTTCATGAAAATAGTGACAAAAGAGTTGTGTGTATAGATGATCAACAGGGACTTACATGGTTGAGTCATAACATTAGAACCACCTGCCAAATACTGTCCCTCTTTTGCCGCCCAAAGTGCAGCGGGTTGTTCCGAGTCTGCATTTGTCCATGGCGGAAAAAGCGGAGAACCGGAATGGGGGTCATGGGTGGCCATTGGCGTCTTCCTGGGACCACTTTGGATAGTGGATGGTGCTGACCACTGCAGACCTGGAACACCCCAGAAAAGTTGCAGTTTTGGTGGCAAAAGGGGGACTTGAACAAGATGTGGTCATAATGGCTGGTTGATGTGTGTGAAGCAGCTTTGGCGAATGATGGAGCATCTTTGTCATTTATGTTAACAAAAGTGACTTGAAAAGTACTTATTATGATTGGTGGGAAATTAAATAGATTGTTAGCATTAAAATTATATCTAACTGATTCACACAAACAAATTCAGATTAACTTATAATTTATAAAGTACCTTCATCAACATCATTTGGACAATGAGGACAGCACTCACTAAAGTACTGCTGTTTTTCAAGATTTGTCAACATAAAAACTGAAGTGTGAATTAAAGTAAAAAGTGTGTAAAAAAAACATGTAGCCACATTTCAGGAATCATTTCCAACGAGCAGCAACTATTACCCTCGTTATACAAGTGTAACGACCCATTCATGACCTCTTCAATCCATGAAATTGATCTCCAGCTAGGCATCTATTTTTATGACGGACACAACAACACATTTACACATGAAGCACATACATGTAGATAACACGGCTATATTCACTCCGACCTGCGAACACGTATTGAACCGCATAATGATTGCAATTCAATCAACATGAAAAATGATATTGCTGTAAAATAAACAATATAACGACCGATGGGACTACAAACGTATAAAAAAAAGGTTACTGCTGTTGACTGGAAAATCAGGCATTGAATTGTGAACAAAAAGCAAGCTCTGTCTGTTAAAATGTTTTCAATATGAAGTGAGTAAATCCGTGGTTTAGAGGAGAATATAAATAATCACTGCACCATGTTTATGAGATCTTATGGAAGTATAGCTTTTTATATATAACTTTTTATTCTAAAAAAAAACAAAACAAGTGTCTTTGAAAAAAAAAACGCTCGCGTTCCCGTCTATAAACGTGGCTTATTGTTCACCATGTTATAACGCAGTGGAGGCCGAGGTTCCCATGGACCCTCGCACACACGCACACACACACGCACGCACACGCACACTCACACAAAGACAAAAGCCACTGTCGGCTAATCATTACCAACGGATAATCCCCGATGTGACGTCACCGCGGCGCTTCATCGTAAGATAAACGACCCATAAGTCGAGGACAACAAACAAGATGCATGGAAACATGATCAACACCGAAGACAAAGTCAGGTGAAATGAGGACTTTAAAACCTCAGGCATCCACTCCATCTACCTCCGCCATATTCAGCAGGATAATTGAATACGTGGGAAAAGAGAGAAAGGGCTGAGATTAATTCCTGAAGCCTGAAATCAATAAGCATATCACGTCTACTTCAGATCACATATCTGCTTCACCTAGAAACGGAGGGATCGATAAGATGGCGGCCTGCATTCATTCGGCTTCATCAACTGTACACACAGGCACCGCTTTACAAAGGCTTTAGTCCAACACGGGTTGATCAGAAATCATCTTTAATAGACGTTAAATGTTGTGTACGTCAGCTACCGTAATCGTAAATGTAAATTGAAGCGAGCTCGGACGAGGACAACAAAACAATGATGCGCCACTGTACAGCGTCTGAAACATCAGCATTTCTGCCACCGTTACACGTCATTCTGCTTTTAATAACGGCCTCAACCTGAACACCACGAGCCACGCCATATAGCCTTATTTTCAAGCGAGAAGTAAACGACAATAGCGGGTGAAATTATACATGTATGATCAATGGAGGGGAGATATCGACGTTAGCTGGCACGTAGTTTCATTTGAATAAATAACTGCTGATGTAGGCGATCCATGAATACATTTGGTTTGCTCGTTTGAATAAATAAACTAGCAAAAATGATGACCAAGTGTTGAATTGAAAACTCAGATCCATATTAATGCAATATGTTTAGATCAGAAAAGTACAGTCCATTCCATTAGCCACATTTTATTTTGCATTAAGCGTCACTTCAGAGTTATTGCTAGTAAAATTATCCTAATTTATTTATATAACAAAATAAACTATAATAAACGTAGTATTAAATGTTTCATACGCTTTTATAAATGGACTATTTGAACAGCAATGTGCTCGAAAATCTTTGGGATTATATTTAAATGTCAGACTGTCTGGCTGAAGCTTTTGAAGCAGGCGACGTATTGAAGTATTTTTTCTTCCTCAGAATTCTTTTTTGTTATTTTTCATATTTAAAACATAAGGAAATACCTCATAAATAACAATTACATTCAAGTTTATATATACATATATTTCTCTTTTTTTTGTATAAAACAGACAGCACCATATATATATATATATATATATATATATATATATATATATATATATATATATATATATATATATATATATATATATATATATATATATATATATATATATATATCTAGTATATCCAGTATCTTGAATATTTCCTTTGATTTAATAAAACAAAACAATAACTATTTAAAGCCTCACCGGAGACGAAGTAAAATACGGTGGTATACAGCAATAAATATCATGTCATTTTTATCAAAAATATCGAAATGAATGTACTTCATGACATGATGTTATTATAATATTTTTTCCCAGCCAATGAAGCCATAACTGAAGGACAACTTGACACTAACATAACACACCCACCACTGAATAGGTCAAAAATATGCAGCGATTTAAAAAAAAAAATAGGACGGAATGTGTATGTGGCATTAAAATGCGCAGTCAAATTCGTTTCGTCAGCTGTAAATAAAACAAGTTCGCACACACTTAGCACTCAGCAGCTTGATGAAAAGCCAAAAAGCCCATTTGTAGGCCATTGATTGGAGCCTTAAAAATCCATTGGACGCTTGTTTACGCATGCGTGAGATCCGGGCCTCCTCTAATTGACTGCTGTTGACCCCTGGGACAAATTAATACAGAGGTCTATCAGTTAATTAGAGATCCCTCCGCCAGGGTGAGTTAACACACACACACACTAAAACCTAAACACGTTATCTCCAACGAATCTCCGTCCTGGCTGTGGAGTCCACTTCGATTATTCAAATGGACGTCTTTATTTTTCAAAAACACGTGGCGCTCTCGCGACGCTCTTGTTGAGCGACACACAAAAACGGGCTTCTTCACCAAAATACACACGTTCGTAACGATTTTCTGGGTTCAACTTACAGTGCAAGGCGGTCGATAGTTTGAGGTAAAATGACATGAGCTGGCTTCACACACACACACACACGCACACAATCAGTGTAGGGACATTAAAGTGATGCCAGTGACAGTAACAGGAGACATGAAGAATTGTTGATGCTGGATTTGCAAAACAAAAGCACATTTCCATCCAAATTTTACAAATGTATGTTTACAAAAATGATCTACAGTGTGGGCTAAAACTTAGTATCTGAAATACTTCATAAATACAGTCGTTTAGTACACTTGAAATGAAAGTACACAAACATATTTTTATATGATTACAGAAATGATTCAATGTAAAATTATAATTCAATATATATTTTTTAATAAAGGGACTTCATTTTATTTTAGTATTAGTATATAGAAGTAGTAGTATACAGATTATTTTATTAAATGAATATATTTGAGTGTGATCTGACTAGAATTAAAACTATGACATTCTAATCGTTATTTTTAAACCACAGAAGGCTGATGTTGCTGGAACTACTCATACAATGGAAAAATATAATTAGAAAAGAATTGTCAGTTTCTGATTAGAAGCTTGAACTAACTTTATTGACAAATATGGCGTGTTAAAATCATCACAGAAATTGAAAATTAATGGTCAATTATGACAGAATAATTTCCCATATTATTTTAGGGCGAAAATAATAATGAAGCGCATTTAAATATGAAGAGCAGTGAATGTGTTTAAAAGGCGCAGAATGTATGGAAATGACAACAAACGATGCCAAAATCTATCCACAGTTGAATCCACTTGACCTGTTAATTGATTGGTGACTGATCAGCATCCAATTACAGCCAAAAGCGATCGATAATTTGAGGTAAACCCCCAAATCAGCGCGGGGACATGGCAGAGCAGCGTGCGGGAGTGTGTTTTTATCACCAAATTGGTTTCGTTTCACAGCAAAAGTGATAAATCACAGAATGACTGACAGGACGCGGAGAAGGGGCATCACCTCCGAGTCCCGCTGAGAGTGAGACTTGGGTGTTGGAGGACCAATTGGGGTGGATTGATGGGCGAGTGTTGGGGAGCATTCGGAGGTGATGTCCCACTCTGATCACACATTGAGAAGAGAAAAAACAAAAAGGGGTTTTTACCGAGGCTTCGCTCACCTGCGAGCCTGAGCGCACTCATGCGCTGGAACTCAGGCTCCTGCAGCCACTTCCACATCCGCCGGAACGTCTCCCTGCCGGACTTGAGCTTGGACCAGGGTTTGGGGTTCCTCAGAAGGTCGGACAGAGTCCCCTGAGACCTGCACAGGACCCTCTGGGCAAAGATGGCCTGAGGGATGCTGTAGCGCTTCAGCTCCGTGGTGATCCTCTGCGCCACTTCTTTGGTATTCACCTCCTCCATCTGTCCTCCAGAGACGCCGCCTCCTCCTCCTCCACCGGCGCCCCCTTGCTGCCCGAGCCCGGAGGCCTGCTCCCGGCTGCTGCCCAGCCCCTGGCCGTGGCCCTGCGCGCCGAGGTGGGCGTGCGGGTGGTGGTGCAGGCCGTTGATTTGGACCGAGCTCATGTGCTGCTCCGAGTGTCTGCCGAGCATGGCCGGGTGGTGAGCCTCGAACCCGCTGGGGGTCAGCATCTTCTCCCCGGGCATGGCGGCGCCGGGGTGGGCGTAGGGGGGGATGCCCGCCTGGGTGGTGTGTATGCTGGCCAGACCGGAGCCCGACAGCGGGGACAGACTCTGGCCCATGCACGGGTCCTTGTGATGGTAGGAGGAGTAGAGGCTGTTCATGGGGGCCAGACTCCGGTCCTCGCGCATCAGCGTGAAGCTGCCGCTGACGTTCCCGGGGATCCTCTGGTGCGAGTGGGGGTGCGGATGATGCGGATGGTGATGGTGGTGGTGGTGATGCGGAGGAAACTTGTCGGACACCGTGGAGATGGGGGGTAAGGGCTGCAGCGGCGTCAGCGTGGTGTAAGTGCTGCTCGCGCTCATCCCAGGCGGGGCTTCACACATGCTGATGGCGGGGTGCAGGTGCCCCGGGTGTCCGGGGTGATAGTCTCCGCTGTCCAGCAGGGTCGCCATGCCCATGGCGCGGTGTCCGAGCCCGCGCGGGCTCAGGCGGGAGTGCAGCTCTCCGTGGCCGGACACCGACTCATGGCTCACTGCGTGCAGGTCTCCGATGTTCTCCATCGACAGCTGTGCGTTCATGCTCGCGGCCGCGCTCGGGACCAACCATCTATGTGTCCTGCGCAGATGCAGAAGTGGTCACAAGTTCAATGCTCTTTTGTTGCTTCCCTCCTCTTGCTGCGGCAGCGTCCAGGTCCGGGATCAGTCCTCAGCTTTGATTCTCCGCGGATAAACAAATGGGAAAAAAACGCTCTCCAGGACTCCTCGCTTCCGGATTTTGTTGCTCTTTTTTATTTTATATCTATATATATTTCTTTCTAATTGACGCCCCCCCACCGCCATCCAGCTGTCCTCGCGCTCCGGTCGGGTGCCATCTCTTTGGTTGTGTGTCTCCAAATCGTCTTCCACCGCAGCACAGAGCGACGCACGCACATGCGCACTAGCCTCCTCCCCCTCTCTCGCTCTCCCCTCTCTCTCGCACGACCGCTGTGACGTCACGTTATTAAGGACGGTAAGAAAACACCTGCTGAAAAAAAAAACAAATCACCGCGCAACACGCAGCGACTTGAATCCACCAAACGACTCACCTGACGCTCGCGAACGAAACACACACGCGCCAACAAAGCAACCGTTTCAGAAACCGTCTTTTCCTCTTTAATCACGCGCGCGTCACCGAAACCCTCCGATTTAATCAAGTGGGGCTTAATGATGTTTACCTTCAGTCCCCCTTAAAACGATCGGCGCGAGCGCGCGACACTTCCGGGGTCATCTGGAGTTGATCGTTCACCTCGACAATGAAAACACTGTTAACCCTTGAGAAGCGCGGAGCTCGCAAAAGTGTGGCGGATCAATAGCGTGATTAGTAGTTTTACAGCTGCCGGTGAACTTCACATGTACAGATCGGTGCTTTCATGATGAGTTCAGACCCCCCCCTGCGCCCCTCCCCTCCACGACACCCCCTCTGCGCCCCCAAATATGTGGCGGTTTAACCAAACGAGTGTAGTACCTTCTCTTTTGATAGAAAACGATGAGCAGATGTGTCTATTGTTCAAACCCTTGAGCTTAACGAACCAAGCGCAGCAGTAAGTGTGCGTGTGTGTGCGTGACAGATCTCACGCACACGTCCGTGGGTTCGTCCAATCCTGGTAATTTACACTTCAGAAATGTACAACAAACACTCCACTTTATTGTACTTTATTTTTTTTTATTTCAGATGACAACATCAACAATTTCTAATAATTTCGTTGGAAATGAACACATTTTGTTTCTTTGAAATCTTAAACTGAGCACATATATGCTTCACAAATCCAAATACATGCAGGAGAGTGACAAATGAAACTGCAGAGGTCAGCAGAAACATTTGTCCAGCAGAACCATTGTTATCTTGGCAGCTCATGTCAAGAGGATGAAGTGTATGTGGGAACTGCAACAGTGTTTCACTCATATTCTGAGTCAAAAGTTGTGGAAGTAAATAACAGCTGGTTCACCATAGAGTGCAACGTATCTGACCTTACTTCCAGAACAGGAAGTAGATCAGTAAAACCTAAAAAATCTCTCACACTTCCTTGCTAACTATTGCATGCGGACTACAGCTATAAGTTGGGGTGAAGTGCGTCCTTTATGTGTGGAGTTGGATGTTCCACCCATGCTTGCATCGTCACCATGCAAACATCTCACTGAAATATCCACACAGGACACTGACTGAAGATTTGTTAGATATTTGTTTCATCTGCCTGATTCTATGATTCTATGTGCAGTGTAATGCTGGTCAAGGTTGAGAAAACCTTGTTATTTCACTGCCTATCTCTGCTGCTACAAAGATGCTGGGGCTCATCACTGATTTCATGGCTGGCTTGTTAGCGTGCTCGCTCCGCACACACTGACTTTTGTTGAGCTTTAGTTTAACATGACCATGTCCTCTTTACTGGCCAGAATTGAGATGAAATTTCAATAGTTTATGACTACAAATTCATTGATTTATTAGTTGAAAATTGAAGTTGAGTTGAAGTTGAAATCACGCCCTGAAAACTGGAAAAAGATGAGAAAATATTGCACATTTTTCAAAGAATAATCCGGTAAAGGGTTGCTGAATAAGCAGTTTTACGGCGCCGTATTGCAGGCCGGCGATGCCTTCAGGGGTCTCACATTGGATTAATCCATCAGGAGAAATAATCGCTCATATAAATGTTGTACAGTCACGAGTGATGCATTCAAAGACCCTTCCTCAATAGGAAATGACATACTGACACACACCCGGCGCCCCAGTGTTATTGTAGAGCATTATCCCGGCCGCGAGTCAAACCCGTGTTAACAGGCGGCCCCTGCTCGTGTGTCAGGGGCCGTTTATCCTAATATAGCGGCGGAGCAGGGCGTCCTCAGCCGGCCGAGGTGACAGCTTGTAGCGGGCCAGTGTCCTGCTCGACCCCCTGCTGAATGGGGGACATGTCAAAGGTGACGCTTCAAGACTCCCAAAGCCAACATCTGCGGGGGCACAGATTAACCTTTCAGACTTTTCCCTGTCCTGGACCTGCTAGGGGCCCCGCATCTGTCAGGGTCCCCACAATAGAAGCAGCACTCGCTTGAACGAGTCAAATAAAAGAAAAGAAGAGGCAAAAAAAAAAAGGAGAGAAGAAGTTAAACTGTCTCTGATGTGAAGTCAATGTCAACGGCGTGTGTGTGACGTGTGTCCAGACAAAAGAAGCCTAATTCCTGCGAGTGTGGCCGACCAACCGTGCAAGTCGGCCCACATAATGGACTTTCAGCGGCAGGCGCACAAACAAAACACCCGGCGGATAATTAGGCCTACCACCTCAAACACACCCGCAATTAACTGTAATCAGCCTCATCAGCGGCTCGAGTTGGAGAAAAACTGAACTCTGCATCACAACCTTCTGAGCCAGAGACACTGCTTTGGCCTTACACGGCATCCACACGTTCTCATAGGGATCGATGGGCGGCTGCCACGTCTGTGTGCGCGTGTGCGCGGACGCTCTGTGGCCATTGTGCCGAGGAAAAAGGCCCCGGTCTGTGGGAGCCGCTGACATTTGCCTGGCGGAGAACACAACGAAGGAACAGGCATTTCTGAGAGAGGGGTTCACTGCGAGCAGAATCCAATCATGGAAGCACGACTGAAATAAATACCATTCATACATGAGCAGAAACATGTCGAGTTGCAATATGACTGCGGACGCTGAACAGGGCAAGCCATATCGACGCACGTTTTCTGTGCTCGACAACTACAACGTAGAAGCTGGTGACCGTGTCTCTGCCACTCGGATGACACGACCAAGGCAGTGCACTCAGTCACCATCAATACTTCAAATATTTGCCCATATAATCCGATAAAAAACATTCACACGCCTGCTCAGATGACACTTTTCAGGTCAGTCGTTCTCTGAGCATGACCACTTGAGCAGCATAAAACAAAGAAGGTAACCATGGTAACACTTAACATGCCCTTTGTCCTGTTTTAGTCTACACATTCAGACCACAAGAGAAGAACAACAAATGTTTCAGTACAACCAATCTGCTGTCAATAATTTCATGCATGGCAAAATCAATTCTTTACAACTGACAATGTTGCGTTCATGCCAAAATATGCAATATTTGACAACATCCTCTAGATAACTACACAAACTGTGAGGGGAGAAATATACTTCATTGAATAATCATTGTATTTGCGTGCTGCTTGATCAACCTATGTTCAGAATTATGTACCTGGAAGTTAGTGGAAGTGTTAGCGACAATGTTTCATAATTCAAGTTAACAGCACAGATTTTAATGAACTTGCTGCTCAGTTTATAATATTTATTATTATTACTTTTTAAATGTTTCAGTCTTTGGCTCTAACCCTCTATATCCCCTGTCAAAGTTTGGGTTATTCACTGGAGAAAGCAGTTAACTAATGCTCAAAAAAATAATAATGAAATTATAAATATATAATGAAAAATAAGCAATTTCCAAATTTTATTTTTGCTTAGATAAATGTATATGACATCACACTGATGCTCGATCATACGCATCAGGGTGAGTTGTCTAATGATCACATCTTGTGTTAGTCGTCGTCACTTTAGTTGCGGAGAGAACTGTACGTATGATTCATTAAGCAAAGTACATTATACGTATTTATTTTAAGTAATACGTGGATGACCCAGAATTTACATTACATTTTAAATCTTGTTTTTAAATCAGTGCTTTCCACTGCGATGTCATTAAACCAACTGTGCTGCGGCGATGTTTGCATTGCTCAGTGAATCAAAACTTGTGTTGTGGAACACTGCTACGACATCATTTATCCATGCGGCCACCTTCTAGCTCAGCTCTTTTTCACCAGCTCACCGTAAGTCCTCCTACACTTAAGTCTCTGTGCACAGGCTTGTGTTCACCTCCTGTTCACCAAGAAGAGATTCAGAGGTGTTTAGCCTCATCTCCTCACACTTCCATGCATACAAGCCTAAAGATATACATTTATGTCCCAGGACACAACAGTTGAAAACATTTCTGAACCATACCAAGTGTTCAAACGGGATAAAAATCACAGAAACCAGCCCCATAACAGCTCAGCTGGAAGATAGAGTTACTGTCTTCCACACACTTGTACAGCCTTTCCCACAGCCAACATGTTGACAGTGTATGTAAAACACAACACAACCGCGCTTGAGCTGGCACCCTGTCGCCACAGTGATAACCTGGGAGCCGATATTTAAAAGACAGATCAGACTATTCCGAACACATAATCCACTTTCCCGGAACACAAACCCAACGTCCCATCATGGATGCAGAGCACAGACTCACTTGCTTAAGCAGTCTGGAGACGAGCATCACATCCTCTCACTCAGGGTCACCACTTACGAGTCCTACAAGGTCACACAAATATTTCCCATCTACCATCCTGAAATCTCCGAACTTCAAATGACAGACGACTCAACAAATGTGTTTGCCAGTTCTGTGTAGGTCTAACAGGGTTCTGATCTCCACTGCATGTTTTTGTTGCTTTGGATGTTATGTTTGTTTGGTTTGTTTCAAGAAGATTTAATCCTGATTCTCAGGTGATCCGTGAATGCACCTCTGAATGTGTGGACCTGACGTGGACACGGAAGTTTTTCCTAGGCGAGTTATTAGCCAGAGGCGGCGTGGTGTTTGTGAACCTAGGAGACAACCGTTCTTTTTCAGTATTTTCCCTGGCGAGTATTAAACATCGAGAAATACAAGTACAATCGCTAAGTAGGGAGTTGAGTCCCACACATCTGACTGAGTCGCCTTATCATTGGCTATTACTCTGCGTTTTAACCAGGTCTAACCTCCACACTTGCTTTTCACTTATCAATTATAAATAAATGTTTCTTAAAAAAAAAAAATCAGTCATACAGACTCTTATTATGATACATCAGCTGCAGAAGCCGGAACTGACGTCAGTGTTGATCAGCTCCAGCAAAATCAATAAAAGAGGAATATCATTATTTCAACATTATAAAGCAGGACTTTCCCTATTATTAGTAATAATAATCATCCTCATAATAATGAGTCGCGTGACTTCCACCTCCGCAGACGCTCCTTGAAATGAGTGACTGTATCTTCAGACCGGAGCTCTTCCGCACCGTGGTGGCTGAGAGGCAGCAGCCAGTCCGGCCGCGCACCGGATCAATATTTCCGCGCTGTGACACAAGCAGCAGTATAAATGTTCCAAATGTCAATTACGGCTCCGAATTTGTGCAATGACATTTTAGACTTAAAAAAAAGCAGACTACTTGACTTTGTCCTCGATTTGAAGACGTCTTAATTAACCTCTTTTTCTATCCGTATGCGGCACATTTCCATCTTATTTAAGTTTATTGTTGAGTTACCAGCGAAAATAGATAAAACAGTTTAAGCGATCTTTCCAGCGGAAAATATTTGGCTCGGAAAATAAATGTGGACCGCAGTGTTGTTGGCCTTTAGCGTGGATCCGAAGGCCTTGAACACACACACACGAACTCACACGCACGCACGCACACACACAGCCGATCAATACGGAATAAAATTATAATTCCTGGTGGAAATGGAGGATTCGATTAAAAACATACAAGCTAAATGGCAGAATACGGTTAAAATAAGATGTAGGAACTGAAAGAAATAAAACGCCAATGTTATAAAAAGCAAATAAATAAGAAGTTCTTTTTTTTTTTAAATAATTGAAGTCAACCTTTTAAGGAGAGAAACAGTCGCGCCTCCTCTCTTCTACTTGATTGAGGAATTTTCATTATCACTAATTAAGGAAAATGCCATCATGGCCCGAGCAGCAGATGCCCAACCTGCTGCTGCCTTGCTCACGGGTAGATCAACTGCCTCTTCGCTCGCGTTATTCCGCGTCACTTGCTCTGATGTGCGCGCTCATGTGAGATGAATGAAGCATCACTTTACATTACTGGCTCCATATGCCGCCCAATTACCGCACTAACTTTGGGCAGACTCCAATTAGGACAACAAAGAGTGCAACTCTTGACTCCAGATTCGGAGGCCTGGTGCCACTCGTGTGAGTTCAGCATTTCAAGTTGAAGAGAAGGAAAAAGAAATACATGTAAGAAAATAAAGTTCTCTCCTTGTTACTATCATCAGGTTATTTCATTACAAAAAACATGATTACGTTGAACTTTAAATTCGAAATAATAGCGCAGAAAATTGACATAAATCAAATTAATAAGTGACAGAATACAAAGCAGAAAATATAGAAACAAATATCATTTTCAATAATAAATGGCGAAAATTTAAATGGGAAAGCGAAATCCGAAAATAAAAAAACAAACAAACAACCGAAATGCTTTATTTAACGAATATCTAAAATGCCTTTTAGTGTTTTAAATAAATGTCGCCAAACGCCACGTCATTTACCGCATCCGCCATTTTGTGCTGCAAATCGATAAAGTTGGATCAATTCTTGTCTTCTACTATAAACCCAGCGTTTGAAAATGCTTAAAACCGACACATTGGTATGGCGGAAAACACGTATTTTACTGTCAGCAGTTGACATCACACCAGCTGTTTAGTTTTGTTTTTAAGTTAAATATATGCAGAAAAACAGCATGACGTGGTGGTATTCGCTGAGTGGCGTTTGAATGGAGGGCTAAGAAACAAACGGTCGCAGTTCAGCAGAAAAAGGACTCAGATACTGCGTGCAAAATCTGCATTTGTAGTGGACGAAGGTTTCATGGTACGTGCATTAAACGCATCAAAAAGAGGCGTGGACACATTTTGGGCTCGGAATTAAACTCTGAATCTGAAGCAATGCCCTCGATCAATTCAAACGTGCATTAATATGAAATATATTCAGGACATTCCAGAATGAATGAATGAATGAATGGCGTCAGAAGCAACTCAAATTGAGACCCGATGACCCAATCTGCGGGAACAGCCGCAAAAATCCAGATTACACGTCACTGATAGAGTTTCTAAAGCGGTCAGGTGACTTTTTTGTGTCTTCCAACAGTGCGCAAAATGTCCGCATTTCAACTCCTTCTGCGCCACACATAGACGCGCGCACGCACGCAGCGCACGCACACACACAACAGACACACACGCTGACACACACACTGGCAGGTTTTCCGCAGGGCTCCAGATCCAGAACCGGCTCAGAAGCACAACATCATTTTTCACTCTTTCACGCAGAAAGCAGATCCGACGGTCTCCTCGGTCCTCGTCCTTCTTCGGCTTCTCTCGGGTTCCTCTCCCGCCGCAACCACGAAGCCCCGCGCCGAGTAAACATCCCCCGCACCGCGGTCCGATCGCAAATATCCTTCATCCGGTGTTTTAAAAGTGAAAAGCCGGTCCGGGTCCTGCTCCGGTGCTGGTCTGCTCCGCTCGCTGGCGCATTTGAATAGCTGCTCGGTGTCGTTATGGATCCGTGCGCACTGCGAGAGAATCAGTATGCAAATTGTTTCAGTATCAATCGAAAGGTTCGATCCGCCTGAGCGTCAGCCCCTTTGGCACAGGAGGCTGCTTTGGCTGTTTAGGATCAGCAGATTAGCGCACACGCGGACCACGAGTCAACATTTGCTCGAATTATTGCGCAAACTTCATTTCATTTTAAGGTAAATAAAGCGTAGATCGCAGGATGGCGTCATCAGTAACGCCTTTATGTCAAAGTTAAACACGAACATACGTCTTTTCCTCTCGTTCACTGGGCTGACATGACCTTTCAACACCTGCCTTGTGGCCAGGAATTCAAAAATAATAACACATACACTGGCTCTGATTCATCAACCGGGGCAAAAACGAAAAATAAAAGAGTAAAGACAGTCATTTCAAGGTCAGACTAAACGTCAATTTCACTAAATAAATAAGCACGTTCCCCTTTTCTTAAACAATGTTATTTTTTTCTATAATTACTATATTATATATAATACATATAAAAAAAAATCTCGAAAAATATTGTGTTCTTTTCCAAAATCAGACACAAATTAAGTTGCGCCTCAATCAATGAAATTATTCATGAACCAAAAAAATACTTCACTTGTAATATTAGTACTTACAAATTAAAAAAAAAAATCAACCCAACATATATATTTGCACAATACACTTATTAATAAATATTAAACAATTATAGTAGCAGACAAAATAAGACATACATAAAATATAACATAAAATATACTCCAAAATAAGAGATTGCATTTTCGACAATAAAATGTTAATTTAAACAGATCAGAAGTTGTTTTTAGTGTCTCTGAATGTGAAACTATTAATTCGACAATAATTGTTAAATTCAATGTAATTTTATGAATATTTACATATATATGTATGGAAAGTTAAATCAACCAGAAAACAAATGCAAATATTACATTTTACCACATCAAAGCATGGATAAATGGGAGCAATGAGATATATATATATCCCTGCCTCTTAAATAAAATATTGTGATGGATTCAGCCATGAGCACTGGAGCTCCAAATGTGAAGCTGAACCTTTAGGCCAAACTATCCTGATAAAATATTGATAATAAAAATCCTGCAGTCCTGTCAGACAACTACAACTCAATATGGAAATTCAAAAACACATCATGTCAGGTTGTGTCACGCCATCGCACATCATCTCACCAACTACCCACCCAAGATTGCGACCTGACGCTGTATTGATTATCAATATTCCCACGATGACCAGATTAGTCACCGGGAGCCTCGTTGCCATGTAAACGGCATCAATTTACATTTCAAATTCAATTTCAAAGCCAAGCAGTCATGAGGAACACAATAATTCAACAGATATTATTGATCATCTTCGGCGACATATTTGAATAAAACAGTTTGTAATAACCAAGTCATGAAACCTTCATCCAGAAGATCGGAGCAGTTAATGTCACGTCGGACCATCAGGCATCGGAGCTCGCTCTTTTACGTCCCCGAATTCTGGCAGAGCTCCTGAACGAACGACTTTCCATAGTTATTGATTTTCATTAGTGTGACATCAATATTCCCAGGTTAACTGGATTAGGGCCATATTCTGACCGGGGAGTCGCTGTCATGTAAACAGCATCTCCTGACGACCTTTACCTAAATAAAGGTCACAGTGAGGAAAAGCAATAACAGGACAGATGGAGTTTTCCCTTCTTCATGGCCTCATGGAGGTGATGGACACAGAAATGACATGCAGGCACCGAAAAGCGTTCGTGGCATTAGCTCGCCGTCAAACTGAAGGTGAGGTGAGTGTGAACCCCGGATGCTCACAAGTCATTATTTTTGGCAAGTCCAAGTCAGGTCTCGAATCGCTGGTCACAAGGTCAAGTCAAGTCTCAAGTCATGGGTCACAGCCCCAAGTCAAGTCTCAAATTGTTGGTCACAAGTCCAAGTCATGTCTTCAGTCATTGGTCACAAGTTCAAGTCAAGTCTCAAGTCATTGGTCATGAGTCATGGTCAAGCCCAAGTCGTTGGTCACAAGTCCAAATTTAAGTCTCATGTCCTTGAGTCCAAGTGAAGTCTCGGGTCGTAGGCCATGAGTCAAGTCAAGTCCCAAATCAATGGTTATGAGCCAAGTCAAGTCTCAAGCCGCTGTCACGATTCCAAGTCAGGTCTCCAGTGCTATCCTATGATTTGCAGCCACTAACCAGCCTATCAGACCACTGCATTTCAAGAAATCAAAGCATGAACTACGACATCATCATCAGGAGGCGTAATGACAGTTAATGCGTTGATGTTGCAGACGTCAGTGTTCACAATGCTACGTTATAATGTTACAATGGAAGAGAAGAAGCAGATTTTAGGTTAATCTTTACAATAAGCGGAACAGCAGCAGCCAAATGAGCAGCACTCTGTAGTCGGATCTTCCTGAGGTGGCGGCTGTGACGACAGACTGGAAACACAAAACTGATCACGAGTGGTCGTGTCACAAATCACGAGTCTGAGTCAAGTTTCAATTCACTGTTTGGCACAACTTAAGTGCAACTCAAGTGTTGCAACTAGACAACAACTACAGAGTTCAGGACCAGTGACTGGGCAAAGGTGCGTGTAGATGAGTGCATTCATTCTACCTTAAACTGGCGTCCTTTACGTGGTTATCATAAGATATAGCAAGGTCACGTTGGGACGGCCTGGACAGGTTACCGGGGACGATATTGGAGTGCCCAAAGAAAACCATAAAAACACGAGCTGAACAAACAAAAGAAAGGTCCTCACACCCACAACCAATTTCCCATGTGAACGTCAGAACATGTCAACATTTGACCCCAAAACTACATGAGGTTTCTCGCCTACAGATGATTTCACGTTAGCGCAGAAGAAAGATGTGTGAAAGAGTTGGTGCAACACGAAGCAAACATTCTAGCTAGCTAACGTCCTGACTAGAACGTTAGTGGCGCGTTCTTCCTGTCAACAGAAACAAGATCCTAAAACTGTGATACGGGAAATGTGGTGATGCTGAGAGGAATTCGATTCCCATACAGGGCTTTAAAAGTAAACAGAGCGGCTCAGAAGGGCAAGAGAGTCCAGCATCAACTCAGGTGACGACAAAGAAGTGAGTGGACAATCAAAGAGGACGGACAGATGCAGAGAAGCAGCGATGAAAGGAAACAGGCTGCAGCGAGGCCAGAGGAGAAGGAGAGTGTGGTCAGGGGGAGATAAAGCCTTGGCTCCGTTATCCATCTGTCCCGGGGTGAGGGTCTGGCCAGCTGAGCGGGGAGGAAGGGTGAGGGGTCGGTGACCTCGTGGCCTGAGGGCTCGCTGGTCAGTGAGCCAGCAGATCCACTCCAGGGACGGGATTATGAGCCAAATAAAAAAAAAAAAAAAAAAAGAAATTGTGTCGGGGGGAGGGGAGGTGTTTTTCACCACACAAGCAATATCAGGATCAATAAACAACATGATTCATGGTGTAAATAAAGACAGACAGCAAAACAAAAAAACATTGCTACGTTTAACCCAGCCACTTTTTAGCAGCATTTGAGTTGGACAAATATACTTAAGGGAAGTCAGAATTCTGGACTTTCCCAGAGTCTGCGCGTAAATTCAACAACTATTTCATTACACAGCTAAGTTCAAACTCTGTCAACTGGTAGGAAAATGTGGAGCTAAAATCAGCAGAAGGCAGCTAGCTAGGATCAATAAATACCTTTACTGGGATGGAGAGGGTCTATTTTAACAAATGTATTTGACATTTTCAAACCAATATCGAATCGATATCTCCAAGAGAACTTCACAATGGTGTCTTGACTGAAAAGAAGCTTCTCTAAAGGTCGATCGCTGACCCAGTCCAGACCACCTAACCCAGGAGTTGTGACTGAGACCAAACCGAACGACAGCATTTCACTTCTTGATTTACTTGGAAAACTGACTGCAAAATAAAATGTGTCTCTATAGGACTAATGAACTGGTGCTTCAGTCTCTTCTTCAGTCTTGGGCTGGATTCTCTCTGGTGCCAGTCTCAGGTGAGGTGGTCTCCACTACAACGCTACTTTTCATTCCTGCAGTCAGAAAGGTGTATTCATCACAGACAAGTTCTTTGCACTTCAGAAATTCATCCCACTCATGACTCCTCCATGATGCTCATCCAGACAAGCCCGATGCTGAGAACCTCACCCACCGTGTAGAGCCGATCCAGGAAGCGCTAACAGCGCTAGATATGATTGCGGTGACGCAACCTTCGATGGTCATAGCTCCCACTTATTCACGCTTTGATGTGGGAATCTGAAAGACGTGTAAAACACCAACTCCCCTCACCTCTGATCCGAGCCGTCTCTTTTGATCAGAACTTCCAAAAGAATCTGGAAATCACAGAGCATGCTTTTATTCCTCTTCCACCACATCAATACAACTGCCCCCACACTCCTGAGTACCGTAGCCCCCCGCTCCGTCCAACCCTTCTGTACAGGTCCGTCTTACAGCCAGAATTTGACTGAAGAGACC
Organism: Synchiropus splendidus; assembly: GCF_027744825.2. NCBI lineage: Eukaryota > Metazoa > Chordata > Actinopteri > Syngnathiformes > Callionymidae > Synchiropus > Synchiropus splendidus. The sequence continues at coordinate 32,023,609 of NC_071338.1, read as the reverse complement.
AACATCTCACCTCAACACACGCACTAATAATTCATCAGCTCCCTCCGTGTTAGATCACATTTTAATGGCCAATAAAATTCTTTATGGGTCTGTCACCTGTCTTCTCTGCAATCTGAAAGTCTGAGCTAAAAAAAAAAAAAAAAGCCAGTCGACTGTTAGGAATGAACTTCGTTTAACTCAACTCAATTCCCTCATCAGTGCTATTTTCATCATCTCCTTCATTGTTCGAGGTCATTTTGAAACTGACTTCACACATTTCATGGCAAAGCTCCATATGACTTGATAGTGAATGAAGGTCATGTTTGAGGACCCCAGTGCAGCATGGTGTGTTATGATGAAGGGTGAGGCAACTCTGCTTTTAGGATGGGGCGTTTGTATGTTCCCCCGTGCATGTGTCTTTCTACCAGGCACTCTGATTTCCTCCCACAATCCATACTGATGACTCTTGACTCTATAGTGTTGGATGGTGTCTGTGAGTGGTTCTCTGTCTACATGTCCCCAGTGTCCTGCCCAGGGTGTCCCCCATTTTAGAAAGAACCCCTCCGTGAATCCATAGTTCGGTTGCAGTTTTGGGGAACATACGATCTACGACAGCTCGCAACTCATTCTCAACACGAACAGAAGACCTGTCTCCTTCCATAGATAAGGATCAGTAAGTGAAAGCTTGCTGGAGTTCAACTCTCATGAAAAAACATGATCTATTCTACTTATTTGTCTGGACCTTTTTAGCATTCTGCAGTCTCCTTGGGCAAAATGAAATTCTCAAGATAATCTTGTTAGCAGTTATAAGCAGGGCTGATGAACTAAAATCTCCAATTGCAGTTTTAGAATTTTGCTCAGGGACTGAACTATGAGGCTTCACGAAACAGTGTCCTCATTTTCAGAGCTCAGCATCTGGTGTGAAAGGTACAGGAGTGGCAGAAGGGATCTGGGTTGTGATAGGACTGTTAGGTTTTGCTGATACACACGGAATCGTACTCGCGCACCAATTAAAAATGACCATTGCATGGAAGTTAGTTATTTCATTATCATAATGGAGCCACAGGGCGGTGACTAGTCCAGGACTGTATGACTTTGTGGGGACACTTGGCTGGACCCCACGAGGATAATCCTCAATTTGAGGATGAAGATTCCAAAATCACTGGGTCATTATCACTGGGTTTCAGTTTGGTTCAGAGTCCTGGTTCATGTGAGCCATGTGTTTTGGATGGTTAGGTTCAGGGGGAGAGGCTGGGGAAAGGGTTATGGTCATGAGAAACCTCACAATGTCCCCACAAAGATAGAAATACAAGCATGTGTGTCGTGTGCACATCGTGCTGAGCAGTGAGGTCAAGGATTGCCGTCCTTTACTCGTGCCAGAAAATCCATGTCTCACAACACAGGATTATATCTTTAATGTCAACAAGAGAGTGTTTTTTTCTTTGTGTGTTTGTGGCGCAGCAGCTTACGCACAACAGGTCTCAAGGTGCTGCTTGTGAGTGTGACACTGTGCGCGCAGATGAGGAGGCTTCACTCCCAGACATGCAGAGCTCAGTATTATCAAAAGAGTAGGTAAAGTAGTGGGTCTCATACCGAAGAGACACTCTGAGAACTTCTGCTCTGAAAACACTGTGAAGATCACACATGTCTAAACGGTGCAAAGAAGCAAGGACGACCTTTCAACTTGTTTGGCAGGACCATGACTTTGCGTTGTCGCTGTACTTGTATAGCAATTCTTACAGATGCGCAGGGGAGCTGGACTGATGCATCCCCACTGCAGGGTTTGCATTAGACGGACTAATCAGAGTCGGACAGGTTGTGTTTTGGGGCTTGAGAGGATTAGCAGGGAAAGTGTCGGGGTTAGAGACGATGATAGCTGCATCTAAAAAGAGGATTACACAGGTTCCATCTACCTGCCATTATGGGATTACTGACAGCACCTCCATCCTCCTGCAGCACAGGGCCTTCTCTATACGTCCGGACCACAGGACACAAGGGGGAGGGAGGGAGGGAGAGGGTCCTGCCGAGGTCAGCAGGTAGAGAGCTGTGCTGAAGCTGCCAGTAGAACTTCAGAGGGAGTGTGGAAGTTTGGTGTCCCACCGCTTAATCCCAGATTAGATGGAGCTTCTTCATGTAGAATGTGATACCCTGACTTTTCAAGCGCTGATAGTGAGGAGAGCAAAAGTGCTGAGTGTGCATTGGAAACTTTAGAAGACTCAGTGATTTGATGGAACACCAAAAGTGCAAACAATCAAATCCTGTTTTAACTGCAATACAAATACTTGTTGTAATGAGGAGGCTTAAATTGTTAAAAAAAACAGAGAATTTTGCTAATATCGTAGTAAAATATGATGGTATATCCCCTACGTTTAGAAAGAACTGTAGATGGATTTGAGGTGGCAGGAATTGGGCCAACTCTTGATGGAGCTTCACGAAACTGTGTCCTCATTTTCAGAGCTCAGTAGAGGGCGCTCTCCATTTAAAAACGATGTGAGGTTTCACAGAAATGGTTGATCAAATGCAAATATATTAGAGTACTGTGACAACACTGTTTCATGAAGCCTCATCAGACCAACACAGCTGTCATACACAAATTCACTCAGGCAGTTTCATTGTCATGGAACTATCATCGACCAATTGTGAAGAGGTGAGATGTGAGTGGCAGCTAACGTGGGGCATCTTGACATGGGAGACTATAAACAACTATTAAATTAGTCACAGACGGTTTCATGAGTCATGGCGTCATCGTTCTCCTCCCGATCCGCAGTAAGAAGAGCAAAGGTAGAGGCTACGGGACCGATTCAGGAAGGACACATCAAAGGACACACACCTTTCACACCACATTTTGAGCAACTAAAATTCAAATATAAAGTTTAAGCACTTAACACGTAACATACATGTTAAGTGTTTGTTCAAACTGTTCACACTGTGTACTGACTTGTTGACTAACCGTTAAGGCAGTCTGTGACTAGACCACTATAAAAACAAGCGTTACAGTCCAATAAAAGGAGCGCAGCACCGTAGGAACTCAAGTCGTTTTGCATTTGGTTACAGTACATCAGTGCATCACAGCTTTGTGCAGACAATATCTGTGTTGTGCACCTGTATGTGTTTCGGTCTCTTTCAGTGGAGTAATGAAACAGGTTGTGAAGAGGTTCTTGGTTTGGACTACCATCCAATCATCAGGAGTAAAAGCAAAGAGGATTTCTTAAAGCAAAACTCTGATATGATCTTCTAATATATCGTATTATTCATCTCTTCTGGTCCTCTAACTCGCCTCCAATACTCAGCAGCGAGGCTTCCCACTGCCCCGCAGGTATGTGGACCTTTCAGGAGCCCACTGGACCCTCAGATCCTCAGGTTGCTCCCAGTCCAGTGGTGACGAATGCTTCACATTAGCGCACCTTGTCTGTAATGCTCCAAAAATTGGTCAACAGGTTCCTAGGCAAATATTTCCAGATCTGTCGAGATGACCTTCACATATTGACCTTTAACTAACTCCCGTAAAAGTTGGAGGAGCCTGCTGCCAAAGTCAATTTGATGAACGCCACTGTTCGATTGTTTTACATCACAAATTTTACAAAGTAATTTTCACAGACTAGTATTTTATGATGTCATCCGGGTCCAAACCCTGACTGCCTGTATGTACATTTACACATACGTACTAGTCTATGCTTTTATATCCCTCCCTTTAAAACAACCTTGTCTCTTGTATATATGTGTATGGTCTTCATACATTAGTGTTTTGTTTACGCCTGGCCTGTAAAAGCACTTGAGGAACTGCGTTCCGACGACTGTTTTGTGTCAACAGACACACTTCCCTCTGCTCGTCTGTACCACACATTCAACTTCATAAAATCCAGACGCTGTGGAACAAGACATTTTCTTTGGGGATGAATTTATGATGCTACACACACGCGCTTACACAAAGCCACAACACCGCATACTGATCTGGCACCGTCTCTGGCAAAACCTATTGTTCATTAGTCATTGTTATTCTGCTTTGATGTAGCTGTAATGGGCTTTCGATGTGCGGACCGGCTCCATAAAGACCCCTGTTTAGTAACGGCCACAGTTTAAATGCTCTTAATGTGCCGCTGAGGTGTAGGGAGGGGCCAGCGGCGGTAAATCACAGAAGGGGAGTGGAGGTGGAGGTGAAGAAAGGAGCGATTTGAGAGTGGAGGGAGGAGGTTCAGGGACAGTGGAGGGGGCTGGAATCTGTGTGTGTGCATTCTGACGAGGCAGAGTCTCTCTCCGAAACTGCAGATGTGTTTACACAGCACAGGTTCACACAGCCTCTCGCTCTCTCCGACACACACGCATATGCATGCTAACACTGGCCACAGCGGACCACACCAGCCTGTGTGTGTGTGTGTGTGTCCCGTTCCCACTCAGCTTAGTGTAAACACGGCCAGGCCGCTATCAGCCGCCCCATTGTTTTCATCTGATCACTAATCTTCAATGGTTCAATCATTATCCAACCAGAACCTCAGCCAAGGGCCGCGCAAACACTACTGTCACCGAGTGGCGCCTCTTCTTTAATATGTTACCATCGCTCGTCAACACAAGGCCACACACCAAGAGAGTAACCCTGCAAAAATGTTCACTTGAAAACAAGTTCTAGAGGCACATTCTTTCAGCTGTTTTCTGTTTGGAGATAATCGCCATGAAAATAGCAAGAAATGGATGGAAGCGACTGTCAACAAGTGTTGCGCTAATGGCTACATACAAGAAACGCTCGGTGCTTAAGGCTCCTCGTTCTCTTTCAGTGCTGTCCTTCCTCCCTCACTTCTTCACAGGACTGTTCAACTCTCATGAAGGAAGGGGAAGGAAGGGTTTCACATCCTGCATAGACAGAACATTCCACCCTTTTCTGACTGAGAACCCCGGTCTGGTTAAAAAGCCTAGGAGCCATATATATATATATATGTACAGTATATAGCCCTTTACCTGGTTTTACCTCATGAATTCAGAGTGAAACTATAAAACTAACTGCGTCATTCATGGTGCTTTTCATACAGAGCTTTATCATTATTAATCCCACAATTTACACTCCAAATAGATTGATTCTTAATGCTTCCGGATTTCAGACAGAAGCATTGTACTAAAACGTTTATTTAAGGTATTTTTATTTATTTTCTTTTTCAGCAATTAAAGTAGTGAATGTATTTTCCCCACAAAATTTAGACCGCATCTTTTGACAATATATTCATCAATTAAATCATTACGTTTGCTAAAATGGAGAAAAATAACAGACGTTTTTAGTTTTCCTTTCCTTTGTTCAGTTCATCATGTTATGGCTTATTTTTCTTTATCCTTCAGGTCACAACATTCCCAGTTTCTAATGTGACCCCTGAGGAAATTGAATTTCCCACCCCTGACTTAGAGGAATTGATCCTCATCCCGGATGGACATTCCTAACAGGGCCATCTTTTGTTGCCAGATCTTCATATTTAAGTTCAGTGCCCCACTTTACTTAGCATTATAATTTAACGTGTGAATTGTTGTGTAGTTCAGTGTGATTGTGTAACTGTAAAAAACACTGAAATCTCACCACAAAAATCCCGCTCATCCTTCTTCAGCCTAAAACAACAGCCTAAACATCTGTCAACACACAATGATACAAGCTCATAGGTTAAGCACACACACACACACAGAGCAGAAGTTGTTGCCGTCTCCCGGCCCGAGTGGTCTCTATCATTCCAGGGGCAAATCTAATTGCAGGTAAATGTACAGTGCAGCTGTGGAGACGGGCGGAGAGGCCGGCGACATGGTTAGTATTGGTCGGGATGACTGATCAGCCGTGCTCTAACAACATTAGACTGTGGAGAAGTGGCTGGCTGCCGGCCCCCTCCCCCCTGCAGCCTCTTCTGAAGGGGGCGCTGGGCGTGACTGGACCCCGCTGCTCTGTCTCCCACCTATGGAGAAACCAGTACTGCGACCCAAAACCAGCATCTTCACTTTCATGGTGAATTGTTGATGTGGCTCTTTTAGACTTTTTTTTATGTTCAGCTGGGCCACGACTAAATTATTGAAGCTCAGTATATTAGAAGGATAACTGGGCAACGCCGTGGTGCAGTGGGATGTTAGGCAACTTGTGAACACACCAGAACTCTGGTTCATTCAGAAAAAAACGTACGTTAAAACTTATTAAATTATGGTCTTTTTCTCTGGTCTGTGCAGGAAATAGAGTGGATTCACACTGAGCTGATTTATTGAAGGTTTACTTGTCATATGCACTAAACTTTCTTTTGTATTGGGGTCAATATTCACAAGAAAAATACAGCAAAATAAGAAGGAGCAAGGAGGGAAAGAATATGGCTGGACAAAATTTTAGTAAGTTGTTTAGCCTGTCTCCTAAAGGGGGTATAACAGCAGCCATATTGCAGAACTATCACCCCTCGAGTTAACACCAGTGCCAGCATGAACCGGAGTTCTTTAAGAGCGGCACACGGCAGGTTCGAAATGGAACAAGTCCGAGGGATCTCAAGATCTGATCAGAGGTTATTAGCAGTAAAAAGCTGCTGTGGTTGAGGGGAGGAGAGACGTCGTTTACAGGGTCAGCGCCTGGCCACACGGAGCACTGAAGAAAACACACACACACTCTGGACCGTAAAGGGCAGCTCATTACTCAGTGAGAGCTCAGGTTTCCAGCGAAGACCTCTCCATTAGGCCCCCAGTTAGGAAGAAATGAATGGCTGGAGCTTCTCTGCACTCATAAACCATCCACAGCAGGAGAAAATGAGATACAAGTAAAAGGAGGGAGGGGATCTTCCAGGTTGTGTGTGTGCGTGCAGGACAGTCCTCGGGGTCTTTGAGATGGAAATGTCCAGCTGGCTGACCGTCTGCTGCCTGACCCCGCAGCTCAAGGTCAAAAGCCAGGGCCCCTCCAACCAACCGGCCGCTGACCAACACACTCCGCACAGCGTCCGTGGGCCACTCGTGTTTGCTCCTTTTCTTTTTTTTTTAAGGAGACCGAGAGCGTGTGCGTAATTGATCATTTAATCTGCCTGACATCATAATCCCATGCGCGTGTTTAACTAACTGGCTGACGGAGCCAGGGAGCGGAGTAATTATCCCGTCTTGATACATTAATAACGACGCATCACTCACCTCTTGTGGGCCCGGATCAATCGCCCGAACGGTGTTTTTGTGCACGTAAATGCGTGTATGCGAGTGCTTAGCATGCATGTTGGACACACGGCGTCGGCCATCACACGCGCAGCCGCGACCTGCAGTGGGGATAAAATGGAGCCTGCGATGACTCTGCAGCGCCGATATTACACCCAGGCTCTATAAACCACAAATTGGAAAGGAAACAATCAATGAAGATATTGGAGCGAATGCGAGACGTGCTGCGCATCGACGCGCACGCATATCATCTAAAAATGGAAGTGCACATTCAAAACCAATCGCAGGGAGGACGGCGACGCACACAAACGCCAATCAAATTAAACTGCAGCTGAAACAAAGAGACCTGAGCGTGCGTGAGTGTGTGTGTGTGTGTGAGAGAGTGAGAGAGAGAGAGAGAGCGTACGTGCATCTTAGGAAAATTATTGCTATTGATTGAAGGCGGAGAAACGTGGAAATGCTAGCAGATGGGACATTTGCTGTGAGTGGCTGCAGATGAGTCGAGTCATCCCTGAAAGGTCGCGGCAGCTCAGGAGCCAAACACCAAATGTTTCCCGGACGTCCTCCTCCCAGGACTTAATCACCCCGGGTGTCACTGGTCGCCTCTGCACATTAAGGCGCCGTCAGGAGAAGAACTTCTTCAACTAAAAGACACTTATTATTGTGCTGACATGAAGAAAATGGCCTTTTGACTGGAGTCTTATTTTAGCGACCGCTTCAATGGAACTGATCGGAAAGCTGAATTCCTGACGACTCACAAACGAATACATTTTAAATATGGAATATAATGGATGAGAAGATCACTTGACATCAGAGACACATTTCAAGCAGGCTGTCTAAGAAGACATTCTATTGGCAAACTTCATCTCTAGAATGGTCCACGTCCAAGACTTCTCACCTTCATCAAGTTTCTACAGCGATTCTCGACCAAGCAAGTCAGGTGTAACAGCCGTCTCCTAGTGGCATCTGCTCAATCTGTGTCCACTGTACTGAACCACCGAGTGATTTTCCAGACTTGATTCTTGCTTAAGGCTCATTTGTGTGTATAGAAATGTTTCTTGGGCAGCAAAAGTGGCTTTTAAACCTTCATTTGGTGTGTTAAAAAGGCGAAATGTGAGAAAGAGGAAAATCTAAAAAATGAATACCATCCAATCATCATGTGACCTCCCTGTTGTGAGACCAGAGCACTTACTGTGCCACACGACGACGCTGCTCTTCCAAAAGATTCAACCTACAAGGAGTCATGCTAATATCCTCAAGATCATCCGAACTGAAAAACCATCTCCATCCAAAGAAAACCCAAGCATTTCCTCACATAACACCCATAAAATGAATTCCATAATTCAGTTAAGTCTACAATTAAAGAACCAGTAAAAAGCTCGAACACTATTCTTACTACAGATCCCACAATGCACTGCAATAGGTGAACCTCTACCCTTGATAGATAACTTATCTAAACAAGCTTCCTGAAGAAGGTTAATTGACAAAGTATATTCTGATGAGCTTGTACCACATTCCATCAGTCTGTCTTCTAATATGTGTCCTAGGATTGAAAGTCAATTCACATCAAGTGTCCAAGGTATTATCCACTCAAGAGTGTCAAATTCATCGCAGCTGACATCTTCTTGTTTTGAAATGCAGTTGAGTCAAGTTCCACAGCACAAAAAAAGGGAGTTCTCAAGTGTCCCTGGACAAACATCTGTCTCTGAGAGCAGCAGGGACGTCTGTCTCCGTGTCCACTGATGCCCGTCTGTCTGATCTGATTCAAGTTAGGAGCCTCAGTAGTCGTTCACATTACACCAACAGCTCAATAGAGACGCTCCGCATCCTCGAGACACACACATCACACACACACACACTCACACGCAAGCAAGCTTTTCGCTTTGAGTCAAGTATTTAGAGCTCTGAGACATTGGATTCAGAAAATGCTGCCATTAATATGTCCATTTCTGATCACTCCCAAAACAAACTCAGTATCTTCATCTACTCGGCTTCCATTTCACTCCAGCAGCTCAAATCGATATAGCGACAACATTGTCACAGAATAGTTGACACAACAACAACAACGGCAGTGTCACACGAATCAACACAACCATTTTACTACTTCATATACTGTATATTTTAATTAAAACAACAAGAAAATACAAGGAAACTAAAACACCCTGAACTGCAAGAGATGAAGATGAGGAAAAAAAAGAAAAAAAAAATCATCAATAAAGTTAACTCAACATATAACTTCAAGCAGGTATCGTTTCACTCAACTAATCAACAATTTTCCAGGTATGTATTTATGGTTTTCATATTAGAGGCATGACGCTGAAGTCTGACGCCACTTACTGGTCAACAGACTTTGCACTGTGGGAGGAAACTGGAGTACCTTGGAGCAAAACACAGGAAGGACCCAGGTTCTTAATAAGGCCTCCAGCACAGAGACCCGACCTGGTACCCTTCCAGTAACAATAACCACTGACCTACTACACAAATATATTTACATGAACACAGAGACATGCTGGAAAAACATTCGAAACGTTAGATACATAGCAATGAAAACAAATGACCTCCATTCCAAACACGGCACCATACTGTACACACATGCATGCCCACGCCGACACACTAAACACAGGACCAGGTCATAGGTTCACACAGAAATCAAATATACACACATGCATGTTTGTTTCGCTATTTTTGTGAGAACCTCTCATTGCCATCACCCTTTCCCCTGCCTCTCACCATTAACTTCCCATAACAAATGGCTAACCTTAACCAGGACACAGAACCTGACTTACACACAATTACAATAAACTACTTTTACTACTTTTTAACCCTCTAAACCTTATGAGGACAGGTCAAAATGTCCTCACAAGAAGAGGGCTTGTGAAGACTTGGTCCTTACAAGTACGGCAAAACACACACACACACACACACACAGACTCACACACGCACACACACAGACACACACACGCACACACACACACTTGAATGTGTGTGCATAAGAAAACAGAGTAAGAAAACACAGAAATGGAGATGTCACAATGTACATCAACAAATATGAAAATAGATAGACCCAAACACACAAAGCAGAAACAAAGGCGCACACACAAACACACAGTCAAAACGGCAGCCTGGACTTCTTCAACTTAATTTGACACTAAATCGATTTGATCCCTCGTCATCTCAATAATGATAGAAAAGATGTTAAATGCAATAGAATCTCTGAAATCTAATATTTTGGGGTCGAATCGTTTAATGAAGAGCAATCTGACTCGGGACTTTCACTTTTCCTCCAGTGCGCGATCAGTTAGGATGCTGTTGTTCCAGATGCTTCTCTGATAACGCCGAGCTCGGGTGAGTCACCAGAGGCAGCCGGCACACACAGGCGCACAACTGCTGCTCCCACACATCTGCTCTTGAATTACAGCCCTCGGTTCGTGGGTAAAATAAAGGAGCACCTTCTGAAATGTTGATGGATCCAGGGTGAATCACTTTGATGACTGATTTAATGTTTCATTTACTTAACCATGATCGGATACAGTTTTAGTTTACTTGTGCTCCTCCTTGCATGTTGCAAATACAGAGCACAGACCTCACCGTAACTCACATATTTTACAAAATAAGCACACACTGATGAAAATAATCAGAAATAAGTCTTGAAATGACAACTCAAACTAAAATCCACACAACTCCAACTTTAAGGTTTGGTACTTTTATATGTTTAGTCATTATTACTTTACACCCATGTGTTAACACATATTTCTTCCTACTTAAAGATAGGATTTTACCTCGTTTTAAAACTGTCAAAAATGTATAAAAAAATCTTGCAACTTTCAGGTTGAATCTACCTGCATCTGCAGTACATCAAATTGCTGTGAAATGGCCACTTAAAAAACACCATAAAATAACCATCCACAGGGGAGTTTAACATCAACACGGCCATTTTGGGCCCAGATTTTCTCAAGAAAAAAACAGCTCAAATGTAATTAATTTAAGGACTGACTCAAGAGTCTTCTCAACTACAGGATCCTCTCTCTTTACTTCAACGTTCTTACTTTCCTTTCTTGTGAGATACACTTTTTTCCCCACATACAATTTTGAGTGGAGTGAAGTTACACCCATTGGTGGCCTGAGTCCAAACGTAATGTGCTGCACAAGCTGAATTTTCCCAGTGAATTAACAAGTTCCTCCTGTACAAATCACACACAATCAGAGTAGCAGTAACTTCAGACATTGGACATGTATTTACAAATCCGGGCCGTCAAAATTGCTGTGTGACAGAGGATTAATAGTCTTGATTATTTTGAGCGAGTTATTTTGAGGGGTCACAAATTCTGTGGATCTTGTGAAAGTCTCATACCTGACAGCACAAGATTTCAGGAGTGCAACTTAAAAAGACACTGAGGAGGCTCATGTGGAACATTTGAAAGAGAAAAGTTGGATTACTAAATCACAGTGGACACACTGAAATGAAACATCTGCGTCCACGTTAGTGACCTCATTAAACCTCATTAAAAAAATCATTAAAACTATAGCTAAAAAGGTATATTATAGCCTCGGTTCAGGGCATCCTGAAGACACCATCAACCGGAAAACATGAGAAATGGGACGCCCCAAATTTCCGATCATTTCTGAGTGTGTTCCTATGTGTGGTAATTTCGCCAAATAAGATCTAAATCCGCTGATTCTCATTCCATCACAAGCGCCATATTTGTTTTCCGGTGGAATCTTGCGGTTATCCACATCGTGATTGTTCGACACAGGATGGAAAACCACTGTTATTGATGGGATGACCCCCCCGCCTCTCCGGTTGACGGACATTTGGATGTCTGGAAATCTGAGCTAAAAGAATCTTCTTGAGTGAGGGGCCAGCAGTACTTTGATCCAAGAGGAAAAAGATGATATAGACACACAAAACGAAGCGTTTAGGACTTTGTCGCCGACCAGGCTGTCACGGTCAAACACACAATGAGTTCTGTCCATTCAGGCTTTGTTAAGTCTTTGACTGTATTTTGTTCAGCATTATTGGAATATTGATTGAATTCTTGCAAGGTTTGAGAGACGTGTGGTATTTATTTCTTCCACACTCAGTCGTACAAAAGAAACCATGTTTTCACCACCGAATGAAGCCGCAGCGATTTCCATTTGCTGCTCTGAAAACCAAGATTGTGTATGCGTGTATATATTATTTATGACGGTTGGTCAGAAACAGAACTTGAGACAACAACTACTCCTGTTGGGGTCGATATCAGCTGTGATTGTGCGCCTAAGCTTCAGCTTAGTGAACAGCAGCTTAGACTTGTTTATTTTCGCGAGTATACCTTTAACTTACATGTGAGAGGTGTGCGGCAACTCGGGTGCGTTTGTAGGTGTGAGAGATTACCCATGCTGTTATCAGCGGCGAGCTGCCATTCACTCCTCTGAAATGAAAGGTTTTCCTCTGTCACAAAGCAGTTTCTTTGTTTCCATGGTGCTATGATTCTGTCAAAATCCCAGGGAAAACAGAGGGGGGGAGCGAAAAAAAAATCAATGCCCCCCAACAGCAGCAGCAGTCTCAGCTTAGCAGGCGGCCGCCGCGCGAGTCCGCACGCCAACACATGCATACACACCCAGCGACCCTGCTCGACAAGGCTTTTGTTCGCCCACTTCTGAAACAACAACTTGGGCGAATGTCAGCGGGAATAGTTAAAACCGAACCAATCCTCAGAGCTTAAGCTAGTTTCCTCGCTGTTTTTCTTTCTGGACATATAAACCAGATCATATTGGCAGGCGCCCGCGGTGAGTGAGACGAGCTGGGAGTGTAAATTACTCTTGCACCCGCGCATCCCACAGTGTTGTTTGTTAAAGATTGTTTCCGGTAGACGAGAAAGGAGGTCAACAAAGGATTTCTGGCCAGGAAGTCAGAGCTTCAGGTCGAAAGAAATGACCCCAGATTGATGCTATTTCATAAAGACCCTACTGAAACACTGGCTTAAAAATAGCAATGAAAATCAACAGAAAAATGGAGTAGAGGTGGCAGTGACCCAAAGTACACACACAAGGATGGCTGTGACCAGAACAGCTCAATGGTCATCCTTACTTCTATGCAGTTTTCAGTCAAACTTACAACACTACATCTTCAACCCCTGTTCCCCTATATATAATAGCTATAGGCACGAGCAAGATCTATGTGATAGTACACAATTGTGGACAAAAGTGTTTCACTTTAATCATTAAAGCAAGAAGGAGACGCCATTTGGATGGTTGATGTTATGTGGACAATGCACCACATTGTCCAGGGGTTTTGGAGGTGTAAAGAAGCAACCTACGAACTTTGCTGATCAGGCTCACCCGTGCTGTTAATATTGAGTCTCTTATACACACTGAGCAGTGCTCAATACAGTGTTTCAGCACAGCCATGATGAACTGTGTGTAACTAGACAACAAGTGTGTGTCCCCTCCTGATGACATCACTATACAGTTTTAAATTCAACTTATACGCCACATGAAACATTTCTATCCACAATAAGATGAACCCGAATGGACCTGGACAATATATTGCTTGTTAATGACTCACTCCATGGTTCAGTGTGAGAAGCAGTTTTATCGTTGTCCATTATTTAGACAGCATTAACCTTTTATACCACAGTATACATACTATTATCATTGTCCAACAATTAAAAAAAACCTTTCATAATGTTGTTCAGATTATTGCACCTCAAATTCTTAATAGCACTTTTTTTCCCCCAGTATTTGTCAATATCTGTATCAATATATCAGGATTCCCCATCTTGGCCTGGACTCTGGGAACAAAGTGGCCAGTGATGCACTGGCGCTGCAGCGCTTGGGAGTTCCGGAACCTCTGTGCTTTCTATCAAACTAGCCTACATTCATGTCAGTAAAGGTGGAACCTAAGTACGAGACACTCAGATGGAAGTATACAACACCCCTGCCTGCCGAACATGAAACCTCACGCATTAGAATTCTCTTAACTTGGCAGGTTCCACACTTCCAAAATTCCAAGCACATTTGAGGGTTTTCTGCACCTTGAATTTAAGTGCAGTAGTCCAAGGAAAAACTTAAATGCCATCCAATGGAATTAACTAACACAGTGCTTTCTATACATCCCATTTTGGACTAAGAGTGGGTTCACTGTTGAGGCATCACCCGTGCTAAACACAGGCACCCAGTGGGGGGCCACAAAACTGCATCCTGGGGCCCGCAAATGGCCCACGGCCCCAAGTGTGAGACCCCTGATGTAAAGTATGACATCACTGGAATGTCCAAGATCACCCCTACTGATAGATACATACTATAGTTTCCATAGTTTCTGTGAACAAGGAAACAGCAATGTGAGCCAAGTATGAGTCAAACAAAGGCGTCTCTAAGGTGTTGAGTTTTGTGAGCATGTATTTCATGAGAATCCTGGATTGGAGGCCAAGGAGTGCGCTGATCACTGCAGGGCAATGAGAAGTGGGCCCATTGAAGTTGATATGAAGGACCGAATGGAACAATTTAACCAGTGCGTGAGTCTGAAGAGACGTCATGTAGCACAGTGTGAAGGACCACTGGATGTGGCACAAGATTGAGTATGCAAACACTCCTTGGTGTCCAGGTCAATGTTAAGTACCTTGCAATTAAAGAGCTCATCAATGAAGACAGAGCGATACAGCAGTTGTCAACAATAACAGCTTCATTTCCTGCGCTACAAACACACCTGGATTGGTTGGAAAGTATCACACTTCAACTCAGGCTGCCCTGCAGGTCAACAAGTGTCTGGTTTACTTGTCGCTCATGAATAAAGCAAACGAGATGAAGTAGAAATACAAATTGAGTGAGCAGTTTGAATGCAAGGAAGGGCCAGCAGCATTAGAGATTATCAGCCGCCTCTTTCCATAACAGCATCTTCCAACTCGGTGACCTTTGTAGTCGACCTGGAGCTGAATAATGTGGCACCAACTACCACTGTTTCACACACACAGTGACCCAGTGAGTGAGGACCGGCTGACACACAACAAAGAAGGATCGTGGAGAATCTTAATTTTCCGTTCTCTGATCAAAGACGTCACAGATGTGGGTCACATCAGACCCCTCTGAAGGAAATCATGGCCAAAAATACTTTTTTTTGTGTCAGACATGTTGCATTTAATGTCTGCAAGACATGCACTCTCAACAGCCAGAAATGTTTTGGTTTTGACTCAAACAAAAGCTCACATCTACAAGTTGCATCTATGGTGTTTGTAAGCCGTTCAAAAGACTTTAGAAGGACCTGGTTTGCGGCTTACGCCTCTTAAAAAATATTGTTTGGGGGTTTTGAAGCTTTACCACTGCTGTGAAGAAAGAAAGTGTGTGTGTGTGCAGCCTCCGATGGATAATATGAGGCCATTAGTGAGTGTGTTTTATGTGTCCTTTGAACCTCTTCATGCTCCTCAAGAATCTTCAAGGCTACAGACAGACGCACAATAGACAGAGTGAGGTCTGTGTGTGTGTGTGTGTGCGCGCGTGCATGCGTGTGCACGGTGATGATAAAATGCCACTTGCTGGTGCTCAGCCAGAACGTCACAACTCTTCAAAGTTGAATTAGTACACATCATAGAATCACTTCATCTGAGAGCACATATTCACGAAAGGAACCATCCTAAAAGTTGCTCCAGATTACAAAAAATAAAATAAAATTGAGAAACTCCTTTCAGATCAAATCCTAAAAAATGAACTCACGAGTGTGGCAAGGTGAAGAGAGTTCAACTGGAAGCATGAGCTGAAAAAAATTTATCTCACTAACTCAAAGGTCACACTGCACTTTCAAATGTCCCGATTGCTTGAAGATGTTTTTGATATAGCATTGGATTTCTGGAGAGAACGACACAAAGCCAAGCAAGAACACCACAGATGGTTTTTTTTTTAACAAGATGAGTGGAAAAAAGTGGCGGTAGAAAGATGATTGCAGATTAAAAAAAATAGATTTTCATCATGAAATCAGTGCCTCCTGGTTTGTGGTGACTTTTATGTTTTTACGCATCCGATTTTAACAAAAATTACGGTGAAAGGTATCAACTATTTAAGTAATCCTTTATGGTTCTGGGGGGAAATATAACATGAAATAAGGGCATTTGTAAATTGCCTTGTGTAAAACTCGTGTCAGTTTTTGGTTTGGATGGGCGGAGTCTGAGAGGTAAAGGTGGAGAATGTATGTGTGACCGGAGTTCGTAAGTTTCTCATTCATCCTGCCAATGAAAACAGTAGCTGCTGATGTGTTCCACAGGGTCGGGATGTAGAGGGTCAGAACAGCCTGGAGAGAGATGGATCTGGAGGTCAGCCATGTTTGTTTACATCCGCCCTGTATAGTGTTCGGGTGACGCTGCACTAGTCAGTTCCGCTTTTTACTTCCCTCTATTCATTTCAATCATGGGAATTTGGACATTTAGGATTCAGGATCCTTCACGTCCGAATCGTGACCCCTGGCAGCAATATTTGTGGGCGAATGTGAGCGTTTCATCTCGACAAGCAGGGAGGGAATATGATGCTGCACATGACGCTTAGAGGGGTGGGCGTACTACTTAAGCTGTCTTCAGTTTGGTTTTCAGGTGAAACATTGTTTTTGATGACAGAGAAATGGCAAATCAATCACTTAAGGAGCAGATGCAAACAAATGTCGAATTAAAATCTTGACAAGTAAAACTTGGGTCAACTTGTGCAACTTGTGATGTAAAAAAAAAAAAAAAAAAAAAAATATATATATATATATATATATATATATATATATATATATATATATATATATATATATATATATATATATATATATATATATATACAGCTAACATTTAACAAATTGCTAATGCTAATGACAACTTTGGTTAGGAAGCCAAAACGTTAAAAAGAATACAACCAACATTGTAATATTGACAAAAAGTGTCAATTTACGAGTACAAGTGAAGCAGAACTAACATAACATAGCTCACCACAATAGCATGCTAACTTGCGTGGCAGACGTAGCTTCGCCCAAGCTGAAGCTCCACATCCACCGACAGCCAGCAGACAGGCAGATCTAATAAGCATCTCAGAGGTGGCTTCTTCACCATTACATCAATGCCATAAATCTTGATTCTTCACATTGATCACAAACATTTTCTGCAAATACAATCTGTGATATAAAAGCTAATGCACCAAAAGCTTAAAAGAAATCAATTTTTATTCCACTAGAGCGACGCATACCTCCCGAAAGTAGAGAAAAATCAAAGCCGATATATACATTTCCACATGAAATCATTCCTTTTTGGCCTAACGAAGTTCGGGAGAACATAAAGCGCAATAGTTTTGGGGAGGGATGGCCATGAGATGCAGGAGGAGTCTAGACCATTAGATTTATTACCCAGGGGCCACACGCCAGAGTGCATGATGGGAAAGTGAAGCAGCCCATCTAAAAGACATTAGAGACAGGCGAGCACTCCTAGGTGGGTGAAGTCATAACCCCCTGCAAACCCAAACTCTGTGGAAGACCTCCAGAACACAGATCAGTGACATGAATTATTAAAGTTACAGAAATTCACTTTTGTCATCGTTCAAGGAGTTCTGGAAAAAAGTTCAGCCAATAAATATGCGCCTCAGCCTTTGAGGACTTCAAGCACTGGAGTGACTGAAAGCAGGTATGTTTCTCTGCACTATTCCGTGGAGGATGAAGTCAAGGCTGGAGGATGACATCGCCATCAGGCACGTCTTGCTCAAGGACAATCCACACTTTCTGAGATTTGAATTCTGATCAGATTCAAACTCCTTTTCTGAAAAAAATATTGAATATCATATCTTACACATTCCTTAAGGGCGAAAATAAATTATTTCTGAATACACGCAGCCTTATTGAATTATAAAACTGTTAAAATATGTGAGTGGGTTTTTATAATGCATGTCACTCATACTTTTAAATATGTTTGGGAAAATACTGATCATTCTGATACTCTTCTGATACACTTATAAGGGAAGCAGGCAGGTCAACTATCCCTGGAGGAGGAGCTCAAGTATCTTGTGAGAGAAGGATGAAATGAGAGATTGACAGCTGGATCAGAGCAGTATCTGGTGAAGAAAGAGCTGAGCCAGAAGGCTACATTATCAGTGAATATTGCACTTACAAGCAGCTGAAATGAGTTTCTGAGGCTCGGTCATCCGGGTGAAACTCGAAGTAGAACCACACCGCCACGCATTTACAGAAGTGAGTCGAGGTAAATCTTTCATGGATACCTCCTGGAAGAACTGGGTGGAAGCCACGGTGCAGACCCAGCACTCGCTGGAGAGTCTCTCACTCAGAATACTTCTGTCAGTGTTCAAACCAGACCTTTAGCACCATATGGGGAATGTTTGTCTTGGTCTTGACACCAGTCAAGGAGCCCTCCTTCCCTAAAGGAAGACTGCTAATGAGGACCGTTAAGGGCTTACGACGCCCTCTACTGTTCTCCTAGTCAATGCCGCTGTCAACGCCCTAACACTCCCTGACAACCGCTCTGCAGACCCCATACACTGAGGAAAAAATCCTAGCAAGAATGTTGTTGGTATTCCCACAATATGGAGGACGTTTTTCGGCATGGAAAACTGAAGACTTTAGACTTTAAGTAATTGTTTGAGAAACGTGTATTACCATATCTACATCATACAGCAATACATGTATTCTGTGATATTTTGATTTAATGCCAATGACATGCATTTATATTGTACATAATAATGAAAAAAGGATAAATATTACTCCCACCTGAGCTCAAAGAAAAGACAATATCATCATTATCATCGATCATTATTTTGTGGTGTTAAGCAAAAAAAAAACAACACTCTCAAAAGGGCCAAAGTTGATGAATTTCATAACTAAAACTACAAAACCCGTCCACCGTTTTCTCCCTTTTAATATTTCACTGCCATGAAAACATTTTCCATCCGTCAAAATTTGGCTTCATGAGATGTTTTCCAAATTTGAGGAATCAATAACTGAGTTTTCTCTGAAGAAATCATTTATAAAAGGAGAACTTTGTGTGGATTTAGTTTTCTAATGGATGGTGTTTAGGGGTTTTGGGAGTAAATAACAGCCTTTCATTAGCTTCAGCTCAGCTGCTGGAGGCCTTGAGCTCTGAACGTTTACTTCTTTTGCAGTGTGTACAAAAGAGGAAAATGAAAGTCACTGAAGAAGAGTTACGAGAGTGGATTTTATACTTTTGACGAACGTGAGCAACTATTCAAGGGTCAAAAAGGCAGTGGATTCTTTTAGTGACTTTTTCTGATAGCTCAGACTTTAGGATGCCAAAACGTTCCTGGACTGGAGTAGGACACGAAGCCAAAGGGCACGAGTGGTGTGACAAGATAGAGGCCCCCTTTACACTTTACAGACTACTACATTCCAAGGCTCACTCACTGCTTCACGCGATGAGGCGTCTCACTGACATAAACTGTCCACCTCTGCGAGTATGAATGCAGTGGCCAGAGTGAGATGGGGGTCAGTGGAAAAATGGTTGTCAAAAAAAGCGATATGAAAAGACGGATCCAGGGAAGGCGGGTGGATATTTGTGAAGTAGAACATGGAGCCAAGATGAAGGGCGACAGACAATGAGGAAGAGAAAGATGAAGACTGAACGAGGGCGAGAGGAAAAAGAGGGACAGAGGGCGAGAGAGCCAGAGTATTGATCGATCAGACCTGTCGGCAGCCAGACAGCCAGGGAGACGTCTGTCCTTGTGCTGCCACTCTCTGGCCTGCAGACACCTAACCCCCTGCTCCAGTGGCGTCAGAACAGGGCTCCGCGCGTGTGTGCCGGGGAGAAGCCCATTACTGTCTATGTGGCATTTAGTGTCCGCGGCATTAGTGTGAGTCGCCAGTGGCCTGGCTGGGCCTCAGGTGTGGAGTGTCTTCTCCTCTGTGGAATTAAGTAGGTTCCAGTCAGGAAACTAATCTCACGCTCCCTTGTCGTACACACACTATGGATTTTATCAATACAAGCAGCGCCGGCTCTGAGGCGCGGACGGCGCTGGAGCATTTCTCCAGCACTCTCATTTGGGATTTTCCTCCTCATATCGAAATCATGTTTTTCCTGGGTGTGAAAAATGTTCCCAGAGAATTTTGTTTGACAGAAGAGACACACACACACACACACACATGTGACAGTCATCACAGCAGAAGGATGTCAAACTAAGATTAATGTTGTTTACATTGACAAGATAACCCGATATGGCTGTATCTGTAGTCAAGATTTACTTCTGTGTCATGTACAGTCCTTCAAAAATTCACCATCCCAACCATTCATTTGTTCAATATTCAGTAACTGAATTTTTAACTCTGAGATTGAGCCAAAAATACTTTTCACTTGACGTTGACGGACTGCTCTTCACAGATTTTTTTATTGATTCCGAGCAATCATCTCTATTCCCACGGAAGGGGAAAATTCCATCTGACACAGATCCTTCCTGTTTCTTATTATGATATTGTTTTTATTAATTATGATTTTAATGAACTTTTACAAATGAATAGATCAATTAAAATGAGAATCCTGTGAAAATCACAATGTTTTATCACAACTCCAGGTGGGATGTAAAAACTTCTTTGCAACCTCATTATTTCAGGCTCTCTGACACCGTCACTGTCCTGGCTTTACACTAATAAGGTGTTCCTTGTTCATTATTCCATCAAAATCACAGAGCAGGGAGGTCACCAGGATAACCCTGTGACCTCGCCTGCGGGTGGAGCCCGCAGCCAGATTTAAATCCCAACCGTCTGCATCATGGTATCCTTGTTACTGACTTCATATTATCTTATTTTTTTTTACCAGCTACTGACCATTTACCTTGTGGATAATGTGGTCATCCAATCTGTTCTTGCACACATGAAGATTGTCTGAAACTGGACCACAGCAAATTCCTTGTGTCGCCATCAGTGGATGGCAGAAACCTTCCAGATTCTCATGGTAATGACCGACTTCACAAAAGTCAATGTATCTTACACACAATTTAATTCAAGTTATTGATCAGTTTTGGCTTGAAAAGAAAAACTTTGACTCCAAATATTGAACTTTTGTTTCTGACTACCTTCTCTATGAAGTGCATCCCACACCATCCGTAACACTTTCAAGAGCACTTTCCGATGTTAGTCTGCAGCTCATTATAACGACAGAGGAGATAACCTTTTCAAAAAGATCATTTTTCCACTGTTGTGACGTTAGGCTTTTTCCTGTGAGAACAAAACGCTGGAGGAAAACTGGGAATCCCAGCTACAAGAGTCTACCATCATCAAACGACATGCATGCAGCTGAGATTGAAGGCAACTCGGACTAAAAGCAGACTCATCTATGTGTTTTCCTGGTCCAACAACGATGAAGACAGTGTGCTTTTGCTCTTCCTTCAGTTCCATCACTAACATTTTTGCCAGCTCACGTGGTGACCTGATCAGTGCATAAAGCACATGCAGTAGACTGAAGACGGAACTGGAGACGGCAGCAGCGTCACAATGGACGGATTTCATGAATCAAAGAACAATCAACAGATGTGCACTGACTATCATTAGGAACTGACTCATTGGACGCAAACATTGGACAACCCTTGCAATTGCAAAAAAAAAAATGGCAAAGCAGTGTTGATGTTTCAAATTATGACTTTCACTTGACAAGAATATATTCCTCAGAGT
This sequence comes from Synchiropus splendidus, assembly GCF_027744825.2. Lineage (NCBI taxonomy): Eukaryota > Metazoa > Chordata > Actinopteri > Syngnathiformes > Callionymidae > Synchiropus > Synchiropus splendidus. The sequence continues at coordinate 32,001,882 of NC_071338.1, read as the reverse complement.
TTAGCTCAACAAATATCATTTGCTGTTGCGAGGAGGGGTCAATATCACAAATCCATTCGGTTTGTACATGAACCCAAAAAATTATGGGAAAATTGAAGTACCACTTTTTAAAAATATGAAAACCAAATTAGGACCCAAGTAACATCTACGTCTCATGTTCAATTGCTTCATGTCCTTGTGTAAAATAAAGGTGTAGAACATACATTTTTGTTACTTCAACCACTGGCCTCTAGGGCTGTGTATTGGCAGGTACCTTGCTATACGATACGTATCCCGACACAGGAGTGATGATACGATATATTGTGATACTGTTTCAAGAATATATTGTAATTAGTGACATCATTTTAAAAGGAATAATGAACACAATAAGATGTGCATGAAAAGGAAGAAACAGGAAGTTTATTGTTATGACGTCAGTTCAGTTAGACTTTCAGGTGAGTTTTGCAGACCAAGCAAGGAATCAATTGCTCCCTTGATCAATAGAACAACTCCAGCGTACAAAAGAAAATGTTCCTATGTCTCAAATGAAGCAGCATGTCCAAGCGTCTGTGGATAAAATATTCATATTGCTGACTAAAGAAAATCGAGTCGAATGTCAACAAATCAAGTCAGAGCCCATAAATATCGACACAATATCGGCCATCGAGTATCGCAAAATTTGAGTGTATTGATGTTTTCTTACACTCCTACTACTATTTTTAAGCGTAGAGGGTTTGAATGCAATTTTGGCGCAGCCTCAATGATTTGTTGCGATAATCCAATGTGGTTATTGGATCTTAAGCCTCAACAAATGGAAGGTCCTTCAAAGTAAGATGTAACAAACATTTGTTTGTGGTTCAAGGAGAAAAAACAGTTACACCTCTATTTTGATGATAAAACAACAGGTCTTGTAATCCAGTAAAACCTTGTTCATAATCGAGGGGGTGATAAAAAAAACCACAATCAGCACATACCGCAGCACTGTTTACATCGCACTCACCAACTACATATCTAGGTTGGTAAAACCGCCATGTTAAAAGTGAACTGTGAACTCTTGAATGTTCAAACCAAAGCTGCAGCCTCAGCAGCCTCTTCAATTATCCAGCTTCCACCACAACAGCATCTCGGTATTAAATGAGCTCGTCTCTCAGGCAGAACGCTGGAAGGGTCCGAGCGGACCGTCCACTGATCTGCGGGTCACAGAGAGCAGCTGATTATATGACCTCTGGGGTCAACTCTTCCTTCTCTGGGTTTGGAACAAAAGGATCAGCGGTAATGGATGGACGGACAGAGTGACAGAGAGAAACGAAAGAGGACGAGAGGAGGTCGTGTCGCCAATCTATCAAATTTATCGGGTAATGGCTTGATCCTGCTATTTATTTATATACCTGGTCATATCTGCGGCCATGAAAAATGTATGGACACGCACACCTGTCACTTTCAGTGGGACACGAGAAACATTCTCATCAGCAGTCACTCGTGACCTTTTTCTCCGACGAAAATATTTGGATTTTCTCAGCCGCTACATGATATACGCACAGCTTTCTACCCTGCATATACATTTGAGCTTTTGGGCTTCACACTAGCTTCGAATTCATGTAGGTGAGGGCGTACAGGAGCTAATATTGATTTGTGTTTAGCCTCCCTGGTGAATATACAGGGGGTCCAAAAGATCTCTTCCACATTTAACAAACTGATAGCAAACGCTTTGAACACAATCCACTCAAACCTTTTTGTTTCATAGTTCTTATCTGACTTCCTGTTAGCGTTCTTTAACACTGTAGATGTGACAAACACCATCATACGTCAAGCACCTTAGTCATTTTCCAGCAGCTCAGTGAGAACATCAGAGCTGTTGGTATTTGAACCGTGGTTAGCTTTTGTTGTTGCTCTTCTATTTTGTTACAGCTCATTAAGCTTTGGAGTCATAATTTGGACCAGGGTTTTTGAGTCTTTTGGCTTCCTGTAAAAATATACTGTTTTTAGCATGTTTTTTTTGGTGTTGTGTCTTCCAATATGAGGTTTTTCACGGTTCAGTTTTCACTTTACTCTGGGATATTGTGACCACGTTGAGTGTTGTGTCTCTTATTTCTCACAGTTGACAGGGTGTTGGATTCTGTGTATGTTACATTGTCAACTCATCATCAGGTTTGTTGATGATGAGTTTCTGTAACTTGGTTTCTGTTTTGCATCTTTGTTTTGAGTGTCAATTCCACTGCTAGAAGTGTTTTCATTCAACAAGAGGAGTAGCGTCTTCTGCCCTGCGATGTTTTTAAATTGAGATTTAAATGTACATTTTGTTTAGTGAATTTTCTGTCGATACTAGAAGTTTGCCATCTGTCCCAGAATATACCAGAGAAAAGAAAAACTACACGTGATCCGGTCGAGGAGACTTTCAAAGATGCATCTGTCCATAATTTAACGGATAGACGGATGTAAAGGATGATGTTTGCTCCCCACCTGACCTGCACTCCAGCTGATGACCTGCAGAGAGATGTCAACGAGATATTTCGCCGTGCTGGAGTGTTTGAAATGCGCTGGTTTCGAAAGCTTTCTCTACTTTAAACATAACACGGGGTTGTTTGAAACCTGCGGCGCTCTGCAACTCACTCTAATTTGCTAAAGCATCAGAAGGTAAATGGAAAAGACAAGATGATAAAAGCAAAACCGCTAAAAAAAGGAAAACGAAGAAGATAGGAAAGTGATAGACGCGAGAGAGAGGGGGGGAAAAATGAGCGTAGGAGAAGGTGAATCCGATTTCTTCGGCTAAATTGGACTCTCCTGCTTTCTCTAATTCATGTTTCAGAGCTGCTGCATCGATGGGGAGATGGAGAGGGTGAGGAGAGAGGGAGAAGAAAGGAGGGGAAAGGGAAGACAAATCCATGCAGGGGAGAGCAGAGGGAGACTGCGGCCGCTCTCCCACAGGCAGACAGCAATCAATAAATCAATAGGAAACTGTGGTTGGCTGGAGAAACGGCTGGGGCTGGAAGGATGGAGGATGGAAAAGAGAGAGACCTGAATCAAAGTAGCTCCAAGATGGATGAAGCGAGGAGAGGAAAGGAGAGGAGGAGGGATGGGGTTTAATAGAGGTGGAGTCAATGAGAAGGATGCAGGAAGGAAAGATGGTTTAGGCAGAAGATGTGAGAGGAAAAAAAAAGGTGGAGGTCCAGGATTTCAGGTCCCCTCCCACCCTGTCCTGCCTGCAGCACATCCTGCATCAGTGTAGCAGTGATTGGGCTTGGCACTGAGCGGTGCCCCGCTGTGGGCAGCCAATGAGCCCAGTGAAGCGCGGCTGTATCAGGGGCCGGGGGAAAGCCGTAGGCCCCCTCTGCCCGCTGGGTGCAGCCTGGTTGTTGACCGGCTGCCTGCCTGCTGGCTGCGTGGCTGGCTGGACATCGATCTCAGTGGGCCGGAGAGTACAGCTGGACGCACACAGAGAGCGGGGGCTAAATCTGGCTCAGGCTCAATCAACGTTTGCACCTGTCTTTTCCAAAGGGAATTAAATGTAGTAGATAAAGAGAAAGAAAGAGTAATGGTGTGTGTGAGCACGCGTGTGTGTGTGTGAGTGAGTGTGTGTGTGTACAGGTCCAGTGGTAGTTGATGGTTTGCAAGGAAGCATGTCAGAGTGGTCATTTGTAAATGTTGCGTTTACCTTCAGCTGTTTTGTTAACGCTGCGAATGTCACATAGCTATGATAGGTAGCCTTCTCCAATTTAACCCATCCAGAGTTGCACCCTTATGTCACGGCCACAACAACTGCTTGTCTTCTCTTGTCAAATACAGTTCACTCAGAAAACACCAAAAAATAAAAGCACAAAAATGGTGTGATGCCTATATAGTGTGAAGAGAACCTTTGGGGGCACCATACATTACCAAACCTGATGGATACATCTGGGCTTCAAATTGTGGAGAATAAAGCACAATCTGATGAGACATCAGGCTGCTTCCCTCACTGCAAAAGTCCAGTGTTTTGAGCCAATTTGGTTTCCCAGTGGATCAGCAAAAAATTGAACTTTATTGGTGAGGAGATGAAAATTGTACTTCATGGAACAAAACTTCAAGCCAAACATTGAAGTACTTCGACTCATAAGTAACAATGCGGCTTAGAGAAAATGTTGCTATGATCGTCAATGAATTTTAAAGAACATTCATCTGTTGCTCTGAAAAAAGTACTTGATTTTGTCCTCCAGTGTCTCCCAAGTCGTCAACAATAGTTAGGCGGGAGTGGACATGCTGGTTTTGGAATTCACTTTTACATCTAATTTTGACATAATTCTATAATATTTTTTAAAATTTAGATCTGAAGTCAAAAATAACATTTATGATTGGCATTTGGTTAACAGCATTTGTTCGACAACATTTGATCCAGTTAGTAGTTAGTGCTTGTCTCACACATTAAACCTTGCAAGTCAAAGTCACATGGTCGCAACCGTGAAACTGCAAATGGCGCTATTTCAGGGAGCATTGTGATCTTCTTTTGCTGTATTTCTATTTTATCTGCAGAGAATGCCTGACTCAGCATTGCTATAATACCCACAAAAACATGAACCTAAACTTTCTTGCAACTCCTCCACGTACTATTCAGCTCTGCAAGACTTCAGTTTGCAGTTCACAAGAACGTCAGTAATCTTATAAACGCTCAATATATCTGTAATTCCCTGGGTAGGTTCACAGTTCAAAAACGATTTTATACAAACATATAGAGCGGTTTTTCAGACCAAGTGTGGCTCTATTTGTGCGATGTGTACGAACAGAGTGAAGGCAATCAAGGCATCAGAAAGTGGACAAACTGATCTCGGTTAACTCGTCCCCGGAATCAATGGGAAGCTATTATCAATAGTCATTGGACAAATAGGCTGTTTGCATTGATAGCCTGAGACAGGGAGAGTCTTTAAAATGCACTGAGCTCCAAGACTCAATCAACAACTGTAAGTAAAATCTCAGACGGCTGTTTGGAAGCTGATGACGTTTGTGGCTCCGTCCAGGTGTTGAGTTTAAATCTGACCATAACAAGCACACAAGGATCTGGTTTAGGCGTCATATTATGGAAGAGTTTTGCAAAGTATTCGCGTCCGGATGTCACAACTCTGCAGTGGCTGGGAAGCAGTTGCTGACAAGGAGCCGAGGCTGCATCATCGATCACCATCATTGGATTCACCAATGCACAAAGCTGGGTCTACAAACCACTCACACACAAATGTATTGTGATTTGCTAAATTGTGTGTCCAAAATGTGAGATCAATCTGGATCTGTTTGTTTGATGAGGCGAACATCCTCTGCTTTGTACACACGCACACCAGATTCCCAGATTCAGTTAAAGTGATTGCATCATCCGCTAATAAACAAGTTAAAATCATGGAGACAAATCAATACGGTTACTTCAGTCACATTCTTGGGTAACACGCGTGGTCATACAGAACAGATTTAAATGAGATATCAAGGAAGACATTTAGGGTATCATCAATGTGGAGACCCTCTTCAACAAATATTCAGGCAACCGTTTCCTGTGGTGTAGACACTATGAGAGCCAACATGCTGTACCTGTATTCATGCGAGCCAGAGATATGTGGCGTCCTAAGCAACCTTTCTCAATGTCAGTCTGATATTTATATCGGGGGTCTCTCTCCCAAACACACTGCTGCCCTCTACAACAACAGTTGCGGGTCAAACCGTCTGCAGCGGGAACTTGAGTACCTATTGATCTGAAGAATGAGTTTGGAAATGTTTTCAGGACACAAAGTTGCGGTCAGCATGCGAGGAGACAGTAAATGGCAATGTATGTTGGGGTTAGTTTGGGGGGAGTGTTCTAACACAGAGAGGAACTAGAAAATATTTGTACCTAGAGTAATGGAAAGAAGAAGGAAATGAGTCTCAGTGTATATGTGTTATGTAGATAATTCCTTCAAAACAGAATGAACACTGAAAAATACTACAGATCATATAGGGGTGGAGGTTGAGAGAGAAATGATCCACACATAAATGAGCTATACATACAGACTATATATATGGTGACCGATATTAGTCTGAAGGGAGGTAGTCAAGTGAACTAGAGAAGGAAAGAATAGGTTGGCATGAACTAAAAACTCTTCCAGGGTCCAGTTCTGATGACAACGGCAGCCTTCACCGTTCAATGGGTTACAGCGTTCCGGGCAGGAACTGGGAGACATACAGAAACTCTCTTCACTGAATCTATTTGGATGTCAGTAGCTATTTATAACCTTTTACGTGGCTCTCCTCTTTAGTGGTCTTTTAGTGGTCACCATGTTTTAGTCACTGTGACTAAAACTTTTGGCTTTAAATAGCAATTGACTGTTTATTGGTTGTAGCAATTGGTTGTTTTTGGATACTCAAATTGATTTCCTGCTATTTAAAGAGTCCGACTTAGCACAATTTGAGGAGGGAGTAGGACTGAATATAAAGTAAAGATTTACTCTTTCACGTTAGACAGACCAAATCCCGCGTCAGGCTCCAGCGTTTCTTGAGAAGGGCTTCTTTATCTTCCATAGTGATCCACGATGATGTCAGATATTCTAGTAAATCACAGAAGCACCTGTTTCACAGAACATCCGACTGCTGAAAGTCTAAACATCGCCGTCAGAGATTCTGGGATTCCAGTCAGCGGCGCAGCCACGATCCTGGCGATTGAAAGCGTCTGCTGATTATTGATTTCCCACAGAGAAGTTGCTAAAAGTCTTGCAGCTAATCCGGGCAGGCTGGACGAGCTGTTCATAATGACGCGTAATGAGCTAATGACTTGCTGAAATATTTAGTAGCGCCTCAATAAGGTTGCACTATTAGAGGTGGGAGAGGTCATTAGAGGAAGGGCTGTTCGATTAGTAACACCCTGGACTCTGTCAGTCGTCCAAGGCGCGCACACACACACACACTCAAGGATGACCACACAGCTACGCACACACACATGCAGATGCACACACTTGCAGCTAAATGCATAAAAAAAAGCTGAAAAAGCATGGCCGCTGGTATTAGAACTTGGACCATTGATCGGTCAGCTTTTAAGAGAGTGACCTTTTGTAGAGGGCTCCGCTGGCCTTGATAAATCTGATCTGGGGGCCATCTGTGTCTGGGTGGGAGCAGCCTTTCTGGGATGGGACCCCAGAGAGGAGAGGAGAGGAAAGGCGAGGAGCAGGAGAAGGATCAGGAGGGTAGGAAGAAATACAGAAGAGGGGAAAGGTCAACTGGAGGAAAAAATTGAAGAGATGAGAGAGCAGGAAATAAAAAAAACTGAAATGAAATGAAGCACAAGAAATGGAGGACAGCATACATAAAACACACAGTTGGAGGTATTCTTAACACAATACGCATCTTCAGATTGGGACGTGGCTTTCATTTAGTGACTCTGCTGGTTATACTTATCACACTGTAGTAGCTCAGCAGCCGACATAACAGGGTTCTGCCCTACGCTTCAGCAACATGGGGCCCCTACGCTCGGATGTCACCCCTTATGCTGGGATGGAATTTTCATCTTTTTTGTCAAAATGTAGTGAAATCTGACCCTAGTGTCAACGCTCCCACACCGTCAATCGAGTAGGACTTTGCCTTTTAAGGTAGGACCTTAAGGAGGACCGTGATAAGTATTTGTGATAATGGGTTTGTGTCCCCACTACGGGGGTCCATAAGAAGTTGTTGGCTTTAACTAAGAAAGACAAGTGTGGAGGCTCATGGTTATACATGGGTGTGAAGTGACTTGGTGTGACTTTGATCGGGGTATCTATAGGTAGCTACTAGAGGTCAAGGCATGATGGAGTGACAAGTGCCCTTTTTGCCTGATAGCCCTTCAGATGTGGGAACACTTCAGTGCATGTGAACATACCAGCAAGGGCACCATGTCAGTAACCGCAACTTCACTTCACATGGAAGATCAGTGTTGTCCATGACAAGAACGTAGACATGATCAGAGGGAGGAAGAGAACATCACAGAAACTCAGCGCTCCACAACTCATCTCCACATCTCAGTCGGTGGGATGTTGCATTCCATTTCCAGATCACGAGTTGAAATGCAGCGGCAAACCTCTGATTGAAGCAACACGTAAGTCAATGTTTAACACTAGTAAACTTGTCCTACACTTTAAAATAATTTTTCAGAGGGCAGAAATTGTATTTTAACCACCACTATTTCACTAGAAACATTTAGCCAGTTTACAGAGTGAGTGAGTGAAACAGGAAAATGATATTAAAGGTGAACCGAGGTGCAACTCTCTCTTTGACTATTGCATCAGCTCATGTACGGCTGAAGTGTTCAGTCGCACAATGAGCGAGTCGGCATCAGGAACAGGGATATTCACTCTTGACTTTGTGTTTACCAATTTACCTGAGAGCCGTCGCATTATGCTCTCAGGCCACAGGCCAAGGATGAGTACCGAGGCTCTAGTACCTGGAAGAGCTAAAGCGTGCCGTCTGGAGTGAGACCAGCGCTGTTTGAGGCAACCATGAAACCTCTTTGACACACTTTCCACGGTACTTAACAATGGGCAGGGTGTGCGTGGTTAAGTGTGTGACTAATTTCTTTAACACAGGGGGAGATTGAGGGACTCAAGGCCAGAGGGGGGCGGAGCTGCTACTTGTTTAAAAGGTCACAGGTCAGCTCTGCCTGAAAAGACCTAGAAATCCCCAATTAATTATGCAAACACTAACACACGCTCCTGCATATGTACGCATGTACACATCTGAGAGGTCTATTATCAGCCAGGACGTTTGTTGGTTGGGGCCATGCTGCACAACAGAACTGGATATCTTTGTGGCAGTGAATGGATCCGTCGACTACAATCCATCCGTGAACACCGCTGGGAACATCCACACCACTTTGAAGGCTCAATCAGGACAACAGTGTCAGTGTAAACCAGCAACTGAAGTACGCTTCAACTCACTGACCCCAACCTTCGCATAACATTATACAATGTTGGCACTATACAGAAGCTGCAGCAGCGCACAAGTCTGCTATGATAAAGGATCTTTATAATGAACCTTCTCCACTGATTCAGATGTGCTGCATCTAACGACGCAAATATATTAAGATAAATGGATGCAGAAGCAACAGTTCTTTTCAAAATGGAAATTGGTTGTACATAAAGGCTTACCTAGCAACCTTAAAACTGAATGTCCACATTTTGCAATTTGTACGTTGTGTACAATGAAGCTGCTTTCTGTTATTACTTTACACTTTATGAACAGACCAGCACACGGGAGGCATTCTGAAGCCATGGTGAATAACCATTTGAAGCCTCTCTGGATGCAGATGGATCTCCAGATCTCAGCCGAAATATAATCTTCCTTTTCTTGACCCATTGTAGGCAGGGTATAACAGGCGGGGTGATCTGATACCAAAGAGTAGCAGCGAGAGGGAAAGAGAAGCTCTACAGGACAGTAGTAAGACCCACCATGATGTGCAGTTCAGTAGTTCTGACAAAATGGTAGATAGCAGAGTTAGAAGAATAAGAGCTGAAGATCCTCTGGTTTTCATAGGAATGATGGAAGGGGAGTGTTAGGAAACAGTCTATCAGAGGGACAGCTCATGGAGAAGTTTGGAGACAAAGCCAGAGTCAGATGGTTTGGAGACAGAGGTCAGACATGAACGGAACCCGGTAAGAGAAGAGGAAGACAGTCATTGATGTTCATGGAGGAGATACAAGAGGACATGAAGAGGACATGTGTGTCTCGGGAGGATGATCAGGACATGTTAAGGGGGAGGAGAATGATCTGCTGAAAGAAGAAAAAAAGAAGATGAAGAGGCATATTAGATCAGTATTAAGTGAACGATGAACACGTTGGGAGAAACGACTATAAATGAAACCCATTTCCTAAAATAAAACACTAGATTATTGCTAAGTCTGCATCAAAATCATTCAAACAGCTGGACCACAATGATCACTTCAGATGTGTCAGTTCCAAACTGACTTAGTTGGTGTCTTTTGGAGCCTGTTTATAAGCTATGAGTATCCAAATGAAAAAAAAGCCAGAGATTCATAAAGAACCTTTGCCAATCGTTTTTGTGTCTCAGACACAAGTACAATAAAAAAAGCATAAGAACGAGGAACGAAAGCTCTTAAGAGACATAGTCCCATCGCTCACTCGCCTCACCTCTCCCTTCGTCTGTCCGGACAACAAGTGGGACATTTGAATCAGCTAAAAGTTTAAAAGCGTCATTATAAAGAGGAAACCCGATTGCTGCTCTTCATTCTGCCCTCTTATCCTCTGCACCGTCCATTTAGGCAGCAGGAACATAAGTCAGCGTAACAAACGATCGTCCAACCTGAGAAATTAATAAATGCGATTTGATCTCAGATAAGGTGAAGCGGCAATCAAGTAGCGCAAACTAAATTGAATCAAAACCCTTTTACCTTTTGCCATCGATGTGTTTGGAGGAAAATGCCCCTACAATCAATTTAAAGGTAAATAGTGTTCTTCAGGAAATCCTATTATGCTTTCTTGCAAAGACATTTTTATTTTATTCTTGGATTGATTTAGTGGGTTTGATAAATATTAAGTGATTTCATACAAATGTCACACAGTCGCTCTGCTGACACGACAGCAGCACTAGACCATTGACCTTATTCCACACTGATGCATTTATTCACGTGTGATTCTAACAGAACAGTCCATCAGTAATTCAGTTTTGGTTATTGAATCACCTCCATTTGAATCCCGGACCCCGTATGTGCGAATAAAAAGACCCGGTCTCTAAGAGTCATGTGCAAATGCAACAAGCTGGGAGCATCTGCATCGTCTACTTCCACACAGATCTAATAACCTCATGTTACAGTGACGCTGCGGTCAGAAGCAGAAACGTTCAAGTACAGGTAGAACACACCAGCGGTTGTCTGCAGCACTGAGGACACACTGGGCTGAAACTCCACTCATTAAAACTGTGAACAAGACAACATTAATCACAAACTCGAGCTCAACTGAAAAAGGATGACTTAATGAGCTGTCCGCCTGCCAAAGCTCAAATATTCCACTGCCAGTGCTGCACAAGCAGGACTTCAAAATGAGCCACTCCAAAAACAAAAATGCACTGAAGCAAAAACTACACCGACTGTATGCAAGACAACATATGAAAGTGCTGGTGAGACAACAGGCAAACAAAAAGAGCCGAGCCAGAAGACAAAGATCGTCCCTAAAAATGTCTAATAAAATCAATGTATTAGTAAAATTCAGACAGACAATCAGATTCAGGATTCATAAAGGTTGACCTCAGCTCTACGCCTTGCTGAAGGGAAACAATGAAAACTGATTGGTAAGTGTATCAGTAATGTCTATGGGAATTCACGGTTTAACTGCTCCCCATCCTAAATACGTGCCAAAATAAAGGACTCAACTGTTTTCTGACAGCTCAGCAGCATCTTGATTCATCTGCTTCTCACACTGTTAGCACTTTCTGCTAATTATAACAAAACAGACCGAGCCACGCCCTCTAGTTATCACTCACAGTTTGAAGCAATTTAACCCCCAAATAAAACTGACGCACTTATTGATGTCACCAAGACAACAATGTTCATGCTTGAGTGCAAGCATGTAAATCAGGGCGCCTCCTTTTAAGTTGTTTGTGAGAATACAGGAAGATATAGCGCCACTTTCAGGACTGGCACGTGTGCTACATTACAGTTTGTGAGCACAAAAATAGGCCCAAACCTGTTTGCTCATGCTACGGAGTCAGTTCATCTTTCAAAAGGTGCAAAGTAGCAGGAGGCCTAGATCATACTTTAGTGGCATTTCTGTGTTTTAGGAGTACATTTCAACAAGTAATTTGCCACATCACACTTGAGGCGATCATTTTTTTTCAGCATGTTCCAAACGCAGGCGTGGACAAGCGGCATATGTAATATGGCAGTGATTGTCGAGAGACTTTGCGTCAATGAAAGAAGACGGTGAATCATTTGAAAATCTGTTTTTTTAATCAACACAGCGCTCCATTCTCATGCTAACAAAACAGGTGGAGTCACATGTTGAGGCAAAGCACCCACACAACTCAGACGTCCAAATGTAATCATGCATTTTTGTGGATTTTTTTCATGCTTCATGTGACCTTTTACATTTATACGGTCTACAGTTACTTGCGAGTTACTCGTGTGTGAAAAGCATGAGAATCCATTTCCAGGTGGGAAATAAATAACAGACTGAAGCGCTACTGTGTGCGTCAGAAAATCCTGCATCTGGGACTAAAAAAACTGGTTAAGTGTGAGATGTTTATAAGAGAAAATGCAAATCCTCCGAACCCACAGCTCCTCTGGCCATCGCTCTCCCTCTCGCTCTCTCTTTTCCTTTGTGTGTTCCAGTCTGGATCCACCCTACCAACATTTCACATCCTGATTTATTTTGGTCCTGGAGTCATGTGACCCTAAATATTGTAACTGACCCTGGGCGTATTGATCTCCTCGCGTCGGCCAGCGCCGCCACTTCCTGCCATACAATTTCATGACCATATGAAATCCTCTGCTATCCATCGTGATCATCGTCTTCTGGGGGAAGTGGTGAATCTCCGTCTGTTTTTAAATTGTGCAGACAACTGGTGCCTCCGCATCTCCGAGGGCATCTACATCCGACTCAGCTGTTTTTTGTGTGATCTCTCTGTGTGTGTGTGTCTAATGATGCTATTTCTCTGGTGCAGAGCAGAAACCCCTGTCACCATTGTAATGAGGGGTATTTATATCAGTTACCTGGCAGTAAGCCACTCTGATCTCCTCTGCTCATGTCTCATTCCCAATGGATTCCCAGGTGTGTGTGTGTGTGTGTGTGCATGTATTCTTGAGCAGCTGTGCAAGTTTGTTAAGATTAGTTCAGGTCGTGGTTCCGACAGCAGCAAAGCCAGCTGATGCTTAAATGTGCGAGCTGATGAGTAAACTTTTGACGTATGATGTGTGTGTGTGTGAGGCAGAAGGGTGCTGGGAGAGACAAAGAGGGTAAATTGAAAGGAAATGATGAGCGATGAGTCTGTGTTGCACATTAGTGATTGTCTGTTCTTGGTTTTTTTGCCCCCCTGCATGCTTCCTCCTGTGTGTGTATACGTGTTTTACCTTGCCTCAGGCTGGAGTTTTACCCTTATCTGTAAGTCCAGGAGTGTGACACGTCTAGAAAGGCCTTTGGATATTCCAACATCTTTTGACCAGCGGCCTCCTGTGTGTGCGCACATTTATGCAGTTTGTGTGTGCGTTTTGCCAAAGGCTACTTGGCTCGGGTGGTAAACGTATGTATGTGTGTATACGTGTTGGATGGTGGAGCGCAATTGAGGGAATAGAGGTGGTGGTAGTGGTGGTTGGGGGGGGGGGTGAGGCTGTAACCATGGTAACAACCCATCGCCACCCCCACTGGGCCCTAAAAGACAAAGCCTGACACACACATACACACACACTGAGCACTACAGGGCCAGCTGAGCCAGATCAATATTTCTACCCATTTAAAGAACAGAATTCAGAGAATAGCTGTTTAGCACTCAGACTGCAGCCGCACCGGTAGACCTTGTGCTTCTTACACGCCAAACACACACTTCGCTAAGTGGCGAGGCCTTTTGCACCAACCCAAAAATATTTCTGCCCTGAATCTTTCCCTTTTCTGTCAGACCTCGACCACTGATTTCAGTTCTCCCGCCTGCCTCCCTTGTGGTGTTGTTGTCGTCCCTTTCTGGGTGAGTGACGGGGTCAGATTGAAGCTGACCACGGCCAAGGTTGATTCTGTGATCCCCAGTGTGGGTCACAGTCATGTTTCTATGGTGGAAGAGCTGGAGTGGCACGGGTCCAGAGGCCCTGCTGACCGCCTGGAGGCTGGGGAGGGGGGCCTGTGGTGATGGCGGGGAGGAGGGCTCCCTCTAGCTCGGTGAGTTGGAACAACATCAGAATGACCCCAACACAACTTAAGGAGCATTCTCAGCCTCTGTGTTGTGACCAGAATACGACTGACGGACGTCTACAGATTTATGATGTACAGTTTTCATTCAAATTACCATCAACAGCAAGGATTATAATAACAATAATAACTCACAGTTGTGACCATGCAGTGACAGCAGTCACCTCAGAAGGTCTCGTAGGTCAGCGTCGAGACAAGATAATGTCAAAAGAAGAAAACAGAAGAAGTGATGAGGAAGAAAGGGAGTTTCACAGAAAACAGGTGGATGTTTGTGGTGTTTATATATACCGGATGAACCTTGACATCTCAGTAAATTTCAGTCTGTACATTATACAGCCATATCTTTTCTTAGTTTTTCTAGATCCCGGAAATTGTATACACTGTATAATGTAATTTCTATGTTTGGGCGTCAAATACATTCTCCCCCGGAGAACAACGAAATTGCAATGAAGATTATTTCCGTATTAGGTTCCTACAAAAAGTGTGAACCAAACCTGAACACTTCCTTCTCACAAGTTGCGATAGTGTCTGCTTTACTAAGAAGTTATTGTCATTCAAAATGTGGATTTGCCCGAGTCCTGGTTGGAGAATGAAAAGGATGCAGAAGAGCACTGAAGTGCCGCTACAACTGACTGTAAAATCACTGTAAATAGAGATTTCCAGTCCATTTAATAAATATTTATACTCAAACAATAGTGAAGTAACTAGAATCCTGGTGTCAAACTCAAGGCTCGAGGCCGAAATATGGCCCACCAAGTCTTCTTATTCAGCCCATCAGACATGTGTACGTGAGGGAAGCTGCCATCTTTTATATTCAACCATGGAAAATGTTTTTAGACACCTTGTGTGCCAGTGGCAGGACTACTAAATATTGATGATGTAGTGGTTTATTTTTTGTTCAGATATGAAGACATTTTTAGTTATTTGTTGACTTTCATACTGACAATGATGAGAACTGACATTCAAAGTGTCAAGTATTTAGCTAGGCTACTTTTTCTTGTAAGAAATAAAGAGAAAATGTAAATTTTTATAATTTATTTGTGCCAGTACAATATGAGTGTGAAAAACAGATTTTTCCAAAATGTTTCATGATAATGTTTGAGATTGTGTCAAATTTAAAGAGTATGTTTAAATCAAATGTACAGTCTCTTGTTAGTTCAACAGACTCAGCCCGTCATAACTCACTGGGACGAAGCCATGTTATTTTCAATAAATGTGGATGTGAGAAAGAAATGTTTCCATTTTTGATCATTATGAAGGATGAAACATTCTCAAATATTGATGCTAAAATGGAGCACAAATGGAAAATGCTTGTGTGGGAAAGTGCGCATGAAACTATCGAAGACGGTGGAGGAAATCAGAGTCCAAATATAGATCGTGACCAAGTCAAAACTTTTTAGAAGCCTTCATGTCAAGCGATGTAGGTCACCACATGCAGCAGATCAATTAAGCCAATAATTCATGTTAATGATGAATAATTACAGCCTGTGAAGCTGATGAAATCCGATCATTTTAAAATCAATTGACAGAATAATATTCTCTAATTAATTCTTCTGCGACAAGCAACACTCGCAACAAACTCACAAAGACTGAAACACACCACAGACGCTCCACACTCTGACACAACCAGATGCACAAACATGCATAAGAGAATTGCCCGAGGCGAACTGGAGCGTTCTGATTCTGAAGCAGCTGTGGGAGGTATCCCAGGCCTCTCTGGTTCGATATCCTGACAGCCCTGATGCGTGTGAGCATTTTGAGAGCCTGCATTTCATTAAAGGCATCCTGCATCGCGGGGCGTCACACTTCTTCTCCAAACAGAAAAATTCATTATTCCTTTATGTTGTTTGTTTGGAGTCTTCTCAGTCTCGCTGCGCTGCCTCTGAGACCGTCCTCTCGTCGGGAGAGAGACGCTAAATGATGTCTTCCAGCAGAAAGGCGACCGGGCCACTCTGAGCAAAGTGAAAGATGGAGGGGACTTTATTCGAGTGGCTCCAATTTCTACATAATCCGCAACAATCATCCTCGGGTTCTCACTGTGCTGCCGGAGAGCCGGTGTGACACATTGAAGATTACTGAGCGATGCTCTCATTAGACGTTAACATTCAGTGACCTGTCAAGTGCTCTCCAACAAAGCTGTGGCAGACAGAGCCGGCACTAATGAGGGAATGTTGATCCTGGCCAAGAGTCAATCACGTCCCGCGCTCACAGGCTCCTACGTTTGGGATCTGAGGCTAACTTTTCAGGAATAACGGCTGTTAACCGTGCGCCACAGCTTCCACTGACGTCGGACAAATTCTTTAACCAGTGTTGTAGCAACACGATGATGACACATCTAATATGAAAACATGTAGTACATGAGAACATTTTTGTTTTGTTTTTGCAGAAAAAAATGCTGAAGAAATTATCGTTGTGTGGCTTGAAGAAGTAGTTGTGTAATGTACAAGTCTTTGGTTTTTCAATTGTTTTCGTGGAGACCAAAAACAACAATAGAGCAATGACATTCACTCTTTGTATTTTAATATGCAAACTAGAAACCTAGGCAAAAAGTCAGTCTCACTTTCTTCACCTCCAGACTGTATATGAAAACCTTCTCATTGAAGTACAGATTAGAATGGTGTGTTTAAAGTTGCATAGACAGTTGCAGTGAGTGGGGTAAAAAATTGAAGCCTAGAGCATTGTGACAATACTCAGTCTAAACTACACACTGGAAAGTATTTTAGTTCCTCCCCTAAAAATTAAAGGTCAATGTCTTCATATTTATAAAATATTTGAGTCAAATGTTTGGATACATGGAGAAGAGACGTTTGGTTCCCTGGTGGGCTGCACAGCAAGGGTGAATGGTTCTTCTTCAGGTGGTAGTTAGAGCATCTAACTTGACGTGATTTCTATGTACTTCATGTTCATTAGGCAAGAAAATTCCAATAAAAATCATTTAAAAAGTGAAAAGTTAATTCCCCGATCTCATGAAAAACGCTGTGTAGTGAAGCGAAAATAAACGACAAATATAAAATCAAGCAAGCGATGCTGGACTGATCTGATGAGGGATTACTGGGATGATGTAAACAAGGAAATTTAAAGTCATGGAAGTGTCTGCAAACTTTAAGGTGCAGCTACATCAAAGTTCTGTTTCCTCTTATGTTAAAATCAAGAGGAAGCTGATGCCAAAACACAAAATCCCGCAGATAATGAAAGTGAATCAGGGATTGATTTTTAATAAACAGACTTGTAGTTGAAGGAAATGCACAATGATAGAGACAAAGCTTCAACTGAATTAGTGTTTATATATAGGTTTATATTTCAGACCAATGACAGATTTATAAATAGACAAAATGTCTCAGTCATTGATAAAAAGCTAATATTTTAGTACCGTCTTCTGAAAGTCAATATGTTTAAATTCTCTTCTATATCTTTACTTTCCTTCAAAGAAGACCCAGGAAGCATTAGTTAAACCCTGATAATCGGGAGGGGGCAAGAGGAAAAACAACTTTTTGAACTTCAGTTCTCATGATGAGGCACATCATGTCTGTTCTCCTTATGGTTTCTCCCCTCACGACACGTCTTATTTGGGTCTCTGTCTTCAGCTACAAAGTGTTCCGTGAGCGTCTGTGGACGAGTCTGTATTCCAGAAGGCTTCCACACAAACAGAAGGGGAGAGCGAGAAGGGAGGAGGTGCTGCTGGAGTGGCAGGCTGTGGGGACAGAGTGAGGTGGGGCCAGGGGTGGTGTGAAAAGCAGACAGGGACATGCTGTCAGTTGTCAAGTGGCTGGTGTGTGCGTGTGTGTGTGCATGCACATGCTTGGAGGTGAAGCAGGCACCTTGAGGTGTGTGGAAGATGAGAACCAGCTGCCAGTAAATAACACGTCCTGAAGCAGAAAATTCAGACGACTGGAAAACATGAACTGTACTGACGTCTGACAAAACCACGACACTGTATGTTGGGTTAAAAAAAAGTTTGATTGCCTCAGTCCTTTTATGTAAAGATATGACAACATTGCTAAGGATTGTGTTGCTACAGCCAAAGACAGGCCAGGAATGGCTAAAACCTGGTGACATGGTGGACCAGTGTTTATTGACGCGTGTGGTTCAGAACTCACTGTATTGGGGTTTGACGTCTTTGTTGTTCAAGCTCTGAACCACACATACCTCACTGCACTGGATGAGAATAGACTCAACACATACTAAACCACCCACTTTCAGAAGGTTCTGACCACTGCTTAATATGACGGCCATAAAACAGTTGCAACTTTAGCTGTAGACTGTGCTTCAAGATAATATTCAGCCAGTAGTTCATTTCAAAATATCTCATTCACATTTCAAGGTGGATGAGTGGTACCAAGACCCTCACAATACAATACACTTCATGATGGCACACAATATCACAATTTTGTGATGGTCTACATGGTAAACTAAAAACCAACTTAAAAAATTAAGTTGAAAACTAGTGTCCCTTGTCAAATACAAATGTTACACGTATAGACTTTACCCTTTGGGTGCCAAAGTTGCAAAATTGCAACACACAGCATTGTAGCATTTGAACAAGCCCAGCTACAAATCTGTCACTTTGATGACAGCAACATCTGTAAGCATGCTTCTATCAACTTTTGTTGCAAATAGAGAAAAAAAAAATATAAAAAAACACCCGGTTGAGGAGAAGAGGGAGGCTGTGGAAGACAAGATTTGACTGACTCAGATTCTGAAGAGGAATATTCACCCTCTGATGAAGATCATGCAGTGAGACGGAGAGTGAGGTGCAGATTTCACAGAATGCCGTTTTAAAACCTTTTAATAGTATATATAGTACGGAATAGTTCAACTGTGGCATTAAAGTAATTAAGCTAAAGAAATTACAATTTTGTTTTTCCTACAACATGCACTGAAATCATGCAAACCTGCAGCACAGAAGTTGGAGGTTAAAGTATTGTGATATAATGCTACGTAAATATTTTTCACGATGCATGTAATCTTTATTTTAACTGCAATGTTTCTAATTATAAAACACATCTTAGATGTGCAAATGAATAATTATATAAACTGTAAAGAATGCTGCGATGAAAACTTTCTTTCTATGGCAGCAACAGCATCGTCAAAGATCATTATAGATATCAACCTCTTATTAGTATGTGCAGTAGAAGACAAAGCGAACATGGTCCAACATCGTGGATTGATTCAGAAGGGCGTGACTACACCTGAGGGGCCGTTACTAGGATGTTCGTCCACAAAAAGACAAGTCAATTGGGGCGCCATTAATCTTCAGAATTAAAGACTATGAAGAATTCATAACAAGGTCCAGACAGCAGGAAGATCTATGATCACATGTGTATTTCCATTCATCTGCTTCTGCATTTGTGTGCCCAGCATGTAAAGACATAAAGAGGCGACAAAATGTTATGTGAGCAGAAACAAACATTTATTGCCACCTGGAGGCAAAGCAATCACATTTCATTGTTTTATAGCTCCCAAATAAAAACATGATTCATTTGGGTTCCTAAAGTGCATTGTCTAATGATATCACTGTGGCCCGTTTGTGCCTGCGTCGGCACATTGCAGCGGCCCGCGCATCTGTATGCAGGCGCCCAACCGTGAGAAACCAAGAAAAGAAATTTGGAGCGTGTGAGTCATTGTTATTCTCAAGCGTGTGCGATTGTAAGTGAACGCTGGTTGATTAAAGTGCCTCTGTGAGCACAGAACTCCAGAGACACTGCAGCATCACAAACCGGATTTACACACCCAGCGGCCCTCGGCAGATGACGACTAGGTGTCAGTCTCTCTAATAAATCAAAGCTAGCCGCTATTCTCCAGCAGCAGTCATCATAATTCACTCCGGAAAAGAGCTCAGGCTCAATATCCAGAATGTAAATGTCTACTTCCTGTTTAATATAGTCAAATATATACAATAGGAGCGAACTGCTACGAGAAAACGAAACACTTTAGAGCATGAAAATCCAATTAAGGCGTCTGATTTCTGAAATGGAGCGAGCACTATGTCTGGCACCAGATATCAGACCTCGTTAAAAGTTGTTTGGGTGAGACGTCTCTCTCACTTTTATGTTTATGGGTCTGGCTACTCTGTTTGCAAGCAACCGTCTGAGAGGTTGTTGTTTTCCCTGCGTCTGTTTGGATGCATGTCAGTGATAGAATTGCAACTCTGTTTTCAGCGGTAGCAAACACCCAAAGACATTATAAACCATATTGAATTATTCAATGAAAACCCAGGGCACTTTTCTTGTTGGACCTAGTCTGGGATCAAATGCTTGTCAGATTCAGGTTAATGGAACAAAATATTCTCACACAAACTACAACTCAGACAAGAAAATCTCAGCAGAGGAAACACAGGAGGTTTCAGGTTTGATACCAGCGTAAACACAACACTAATCGACAAAATGTTCCGGGTTCTTGATTGACAAACAGGGATGTTCATGAGCAGAAGTGCCAATCATCAGGAAAGTGTGAGCAAAATAAAATTCATTACTCTTTTAGAGATGGTGTAGTTTTGCAGGACATGTTCTGTTCTGGCTGGAAAGGAAGAGATAAAAACAGATCAATGGCAGTGAAAAATAACGATAAAGATCCCAGCAACATTTCTGTGGTTTCTGATCTAAACCAAACTTGCCTGTGTTAAAATGACAATTCAGATTTTTTAGTTTGCAGATTGTCATCTTCAGAATGAACATCTACTGTACCATGCCATCAACAAACATTTAACTACACTGGTGAAAAGAATAAACTTTCAATTCGAAAGCTTAACTATTTCAGAAATAAATAATTACATGCAGAACACAGCACATGTACTCGAACAAAATCAGAATTGGATTATGATCCTCCTTAACCAAAACAACATACTTTTATTTTTTAGAGAATCCATCTCCAGGTCCATATGCAAGGCAACCACTCACACTAACGGATATAAGATATGAAAGAGAATCAATAGTTTGCTGCAAAGCCCAGTTGAAATAAAAAGGAGCCAGTCTTTAATGTAGCTGCTGTCTGTCCTCGACTTCCATTCAACAGGAGCTTTCAAGTTGTAATATCCGACATGCGTTGGCTTGCAGAAATATTGAACGTGACTGTTTATATTTTAGACCTGTAGATAAGAAGGAAGGACCTGAAGGACACATAATGAGGAGAGAAAGCTAAGAGTGTTACCCCAAATATGATAAAGTTTGAATGCTGTTTCAGCACTTGTTAAAAGGTATGAGTGGCTTTTACCTGGGCATCTGGGGGTGCACTAAACTCAAAATATCAGAAATTGGATGCATTCTTTTTCCAGTGGAGCGCCCTAAATTTCTGACTCTGGTTTCCAACTCATGGGTTGAAATGCAGCAATAAACATCTAAACTGATATTGCTGATGAGAACGAACAACACTGACCATTTTTGCAGTCTTTTCTTTCAATGTTAAACAGAGATTTTCGTGCAAGGCAGCCATTTCGAAATCTTAAAACTAAATAACTTGAAGCTACTTCATGAGTGCTTTCCATTTGACTGAACGGAAAAAACAACAGCAAAATAAACAGAGTTGAACTTCAGCTTCATATGAAAAAGTTAGCATGGTATAACAGTATTACCAGAGTGGAATGTTGTGTTACTATCATCTTATTTTGCATTTGCAGCTCATAAACGTGAAAACACACACACACATCTAACTTGTACTATAACTACATTCCTACAAACAAATAATAAATGCAGACTTGTCCTCACATTCAAAAGTAAGAAAGTTACATATACACTATATTTCTTCCACACAGTCAGCATAATGAACTGAATTCAGTGCAAAGATCACTTTATTTGACATCTCATCACAGCAAGGACTTCCAACACAAAGTGTTGAAACTTTAGAGGCTGCCAGGAAAGCGTAAAAGCTCTTTGAAAATGGTTCCATAGGTCTCTTGAGGACGGAGAGTGATGGATGCGTAGGACGAGGGAGCTCGTGAAGAACAACGTAGCTGGATTGAGATCATATCACCAAAGTTTCACAATATAGAATTTCCATTTAGAAGCTGAGCATGTGTTTGGCTGCAGCTCCACAACTGATTAATTAAATGGACTAATGTCATTAAAAGCCATTGTTCCTCCTCTTGACGTGGCAGTAGGTGCAACTTTTCTTTGCTAGCTCACTGCTGGTGATCTTCTTCATCGTTCAGGGTTCACATCAGACCTTGTCATTTGAATAGCTCCTTAAATATGGGCCTTGAGCTCATGCAGTAGCTGGAGTGTAATAGGAAAGTTAGCACCCTGGACAGTTCCCTGACGAACGCAACATAGGGATCAGGACCAAGGACAGCACCACAGTGGAAGCGCTACAGCAGTGGCCTAGTCAGCCTTCCCTTAACATCATCAACAACAACAACAACGCTACAAAACACTTATAACCCACAGTGTGATCACAAGCGCACGATTAGTGAACCAAAGAAATGGTCTATAATGATCTTTTTGTTGCGGCCCTTCCACAGTTATTCAGTGAAACATCAATGTAACCGTGAAAATGTGTGAACCGCTAATGTTAGGTTTTATTTGGGCTGTTATAACACTGTTTTGGTTGACCAAGGAGATATAAGCTCATACGGAGAAGAGAATTGTCCTGACTAATACAAATGTGAATCCTTTGCAGCTAGTTTCTCACTATCAAATAAATTAGCATGTTATGTTAGCATGCTGTGCTAAAAGAAGCACAATCTATTTAATGCCAAAGGTCAAAAATCAACCAACTGCGAATCATCCCCAAATATCCAACATGGTGGTTTCATTTCGACTTTGATTTGACTTCCTGTTGAATCAAGTCAGAATATACAGTACTCAACACCGTCACGATTCATCCACAGTATTCCATTGCCTCTGTCCAATAAAAAAAAGGGTTCCACAGGTATCTGGTGGTGAAGATTCCCAGAGTCCAAACTCATCGACTGGTTTTGTCTCATTACTTTCTCTGATCTCTATTCTGTCATTCCACTTCCATCTCCCATACATCAGACGCTCTCTTTCTCCCCGGTCCTCTCTCCTCTCCCCCACCCTCACTTTCCTGCTGAAACAATCATCAATTACCCTCATCCCCCGTGTTATCCTTCCTTCAATCTCCCTCCACCTTCCCAGCACATCCAGCAGAGTGGTTCCTCCTGGTTGGCTGCAGGCCACCCAACCCCGTCCCTGTCTGTCACTCTGCTCCCTCTAGCATGAGCACAGACTGACAGCTCCATGAGCAAATCAATAATAATCTTCAACCAGTGTAATCCTATACCTGAGGATATCCCTCGCAGCGCCTACTGCTTCCTCGTTCTCCTCCTTTATTATCATTAGCATTTAGGGTGTGAACAAAACTCCACCAGGACTGTAAATACAGGGCACACGTAGGGGCATGTTTATCTCCCCTCACAGCACTCACTCGCACACAAACACACACACAGTGTCCGTCCAGACTGCCACACTGACTAAGGTCATCTGGTTTGATGTATGAGCAGACTTTTATGACAACCTTGATATAACTCCAACCTCTTTCCTTCCCAAGAAAATTAACAAGATCAGCTGAAGGACTGAGATGAAAGCTAGATATCGCTCATAAAATATACACCTGCACTGGAAACACAGTTCGTCATCCAGCAAAAAGTCACCGAACCGAGGCTAGCTGGTGAGATCATATGGCAACTCTATCCTCGGGATTTCATAATAAAACTGGGAGGGAGATGATCTGTTTTTAAGGGGATGGATCGGAAGCCCAGAGGTGGTTTGTTTGGCTGGGAAGCTGCCTGTGTGGAAAGCCAGGTGAGGTCAGGGCGTCGAGCAAATAACCACATTTTTAGATTGGAAGTTTGTTCGTGACTGTTGCCATTCAGCTGTGAACGAGCAGTGTAATCAGGTTAAGTTTCCAGAGATAGAGAGAGATTTCAGATCATTGTTTGCTAGGGATGGGCGATAATTTATCATACACAATGTACTGCCAAACACAATCTCCACGATGACAATTCTGCATCTCACGATAAATTCCATAAACGCACGGCTCACTCGCTGCATTGGACCTGCACACGTGAACATGAGGAGACTGTGACGACGCGCCGCGCTCTCCTGCTCCGCAGCGTTTGACAACCGACAATGGAAAACAAGCATTTTAGGAGAGAGAATTGTGAGGTTTTTCATCACACAAGACAAAGGACTGACAGTTTGTAAAATGATTTGGAAGATAGAATATGACTAAATGATCATTTATTCACATGATCTCTAATAAATAGCATCTAAAAATGTGTCCAGACTGATCCATAGTTAAAATAAGCTGTTCAGAGACGACTCCATTTAACCCCAAAATAAAGCTGGCAGAGCAGCCTGTCAGACAGCAGCGGCTTCTACCAGAGACGTGAAACACCGAATTTCTTATCTCTATACATAGTTAACTATTATATTTAAACATGAACAAATAATGATGTTGGAGACAAACTGCACTAATAGGTTTCATCATGAAACAGTCTCAAAGGAGACCGTGTCCAACACATGGATTAGAAAGAAAATGTATTGATGGCGATAACTTTTCTTGCCCATATCGCTCATCCCTATTGTTTGCTGATTAATACAGTTCTATATTGTTATTATTATTCATGAATTCGCTATATTGAGTTTCAGTGCAGTAGTACCCAAGTACGGCGAGTCGGCAGTCCATACATCCATGACGTTAAATTATAGTGTCTTGTGCTTTTCCCCTTCCTCAGAGAAGAGGTGAAATGTTCCCTGTGAGAGTCTATGAAAGATTCCCATGAGCTACCGTCTTGGGCTTCAACTCAAAAGCCTTGAGTCAGCAGGGTTTCAGCTACACGTAAACAATCGTAGCGCACAGAATGAAAAAGAAAGAAAGCTGCCATGCGTTCACAATAATGATACATGATACTTCCCATGAATAGAAACAGTGTTTTATTGTTGCCAATTCATCAAATTGAATTGCTTCCTCGTTTCTCTGTCGGATCGCTTCTTCATTGGCTGCATTCCATACCGTTTATTTATTCTAAATAGCCCTGGTAATCCTGATCAGTGTTACTAAAACTGCAGACATGACTCATGGGTCAATTTATAGATCAAGGTCAAATGCTTCACCACGATATATATATATATATATATATATATATATATATATATATATATATATACACATACATTTGCACCAGGGATAAGCACTCTGCCACTTCTTGTTTGTTATGGTGATAGACTGTCATATCTGGTGAGAGAGGAACCATGAAGCTGGAGAGAAGAGGAATGAAGGTCAGTAGAAACAAGACAGAAAATGCAGTGTCGCGGGAGGGTGACCATTTGACACTATGCGTCAACATTGGACGCATAAGTCTACTTGACCGAATAATTGATATGCAATGCCCCAAGAGTGAGAATACGTTGTAAAAACAGTTCTAGCATTTAGCATAAATAATTCAGAGCAATGGGCAGACATGAAAGGAAGTGAAGAAGAGAGTGCAGGCAGGGTGGAGACAACTGTGATATCATGAGGTCACTGTAATGATGAACTGTTTAGAGACTCTGGAGTCAGACAAAGAAGAGTCAGAGATGAAGGATACTGAGGAGTGACTAGAAAGGATGATTAAAAATGACTTAGTTCGTAGTAGTTGGTAATTTGGGAGGCCAGACGGTTTTGATGCTGGGGAGTTGACTTGCTGGCAAAGTACAACTTCTTCCAAAGACTAACAGAGCTGATGGCTCACAGTAGAATCACGCTCATAGTTTCAATGGGAGGAAATAATCAATGACAAAGTAGACTTGATCATTTTTGGAATGGATCACAATGCCGTTATCAGGGGAGGAGCACTGCATATAAGGCTATGAGTGATTATGACATATTCCTGGTCTGTTTGATTTGAAGTGGGAACAATTTCAGTAAATACTTTTTTCAGCAAACTAAATGTATCTAAAGTCAAGGTGATATTCCAAACCACAGTGACACCACAGTGACACCACATTGCTGCTCTACCGCTGCTCTCCCACTTTCTATCCGTGGAAATAACCGATACAGGTTAAGAATTCATGCGCAGGTTTTTGATTAATTCGTTCCAGACAGCGAGTGGCGACCTAATTCTCATCAAATCAAACCTTCCTCCAAGGACAGATAACAGTAAATTGCTGTGTGCAGGCAGGTCCGACTGGAACGAGAGCTCGGGGACCTCCTATCTGTCTATCCATCCATACGCAAAGCCATTCCTGCTTGTTCTAGGGTTAGATGAGAATTTAGTGGCCGCCTCAATCATTTAACCTGTGTGCCATAAAATATTAATAGAGATGATGAATATCCTCGCTTGATGAGGAAAAATATATTTAAGAGTAATGATGCTTTTAAAATTATTGACTGACACTTCTGACACATGGTGCTGTCGGGTTGAACATGGTTTTACTGAGGACCTTTAAGTAGTGACGTGTGTGATGTGTGACACACAGGAGCCCGAGAGCCGCGTGACCACTCGGCCCTCCAGAAATGTGAGCCAAGGTTTCTTCTTTTTAATTCTATCAGAGCGTGTACCACTGTCATTTCCGGACTATATTATTTGAACCCCGTGGCTTTTACAGCAAAGCAAAATATTGAGCCCCGTCACATCAAACAGGTGAAATCACAGACGTTTTATTTAACTTAGACCGCTCAAAATGCTCCACCTGCAAGAGCTGATTTCCTGGAGGACAGGACACGAGAACCAGCAGCTGAGACCGGCTGTGGTGTTGGACACGCAGGCAAAAACAGTGCATTTTGTGCGCTTAAATGTCAATAAAAGATGTGAGGAGTTCATTATTCAAGTTCAGAACATTGCTGAGTTTGTTTCATGAGTCAGTCTCCATGCTGGGCCCAGTATTCAAAACCATTTTAGAAGTGATCCTCATGCATTTTTAAGCTGGGTGGATGACTGACCTTTCTACGGCGCTGACAGCACCACTGCACCCGCATCTTATAGACCAGTGCGGCTCATGTACGAACAAGATCTATTTTCCCTCTTAAATGTTGTGGGTGCGGCTAATATTATGGTGCGCTCTATAGTCCGGAATTTACGGAACTCAGGAACCAGCTACCCAAGTCCTCAAACTGCATCATTATCATCATCACTATTGACAGAGACTTTTCTGGACACCGAACTGGCAACATTCCAGTATCAAAAACAGCCATGGTTTCCTTTAACAGCCTTCACTCGAGAGGTCAAAAATAGCTTCAAAACATTAATTTGAGAGAAAGTTGGCAGCAAAAACCACTTGTGTTTCTGGACGCAGCGTGTCTGCACAGCCCACACCAGACATGGGTCCACTTAAGATAGGGAGATAGTTGACTACCACACAAACTCCTTCCTCCTTCACACCTCTTCTTACTCTTGACTTAATCCACTTGGTCTCACTCTGCTTCCCCTGTGTGCCGGTCCCTCAGATACGATCTCCATCTGCTGTAATTATAGGGACCCCCACCCCCAACTCCCTCAGCCTCACAAACACACACAAAACACACTGCCCACTGGTGTAATTCATGCTGCTTAGGGGGTCATGGGAGATTATGAGCAGGATCGATCAATGTGATGGTTCACACACACAAATACTCTCACACACACGCAGGCACAACCTCATCATCGATGAGGGCCTCCTTACCTCCCCTCTCCTACTGAGGGACATCCTGCAGCTAATGAGGACACACAAACACCGTCAACCCTATCGACCACCTTCGCTTAACAAGGTACTTCATATATGGACCTGGTGCAAGACCATCAGGATGAGGACGCCGTGCTTCACCATCGGAAAGTCTAGTTAAAGATACAATTAGCACTCAGGGAGCTTTCACCGCCTCCCACTGATACCTTGGTATTTTGTCTTCCTACGATGAATGATCCAGTCAACAACTTCATTAATACTTAAAGTTGAAGTTCCACCTCTTTTTATTTCCCATGTGTTTTTAAAACAATTACAGTGGGAAAAAGAAAATTATATTATTTAAAGAAAAGAACACCAAATATTATTGACCTCAATACAAAATACTGTGTGCATTGATATTTTAGGGCTAGTATTTGATGTAAGGTGTGTAATGGTTGACAACAGGGTTCAGTTTCTTCTATCTGTGCACAATGATGTTGAATGAACTTCACGGTTAAAGATAAGGAGAAACATTTCTAGTTTCAAGTCGTCTCCTCAAGTGCATGAGATTAGGATTAGCGCTGGGGTTGAGAGGCATTTGATGAAATGTTTTTGCATTGAAAATTATTCCACTGTTGTTTAGCTATGAATCAATTCCAGCCGCTTTGACGTCTGAAGAAAGGGCTGGTCTGATGATGCTTGAATGGTCACCAATATCAAGTTAACCTCCAAATATAAGTAAGAGTGGCGCACCGTCATGTGACTCAATGAGAGTCTCCAAGCTTTCAGAAAAATGGCCTCTTTTCATAGATGAAACCTCACATGATCAAACGTATTTAAACAAAGTGGAAACATTGAAACCAGCGGATAACACATAACACATCATGGAGGTGGACATGAACATGACGGTTTACACTGTGTGGAAAAATCCTGAAAGAAACGTTATAATGACTCAAGTCTGTTGATCACAGAACTCAAGTCGCGCACCCCGCTGGACACATGTAACGTGCGTGTGAGGTCGGCTGCAGACAGGAGAGACTTCCATGGTAGCGCTTTTATTGTCAGCAATTCAGTAAAAGTCAAAACTAACCCTGAGCTTCAATGTTTCTCGATCGCTTCTTGCACTCTGTGTTTTGTTTTGTTTGGTTTCGAGAGGCTCTGCCACAATTTCAAAAAAATGTTGGCGATTTCC
Source organism: Synchiropus splendidus (assembly GCF_027744825.2). Taxonomy (NCBI): domain Eukaryota; kingdom Metazoa; phylum Chordata; class Actinopteri; order Syngnathiformes; family Callionymidae; genus Synchiropus; species Synchiropus splendidus. The sequence continues at coordinate 31,973,283 of NC_071338.1, read as the reverse complement.
ACACAGCATCATTAAGTTGTTGAGAAAGACGAGTAAGTTAATGTAAACAAAAGACTTATTTTCATTCAAACCACGTCGTCCTGGAAGCGATGGTTTGCGCTTGTCTGAGGAAAAAGGGTCAGACGCCGAAGCGTTAGAGTCGGCCCCATACCAGTGAATGGTCATGGAGCTTCAGTTTCACACAAATTATTGAACGTTCTAATTCAAACAGACCCAACTTTGTAGATCACACATGATCAGACGGCGTATTTATGGATAGTTCCACCGCCATGTTTATGACCCTTTCAGAAAGTATGTTTCAACCCACTCGAGCACCATATTTAAACTTACTTTCCCAGAATAAAGGGAGCCAAGATGAAGGTGTGTGTTTGTGGGATATAACACAGTGATGCTCAAGACAGATATAATTGCATTCATTATCAATTCACATCTAAAAGTCCGGACTGTGTGTAGCCAGAGAACAAAGTTCATTAATACCCTCAGCAAATTTATGATGCTAGCATGAAGGTAAACCTGGTTCTCACAGCGTCCCTCAACAACACAATCATATCAGTCATAACTCACAACGACTGTGCGTACATTTGAATGTCAGAGAAAATGACATTTAAAAACAGGTACGTACAGCACGGTGTTGTCGTGGTTTGTGTTGCAGCCCCACAGCAAGGCAGTTGAGTCGGGAGTGGGTCTTTGTCCTTCTTCTCATGGTTGTGACGGTCTGCAGTTTCCTCCTACAAGCAAAAAAACAAATAGTCAGCTAATGACTCTAAATAGTCTGTGTGTGTGAAGTTGTTTGTCTGTGTCCAACTGTGGCAACTAGTCCAGTGTGTCACATGTTTACCACCCCAACTAACTGGGATATAAACCAGACCTCATAGTAGCACCACCTGGACAACACCATTCTTTGTATTCAGGGGGTTCGTTTTGGGGCAGAAATGTAACAGAAGTTCATGAAACATCAATAGAGAGAATAAAAAAATATAAAACTTCAGCTGTAATTGTCTTGCTAGAGTTCAAAATCCAAGCTACAAAATGCACATTGCAAAGGTTGTAAGATCAGAACACTCCAGTGACACTTTCAGAAGTGCACTTATATAAGAGTGTTATTTTAGTCCCCGCGAGTGTGTGATGTATGGATTACGGAAGCTGACTACTGGGGTCCGGTGCAAGTGTCAGGTGGCTGCTGGGAACATGAAAGTGTCTCTGAAGGGGAAGGGGATTGGTCAGCAGACCTGACCTACAGAATCAATGTCCTTATAAAAGAGCAAATGACAAGATCAGAAGATTCCAAAACATCAGGTGGTTCCAAAGGACACTGGCAACCACTGAGGAGGAAGTCATCGCCTGCCCTGGCCAGAGTGCAACACAAACATCTCACCCTGAAGATCACTTAGCATCCCAAACATTAGTCAAAACGAAAATCCTTGCTTCTGAATGAGTTGCGATCAATGAAGTCCATCCGGACCTGCAGCAAGGCTAAAAGTGGTCAGCCGCCACACAATGCACACAAAAGAGCATCATTTGAAGACGCTCACAAAAAGACCTACAGACCCCAAGTGTGCTCATCTTCACCATGCTGGCGGGGGTCCACTAGACCACTCCTCCTCTCCTATCGACATTGTGTGGCCTTTCAGAGCTCCCCCACTACTTCGGTTCTCTTTATCGCTGGCTTGAACGGTTCTGCCGGAGCCAGCGGGGTTCCTTCTCTACACGAGCAGGGGCTTTCTTCACCTAAAGGTCAGCAATGTAGCCCAGAGGCTTCCAGGCTGGATTGTGTTTGTCTCCAAGTAGGATGTCCACTTGGTGCATAATGAGGTTCTCATTGCCAGGGAAGAGTCAAGACTGTCTGAACACGGCTAACTGCGGGGAAAATGCGTGAAAGGTTTTGCTCATTATAAACTGTTAAATAAGATGCAACATACAATATCAAACAACCCCATTGACGATGGGACTAAAAAGTTCAATCTAACAGCAAAAGCAGTCCTGCGCTGACTAACGTGGAGTAGAAACCCACTTTCCAACCATAATAAAAATTCACCCACCATATTATTCATTTTATAAAACAGACTACTGACGCTACTTTCAAGATAATTAACGCGTAAATATTTTGGAAACTAAATACTGCAGACAACTCGGCAAAACAGCCACTTTATTTAACATAAAGCTTGTCTCAAATGCATAAATTGGTGGACGGCAAAAACTCAGACAATCTTACACATAAAGCGAAGAGAATGCTTTTTACGTTTTGGCATTACAAGGCGATTAAACAGAACTTCGCTATGTGCTAACGTTAGCCAGTTAGCAACGATGATGCACTTAACACCAGAACAAACTGTTCACCCACCTCATCCTTCAACTAGAATCACATACAATATCGCAGACAAAAAAAGTTTAACATTCGAGTAAACTGAGTAAAGTAAAAACAAAGAACGTACCTTGACGTCAGTCAATAAAGCAGGTTTAGCGTCAAAACAATGAGACGTTCAAGTGCCGAGCGGAATATAGGAATTATGAGCTACCTTTAAAAAAAAGACAGTAAATAAACTGTTTTTATTTTGACTTTATAGTTCGTTTTTCTTATCAAGTGATTAGGGTGTAAATGTAAAATAGTTATTTAAACATTGCCATTTGACACCTCTTCCAAAGCTACTTAGTGCACTGTAGTTCTGTCCTTCATTATTCCTTCATTATAATTTTTGAATATTGAAAAGTTATTGATACACATGTCTTCGACGGTGGCATCATTTCACGTTAAACTTCAATAAAACAAATTAAACACTTGCAGATATTGGGAGATATTGGACACACACTCACTGAGACAAACATAGTGATAAATAGTGCATGGATACACACATCTTCAGTCAACCACTGCTTAGTCCTGTTCAGGGTTGCATCGCAGCTGAAAACACATTTCCTGGTAGACAATTTCACCTCGGAGTCGAGCGTCATATGAACCACTGACTATACTATAATGCACTAGTCTCAGTGAAGATGCAGCAAAGATCTATTGTATCAGTCGAACCGCCGACGATCTGGCTCACGTTTTTGTCACTACACATGTGCCATTCATTAAGTACATCCATTCATTCAAGTCTTTTTCTTTCATTCACCTGTTGCATGAACGAAAAGGCACCATCTGAATGCTGATGAACGATTCAACATGGATTTGTTTGGGCTGTCTGAGGTCCAGTCCGTGCCAGGCGAGTGTCGCAGGGCAGCCATTCCCTGAAGCGGCACCAAAAGGAATGTCAGTCTACTGGAGAGTTAGAGTGCTGGTCAGCAATCGGGACAATCGGATAAAGGTGAAATACAAAAAAGCCTTGCCATACAAGTGTACGTCCCCGCGACGCCTCCGCCGACGTCCCCTCAGTCAAACCAACACAATGTGTCTGTGAACTAATTACCCTCAGTGAATGTGTGTCCACAGTAATAGAGAGGGGAAATTGGCAAACGCGGGTGGTTTGGCATTTTGCAGGCGCAGCAGCCATAATGAAACTGCATAGTTAAGCGAAGGCAGCTGTAATGAAGAGCGGTGATTAGCGAGACAGGCCTTAACGAGGGCGTGTTTATGGAGAGGCGGTTGGATGGAAGTGTTGCTGAGCGAGTGAGAGACGAAGGCAAGAGTGAGAGAGAGAGAACTTATAGGCTGAGTGATGGTGCCAGAGCCAATTCATTACGACTGCAGCTCTGTCAATCCCTGCTCATCTCCAGTAGCACTCGACCACTAATGGAATTAGTCCCTGTCTCACACACGCACACACGCACGCACAGGCACGCACGCACTGAGCGAGTGAGACAAATGCACATACACAAACACACACTGCATTAACACAATGGGTCCTGCAGATATACTATCCCGGTGACAAAGCTCTCACACTTGCAGCCAATAAATCTCGGGAGGTCAGCTACACACACATACGTGCGGTGCTCACATTTTTCATAAAATAAGTGTGTACTAATAAAAAAATATTGAACGGTGGAGGTGATTTTTTTTTTTATTGGTGTTGTGCTCCTCTAAGAATGTGCTGTATTATGCTTATCACTGGTTTCTGTCATGGTTACTACATGCAGAAGAATGTCATACAACACAGTACTGGGGAGATTTGAGAAGAGATTTTTCAACTATGGAGCAGGTATGAACTGTAATTTTATTTTTTATATATTTTTGCAGCAAAGTATTTTTTAATTATTGCAGATTATATTTCAGCCAATTGTAATCACGGTGCATTTTATTCCTTTCTCATTGTTCAATAGTAGACTCCAATACCCCTCCCATGCGTCTGTATCTACTATCTTTGGCTCATTCAAAGGGCCTGTGATGAGGTTATGGAACTATGTATAAACATGGCGTATCAAATTATATTGAGTAATTGGTGTCAACAAAGTTGGTTCTGTTGTAATGAAACGCTAAATGCAAGTGCAGTGTTGCACAAAATGGGGGCCAGACATGACGGTAATCTGGCTGTTTTTGGCTCCTTCCTGACCCAGGACATGGGGAACACCTGTTTGCCTTCACTCCTACCAGATTATCCTATAAAATAATCCAGTAACACTTCACTTAAAGTTCTCATCTATAACCAATTATTACCATAATGCATTTATAAGGCTTTATGGGGCTATAGGTCTATAACCACAACCCGAACCCTGAACCAACCATACAGCATCATATTATTAGAAATAAGAATTCTGCACCTTATAATACTTATTATCAGCCTTATAATACTAGTTATAAATGCAGTATAATGTCTTATGAATGCAGCAATACAGATGAGACCTTTAAGTAAAGTGTAAGCGAGAATCCTTCTGTCTGGGCTGTGTTAAGAGTCAATTTGTCCTGAAAATCCTTATATTTGTGGCTCCGTAAGTGCGATCCTGAGAAGCACACAAATGAGCCGACTGCCATTACTGCAGTTTTCCAACAAAAACAGGAGCCTGGTGATGAAAGCGATCTATTAAAATGGTGGAGGTACCAACAGCGTCGGAACTCTCCTAGAAAAGAGTAAGTCCCCTTGATTATGTTTCAGGCTATGATCGCGGAAACTCAACAAAAAAAGAAAGAAAATTATGATTTCTTTTCTGTATTTTTAGTGTTGTTATTGCATCAGTCTGTGGCCCCACAAGCATTGTATTTAAGTATTTCATATTTATATCTTTTACCATTAAGTATTTTGGAACCAACTGATGATGTCTGATCTGTCAGACATCTTCTCTGATATTGTTCGTAACTTCAGTCTGCTGTGATAGGCTCAGCCCTGCTTGTTTACAGAGTTGGTTCCTCTCTCCACCCACCCCACTTTCTCCTATCTCTCTAAGTCCAAGGCCATGGTTCTCCTTCAGGGACAGGGTTGAATTCCATCTTTCTTAGATGGGCTCCTTCCTGAGTTTGATGAGTTCAAGTATCTTGCCATTTTGTTCATGAGTGACGGAAGGGTGGCACTTGTGATGGACAATATCTTTGGTGATGCCTACTTGAAGATAGAGCAGCACCTGAGAGCAAAGTTCTCTGGGTGGTAACTGAAAGAACAAGATGCAATCTGGACTCTGGACACGAGCTTGGCCATGATGGAGAAGATTCAAAGCAGAACATCTTCTCCTCCTTATCAGATGAGCATCTTGTCAGCATGTCCCGTGGACGGCTGCAGGGTGAGATGATCCGGCCATATCCACGGGGGAGAAGGTCCCACGGTTGACCCTGGCGAGGCTGAAACCTCCGTATCCCCCCAGAAGAGCAGGAAGCTTTCTAAGGGACTCAATCTGACTCCATCCATCTCAGAGAAAAGGGGCTCCCATCTTCTGTGCACAGGTCCAGATTTTATAAACGCGTCTCTACATAATTCAGTCTCAGAGTTTCTACCATCCATTTTTATTTCTGCTCTACTATAAAGGATCTTTTAAGGAATTGTTCTTGGGTGATGAAAGGTCCGGATGCAGGCGGAATAGTAATGCGTGTCGGGTCTTCGGTGGCACGCGACAAGACAATGCCTTTGACTGAAAGCTGGTTATCTGATTTGATTGAATGGAGGTCAACACCGGCCGGCCAGTCCAGAGGACAGAAGACCACCCATCCCCCTCCCTCTGAACCCCATCACCCACCCCCCTTATGTCCACTCTTCCTCCCTCCTGCTCTGAGTGAGCTGTCATTAGATTACACCAACGGTCATGACCGTACGGATTCTCCATCACTTTCCAGTAAACTCTTTTTTCCCCGGGACTGGTGCGGCACAGTGGGGGAGAAGAGGCGGCGTCTCAACCTGAGGGCCCTCCAGCTGCTGAAGACCGGCTTGTCGCACTTATATTTTCAGTTGGAGCTCTGTGCTTTGACAATTTGCACAGATCGCACTTTCAACTTGCTGATCCTGTTAAGCCCACACACACACACACACACACACACAAGCTGAGGCTTGTCAGTGCCGGCTGTTGTGACAGAAACCCTACAAATCAGCCATGATAGGCCAACGCTATAACATATGCGCTATCACAGCAGGGGGGTGATGTTTTTATGGTCATCTGCCCCCACCTCTGTAAAGCCCAGCCTGCCTCTCTCCGCCCCGAGCACAGGGTCAGCCAGGGATTCTGAGGGCGCCCTGATTGGTTGGCTTTGACGGGATAACCCTTGGGTTCAAGGGTGACTGACCCCACAGGGCCGGTGAAGAGTCAATTCTCTCCAGGTCAGGGGTCAACAGCCCTTCCCCCTGGCAGTAGCAGGTTCAGGGGCATCTTCAGGATGAGCTTTGCTGTCTCTGGATGCTGCGCACGATTGGACGGGAAGAGGTGAGTGTTGAGGGAACGACTGAGGAAAGGGTGATGGGAGGAGGATCCACAGCGGAGGGGGGTGTTTGGTCCTCTGAATGCCTTTGACCTGTGCACTGACCTCCACCCCCTCAACCAAACGCACTTCGCATTGACTGATAGACAGTAGTGATTGCACTTGTCCATCCATCTATCCATTGATTTTGCATCACTGGACAGAGAGCTGAACCTTCGACTAAGAAAATTCACCGGTGATATTTCAACTCATATTTTAGACCCCAGTTTACTCATCTAAAATCACGGCAGGAATGACAGGGATTAAATGTATTCAGAACATAAAAATAAACATAAAAAAACATAAACACAACCTACATAATATTCTGCTCAAATGTATAGTCAGAAGAAAACTGGAACATTCATTTGTTCTTAATGTCGCAACAGTAGTTCCACTTTTTCAAGTCCGCCTGAGGTGAACCTTGCTCTTGTCTTTGTTGTGTGTGGTCTTCTGGACCATGCAGCTGCATTCTCTCTCGTCCAGTGAACTGCTCAAGGTCGTCTGATATTTGCTTCCTCTGGGCTCATGCTTCCGCTCTTGAGACGCTGTTTGGTGAGGTGACATCTGCCATCATGTTTTCATGCATGGCTTTTCAACTAAACACTGAAAAACAAGGTCAAAATATTCTGATCGTAATGGACTGGTTCGATTTCCATCCATCTAAAAGGGGAAAATCGACTTGAGTCTTGGAACTAATTACGTCCATAAACCGAGGTTTGACTGAATGTATAAAAGCCTGGCGCATGTGTGGGGAAAAGACAACCACTCAAGGCCACAATCTGATGTCCAGCCGGGGGCCGCAAGATGTTATTTTGCCGGCCGCGACTGGCCCTCATGCTACGGGTTTGGCACCATCACTCTAATTTTCAGGTGTTAGTTTGGGAATTAAATATGGGACGAGCCAGCCTCCTGTCCAGTGTGTCCTGTTGCAGCTGACCCGGAAGATGATGGACGATTGGAAGCTTATTTCATGAAGTGTCGTCCAGCGTTAACACCAAACTGGTGATTTTATTCCCACAGATTGTGACACGCAGCAATAATTGTTGGCTGTTGACTCCAAAGATTAAATGCCTCCCGTATGGTTCAGTCATTCGCTCGTGTTCGAACCCTTCAGAGGTTACAAGGTCAAACAACACCAAAAGCTGGGTTTATTATACAACTTATTTTTGACAAGACCATTGGGAGGAAACCACAAGTGGCAGTGACTGCATATGTTAAGGACCGATCAGAAGAGCATAGACTGGGCGATGTTTGCATGATTAAAGCAGCACTTTTCCCATCTTAACTGGCTATTTATGACTCTTAAGTGAGAAGAGGGAATAAACAACTTCAGGGCAGAAGCTTAGATTTTCAGGGGAAACTTTAAAACGTGGAACATTGAGTTTGTCCATCTGAATCATGGAGTGAAAATTTGTTTTAGCCCAATAAAAAGACCATAATTATTAGCCTTGACATGAAAAGCCAGCCAACATTGGATTCTGGGTAACCCATACCTGTCAACTCATACGTCTTCCCCGGATTGTCTCATCTCGCTGGTAGCTGACGACAGTCGGCGCATCATCCCAGCAAAAGTTATCCTCAATCGCGCGTTTATTTTTCTTGTTGCTTTGGGCTTTGACGATAGGAGTGTTGTGTGCGCATGTGCGTTGCACTGCAGCCCACATCCGTTGTGAGAAAAATCATGGAAGTAAGCATGGAAGAATGGGAACTACCACCTAGTCAAAAGAGAAGAGTACAAAGAACGAGAGTCTCTTCAAGCTGAATATGCTGGCTGGATTCAATCCCCAATTCTCCTTCTGCGTCCCTTGCAAGAAAGATGTGAAAGTAGCTGCTAGTGGTTTTCACGATCTTAGCCGATATTAGCCATGTGAGGAAACTATACGCAGAGTATCGAAAGACCAGGGGAACGGACACGCTGACTTCTCTGCTCCAAATGACCAAGTGAAACCTTCTCTGGTACAGATCAAGTCACATCAGCATGCAACAAGCAGCACTGATGTCTACTCAAGTGCTTATATGAGGCTGTGAATGTGAAAAAATAACTGAAAGACACTGTGGAAGAATGGTTTATTTTCAAACATGCTGCACATGGTAAATGTAATGCAAGAGCTTTTATATATGTTATCTTAGTTATCATTTTCCAGTACTTTGTCTGTCTTGCTGTGATGTAAATAGTGATAATAAAATATTCAAATGCGCCGTGAATGTGTTTGTAAGGACTCTTTTCAATTTATAAGGGGAATTGCACCACTTTATAAGGGGAGTTATTGGCAGGGGCTGACAGGTATGGTAACCTAGTCAGAGGTATTGAGGCTGAAAAAAGCATCCACTGTCTCCCCATCTTCGTGAAAGCAGTTTTGTGTTACGACAAAACAGTCGTGTTACACTCGTCCACCTGTTCCAAGACAAGGACTCTCCACTGACGGATGCTCCAGGGACGTTTTGTGGCAACTCAGAGGCAAGAAGGTTGTTTGAGAATCAACCACAGGACACTGCTGCGTGAATTATTAATGAGAACTTTTTGCAGGGAAACCCCACACTGCCCACAGAAGAGGACCCTCGCCAGCTTTTTATACACCCATCCATCCATTTTCACCTCGTCTCATCCGCTCACTTCCACTCCTCGGATGGTTTGCTGTCTTTGACCTCTGCCCCCTCGTGTGATCATGCTAACGCGCCCTCACAAACAGCACGCACACGCACATCATCTGGGCCGGAGAATGTACTTGACAGCGTGGAGAAACACAGCTGGTTTAAAACACACTCAGATCAGACTTTAATACGTGTGACCAGGGACTCCTGCTGGCATCCCAACATGGACTACTAACAATGAAATCACATGTGCGACCCCCACCTCCACATCCCTCGCCCGCACTGTCACGCACAAAGGCCACAGTCACACGTGCACAAAGCCTCGCTGTCCAGTAAATTACACACAGCACCTCCACGGCGTCGATAAGCCATATTCTCGTCTACCAGTCACACATTTGTTTCATATACACGCATCATGCATGCATTCGGTGCACGTGCACTTGTGTGTCCTTGTGTTGCTTTCTATATATATTTATGTGAGAGCGTGCTTGTTTGTGTGCACGCTGCCTTCACAGTGAAACACTGCACCAGAGAGAGATTGGAATCAATACTTTCTGCTCCGTCATTTGTCACATCTTTACAAGGCTGAAGCCATCTGAACACCAGTCTATTCTACTTTGCCATCATTTATCAAATGACCCACCTTGCAGACACACACAGAAACACACTCATGCGCTTGCATGAGAGCGCGCACGTTTTTATTTTTGACAACCATCCAAGCGTTTAGGACCTAATGTAGAATATGAGCGACAAATGAACAGGCGGCCATTGTTTCATTGGTGTGATTTGTGGAGTGAAGGGATGAAGGTTACTCCTGCTGCCGCATGAGCTCCGGCACTTGAGACTTTACAGGAAATTTGTGAAGAAAAAAGGGACGACCTTCGCACGCTAAACCCATGAAACCCATGATTTGATTTAAATACCAAATGATCTGTCACAAATCAACTTTGTTTTCCGCAGCAAGTTCTTATTTGACACTTTAGTTTAACCTCCCTCCAAAACAAAACTGAGAAACAGATCTATGGAGATGCATTTAAATGCTTTTGGACCAAATTGAATGAATGAATCTTTATTTCAATCCCACATCAAACCTACATACAACGACTCTTTCGTCATCAACTTGAGCTGAGGGATCTTTATTTTTCTTCCTTTAAGATGCGTATGAATCCAAAACGTTTTTGACTATGTTGTTTATGAAGTGAGAAGTTTGATGAACGTGGAACTCTCTGTCAATCATACTCCTCATTGTTTTGGTGATGCGGCAGTGGGCATGAAAAGATTCTTTTGGAATTTGGTAGATCACCACACGACCCTCTTTGACGTGAACCTGCAGTTTTGCATGGAAGGGAATGCTTGACTTAGTCTTTAATTCCAGGAACCTCTTACTTCTTCCTGTCGTTTTAAACCTTCTGTGGCTCATTGTGGTCGAATGATATTCTGGTCTGATCATTTACAGTGATGTTCTGGCAGAGTCGATCACAAAAATCTTCATTCTACCCCTGATGATCGTATCAGCTTACATGTCTTCTGCCACTGAGTATGCCATCATGTTCTTGGCTCATACTTTGGCATTTCGCTCCTCATGATGCTCTTTGAGCAGACTTTCATTTTCAATTGAGTTCAATCCAATTTCTTCCCGTTTCTGAGGTCACCGGGGCAGCAGTTGAAATACAGAGTCCCATACGACCCACAGAAACCTTCAGCACCTCTGGGGGAAGTTGAACAGTTGAACACAATGTGGGAGGAAACCAGAGTGATTCCAAACAAGATGAACATTGCCTTGCTCCAAACCATGAGCAACCTATAAGCCTTTAAGCCCTGTTGTGACAGTTAACCTTATTTCTGAAACCACAAAGTCATCACATAAAATGAAGTAACTTCTGGTTGTCTCCATAGCAACCCATATAAACGTAAATGAATGCTTAATATCAACATGAAGGCAACATCAGGCGTGCAGTGATGATGTCACACCTGACTGCTCTTTCAATTGAGGTAGAAACAAGACAGTTTAGGCACAACTTCGTCTCGTCTTTTGCCAAACCAGGGTGAAATCTTCCATAAAAGCCTTGAGAGGAAGCGTGGCGAAATAACAAATACTGCTGTGTAACAGGATCTTGGAAATTTCAGCAAGATTGCTCCGCTAACCGATTTTCCCCAACCCTGTGGTAAGATTCCAAAAAGCCAGATATGACTTTATTCAATTCATCCTCAAAAGATAAAGTGATTTAGCCCTGACCACTTTACAGTGCCTCACACACACACACACACACACACACTGGCAGACACACTTACAACAAATTGTAAGTGCAGTTAATTCGGACAGTTCCACAGTAAGCATCCTCCAGAGATGAATCAGTTTTCAGTTCAGTTTTCCAGGAAGGTTAAAGCAATATTTATGTCTGCATCATGTAACTTAAACGTTGGCTGGATTTTCTGCTTTCTTTGATGTCAAACTCAAGAACTTTGTGGGAAACTAATGCTTCATAGCAGCTGGCTCAGTTTTTGTTCCACATTTATTCGGGCCAATTCCTCCTTTTAGACTCACAGGGTGCCTTTTGCTGTGACTTCAAAATTCAGCATTTCAACTTGAAAATATGTCTTTTTTGATTATATTTACAATATTACTTTAGTGAGCTGTGTGGACACAAATATCTCCAAAAGACATCAACTTTATATTCTGGTTTAAGTTGTCCTAATGTTATGGAAGTACCCAACAAACATGAAACTGGTGATGGGTTTATGGCTTAGGCTTCATGAAACAGTGTCCTCATTTGCAGGGCCCACTAGATGGCTCTCTCTGCTCCAAAATCTTTGGATTTGAGCAACCATTTCAATGAAACCTCACATCACTTTCAAACCAAGTGCCACCCACTGAGCTTGGAGAGGACACTGTTTCATGAAGCCTCATCGACCCATCACTAGCCATCAGTCCACACAAACTGACTGACAACCCACTCACACTGACCAACAACTTGGTGTCATCAGTTTCCCTTGTGTTTCTTTAGACGAGGAGGAAACCAGAGTGCCTGGAGGAGATCAATGCAAGCATGAGGAGGAACAGAGAGAGGATCTCGGTTCACTTCATGAAACACCCTTCAGCCTCCTAAAAGATTCATTAACAATGTACATCAAATGAGAAATGCATCAAGGAGAAACGCTGTTCAACAAAACACCCAAATAAATATGAAAACACAGTGAAATATGACTAGAAACAAAACAATCACAGGTCAGAATATGAAAGAAACGACTCATTGGGCAACAAAAACAGACAGATGCGAGTATTTGTCCATGAGCTCATGCACGCCTGTGTCGCTGCATCATCGTTGCCACTTCACACCTGATGAGTATCTTCTAATTGACTAGAATTATGAAATTGCTTCATAACGCCGAGCCTCCGTGCTCAGGCACAAGTTTGAACCCAGTTGGTGGAGACAAGGAGAGCCCAGCGTGTGTCCACATCTACACGCTCCACAGAGTCAACATGTCCATTTCATGAGCCCAGAAGAAAGAGAATAAATCTCTGTGGCTTCAGGCGATGTTGAGAGCAGGATTTAGGATTTGCCCTCAGGCCCGCTCGTGGCTTCCTCCTAATGAGGCCTCGGCCATTGACCATATCCTCTCCCTATTGATCTGTATTGGTGACATGTGCTAATAGGATTCCACCGTTGTGGAATTAAAGATGAACGGACAAAGACGGCCAGTGATGGAAATGAAGGTGCAGGTTCTTTGGTTAATGAGGAGTCTGAAATCGCTTTGCCAATTAGACTGGACGCTAACCCTCTCAGACTTTGAATTAGACGTTGCTTTATTTTATTTTTTAAAGCAAAGGACGGCTATTTTGTCCGTTATCCGAGTTTTCCTGACGACTGAGGTCTGAATTATAATGGTTGTGAACACGAGAATAAGTGTAATTTACTGAAGCTTCTGACTTTTGCTGTAGAGGAAGACACATTTTCAAACCGCCTCTTAACCAGATCAATGGATATATACTGTACATATACACCTGATACACATCACTGACAACAACTGAAAGAGACATTTAGTTTGAACACAAATCCAAAGTCAGGAGGACGACCCAGCAAGGGGCCATGTCAAGATCTTGTCCATACTCATGGCGGTATGCTGGGAGTAACCCAGGTACCTCGGTTCTCGACCACAATCCGTTCCACGGCCGTTTGAGAAGAGAATTGTTCGAAATCTGAATCAATTTTTCCCATTACAATGAATGGAAAAAATGAGTGTTCCAAGCCTTAAAATAGTCTTTTGTAGGAGTGAATGTAGAGTGTCTGCTGCAGGTGGCTGTTCCTCTATGTGTGTGGCCGCTGCATGTGGGAGGGGTTGCCGAGTGAGTGACGTCTCTCCAGAAGTGAAGAGGTGCCCGGTGCGTGTCCAGCTCTGAATGTGCGCTTCTGTGCAGTTTGGCTGTGACAAAGTCATAAACCAAGTCACGCTCTGTCCCAGACTGGCCTCATCCCTGTCCCAGCTCCAGCCCACAACAGGACATCAAACCCTGGAGTGAGCGCTCCAGCACCTCCCCTGTGACACTCTAACACGGTCCAGTGTGGAGACAGGAAAGGTTTTACACCTCAGTATGCGTTATACACAATAACAAAGCGCGTCGTGGGTCGGCTGGTTGGTCTGCGCACGTTATATTTTTCCAGCTTTTTTTGGGGGCGTTCCAGTTCTGGATTTTCTTTCGAAATCAGAAGCAAAAAAATGTTGTTCGAATTCCGATTTGCTTGAAGTCCGGGACGTTCGAAAACCGAGGTACCACTATATATCTGTGAGCAAACTAGCAAATAAGGAAAAAACAAATAAAAAATAAAAGGCCAATGCAGGGCCTAAAGAGGAGCCTTGGTCGCAGCGAAGCCTTCAAAACTGCTTTAGCTGCTGGAGATTGCGAACAACGGCAAGTTGTATTTTTAACGTTAGTTTTGCTGCTTTATTTTTGCTGTACTTTATTGATTCCTCCCAACCCCCATCTTTATCACGTTGACATTACTTCTGTCATGGTCGACGGAGCCGGACCCAAGTGCAGCTCATCACCAGTTCACAGGAAACTTGGGGACATAAGTCAACAAATGTGGCACAAAATGTGAGTAAGGTGGATGTGAAAATCCATGTTGGAAAACCAAATACTAAACTCTAAATAAATGATAAATATATCATAGAGTATGATGTGCACATGCTATTCAAATGCTATTCAATTTCCCTTTTGCTCTCCAGTAAGACGTCAGTGTCAGATGACACACACCATTCTATTTTTACAAGAGACAAAAAAGCAGAGGGATCAGTGGCACACTTGCCAGAGGAGCAACTCTGTCGCCACCAACAAGTTAAAGTGAAGTTCACACCTGCAGCCGCTGGGACTGAGACTGAACATCTCACACCTCCTCTCCAGCAGCTCCGCCACAACACGACAGGCTTTGTCCATTTACACCCATTGATCTGGTCCCCGACATGTGTTCCCCTCTTGTTTGGCTAAAAGTCGAAACTTTGGGACACTGCCGACCGTTCGACTCATGTTCTCGACCTCTGAGATCGAAAAAATTGCCCTTTTAAGTTGTGTTCAGTGAGATCACGGTCTGGTCTGAGTGCCACAACATCACACCCGTTGGTTGTTTGGAGCTTCAGAGAAACTTTATTTAAGCTGTCAGTAGGAATCCAGGGGCAGCATGTTCAATGAGACTTCACTGCAGTTGTCAGGCTGCAGCTCGGTTACATTAAGAAGTCGGTGAAGCAAGTTTAAAGAATGAGGGACGAGTGGCAGCCATCTGTGTTTGGCTGCTTTGCAGGATGATTTTGTCCTGAAAGTTTGCCTCAAACGGGTTTGGAAACTGACTGCAAATTCCAGGGTTTTCCAACATAAACAGGCCATGATTCACGCTATCAAACAGCAGAGAAGCTGTCAAATACATGGGTGAGGAGGTGTCAATACTTGCCGGTAAAAGAGCCAGTCAATCCCACTGTTGACCCAAACGCATGACATGTTTTGTCCTGCTGACCCTTCTGAAGAGAGTTTTACATTCAATTTACATTAGCGTTCAGCATTGAAGTGTGTCTCTGATCAGTTCAGACACTTCATCCTCTCGCAATAGTCTGGGTCATCGCTTCCACAACCACGTGGTTGGAATCAAAACAAGTCCTTGCTTTTACCTGCTCTCCTTCCTCAAAAAACGTGGACAAATACCTCATTATTGACTGATCTTGAAGCTACTTCCACCGCTTTAGTGCTCTGCATCGGTGTTTGGTGACGCCACGAGATGGCGCCGGCGTTTGGGAGTTGCTTTTTTCTCCGTCCTCCTGCCTCGTGTTCTCTTTTCTCATCTTATGTATGAATGCGAGTTCCGCCCCCCCTTATGTCATGCATATCTACCTGGACAGGAGCGATGAAATTTCATTGTGACTACTTATACATATGTAGACAATGACAATAAATTGAATCCTGATCCTGATCCAGAACACTACGAGTGGCTCCATCAGGATAAAAGCAGAGAAGGACGAAGAGAAGGGCCCAGAGGATGATGGCTCAGATGATGGAGGAGTGTCAGATCCACCTGGAGAGTCTCTACAATGAACATCAACCAACTCTGCATTTGTGCTTAAACAGACATTCATGTCACATGTGCCAGTTTCAACTCAAAGGCCCCGATTTGAAGGACGATTCCATGCGCACGCGCGGGTGTTTTTAAAGTAACGGCGGTCGAAAGGCTCTCGGTCATGATGGTGTTTTAATTGCCGGTGTGGCCCCGGGTCTTGAACACTTGTAATGGACAGGCATTAGCGGCGCCATTGTCCCCGCGCCAACGTTTGAATGAGGTGCTGGTGGTGGGGAGGGGCCTGGAGGGGGCGATGCTCAGGCACCAGCCGTTGAAAGGAATCATCTTTCCTCTGAAAGGACAGAGAGTTAGAAGTCTTCTGTGAGAGCCATCCTTAAGAATAACCACTAACACCACAAGCCGCCAAGAGACAATTACCTGCAATCACGCCGCCTGCTCCAGGAGTGGCGCTTTATGCAAGTGTTTGTGCGCGCGCCAGTGTGTGTGTGTGTGTGTCACGGTTTGTTCGTCCCTTCACGAGGTGTCTGGATGGCCCCCGTCCGCCCGTCCAGTCATCTGTCACCATTACAGCACAAAGGCAGCGGCGTCTCACAGTCATTACTGAGATTGCTGGAGATGATTTGGAGTGTCCTCCTCAGCAGAGAGAAAATCATTTCCTCACAAAGAGGCTGCCCCTCGGCCCGCCGGGCCTCTGCCAGCCTACGGGGCAAAGTAGAGAAGAACCCCACTCACCTCCAGGAGTGATGGACGTACACGCCATCACGTGGTGAGGGCGGCCGCAGCCAAGGCAAGATGAAAAGAAATGAGTGCATCTGCTAATGGGACGTACAGAAGGAGCCAGGGAATGGATATAAAGTAAATGCAGCTTGTGAAATAAAGTTGTATTAGGGAAGCACATAGAAGTTCAAACGCAATGATGACCAGCAAAAGAGATCTGTCCCACAAAAACAAGTCTGACAAGTCTTCTCACAGTGGTTTGAAAGCCTAATATTTCATGTACATTTTGTGAAAATAAAATCGATTTCAACTTTCACAATAGAAGATAAAATAGAACAAATAAATGAATAACACAAACAAGCATATTTCCAAAAACGTCTTTTTATTTTCCCATTTTAACAAGTACTGGCAAAGTTGTGTTAAATAAAATTGAACTTCCAACTAAATTGCAGGCTGCTTATACAGAAAATAGTGGTCAAACAACAAAACACATTAATATCTATGTTTAGCTGTTTATCTCTTATATATTTGTTTAAACTTTTTTAATATCCTGAAAGATATGATCTATCTATCTATCTATCTATCTATCTATCTATCCATCTATCTATCTATCTATCCATCTATCTATCCATCTATCTATCTATCCATCCATCCATCCATCCATCCATCCATCCATCCATCCATCCATCCATCCATCCATCCATCCATCCATCTATCTATCTATCTATCTATCTATCTATCTATCTATCTATCTATCTATCTATCTATCTATCTATCTATCTATCTATCTATCTATCCATCCATCCATCTATCTATCTATCTATCTATCTATCTATCTATCTATCTATCTATCTATCTATCTATCTATCTATCTATCTATCTATCTATCCATCCAGCCATTGACCTCCAGGGTTACATCCTGACATGGAGATAAAGTGACCTAATCTTGATAGCTGCACCTCTGGTCATCCGTCCTGCTTCAAGGAGAACCAGGATCTCAGAGCACGAAGGACACAAAGGAAAAGCCAGACCTACTTTCCTGTGTCAACTGAGGGCCTCCACAGTTCAGTCCATCATGACATTCATCATCACTGTGTGGTATCTGACTGCAACAGCCTTGGGTTCCATGCACACAGCCTTCCTATAGAGCTCTGGGGTGGCAGCACAAGCCTTCTCACCTCACCTCATATCAATGAAGACCAAAACTTGGTGCTTCGAGAAGAGGTTCCAGACCTCCCCCAGGCACTGTAGAAAATGGATCTGTTTTTCTGCTCGCCCTGCAGCTGCATGTGAAAAACAAGGCGCATGCTAATGTGTCTGAAAAAGTGCGAAGGTGTTTGGAGGCTGCAGCGCAGCATGACCGCACACTTGCGCCGGTGTTGCCTCACTCAGACCAGATATGTAGCTTCATTTACAGTCCAGCTGACCTTGGCTGGAATGCGGATGAGCGTTTAGAGATCAATGTTGTGTGTGTGTGTGTGTGTGGAGTGGGGCAACTGGTCAGTGGCCGGACCGAACCCCCACCACCTCTTCACCCCGGCGGAGCCCGGACCCGCTCACACACACACACACCTCTGACACACACAGATCATGATGAATTGTCCTCTCTGCAGGCCCAGATTGTTTTTAAGGTTTAATTCAGTTTCTTCCTGTGCTTGGATGAGCAGCTGTGTGCGCCCGAGTGAGTGTGTGCGTGTGGTGTGCTGATGAGTGCGTTTGCAGCTCTGTGTAGGTGAAGTGTGCGTTTGAGACGGAGAAGGAGAGGAAAGAGGGAGAGAAGGAGAGAACAAACAGGCATTATAGATCTCAGGTCTAATGTACTCCAGCAGGTCAGAAGGAGAAGCCGGGAGGGGGGATGGGGGCGCCAGTCACCATGGAAATGACAAAACCTGATCAATACTCAAGGTTAGGACCTCTAAACTGCGACCCCTCCCCCAAATTTCTGTCTCTTCCACCCATTTATTTTGCTCATCCCATCATACCCATCCATCCATTTTATGTCGGTCCACTCCCGCTCCAACTACCTCATCAGTGCGCGCTCGGCTGATGAAATATAAATTCCGTTCAAAGAAAATGATTAGACGCCAGAAAAGACCGAAGGACCAAACAAAACGGCTTCGACTCAGAACGCCGTTTATATGTTTATCCAGGGATTCTGTCCGAGGCTGTTGCCCTTTGTAGCTGGGACACACTCCTGCCCTTCTGACGGTAATAAGCTGCAGAAAATGAATGACAAAATGAGTTTTTAATGAAGGAATCTTGTTCTACATCCTCAACTATTTCCAGTGTTTTGATCCTACTTATCAGAAGTGTCTGCATGCATTTTACACAGTTCCTGTGACGTTTGTGCTTTGTGGACTGAAGGTCTGAGAAGGTCTGAAGGTCTGAGATCACTGGTCGCTCTGGATTTATTTAGATTCAGATGTTTCATTCATACGTGAACTGAATTTTAGAACCACAAAAGCCTGGAGAGGGGTCCAGCCAGCTATAATGTATGAAAGAGGGGGGATTGTATGGCAGAGTCAGCTCTGCCTGGAGCTGGACTCCTACCCATGACCTATGAGGTGAAGGAGTTCTGACAGAAACATACTTCCAAATCTATGTTGATGATGATAACACTAGCTAGAGAAACTAACAGTGGTGCGGCCACTGTTAGTTTACACATTTAAGTATGTAATGATGGTGTAATTATACTCCAACTTTAATTTAAGAGTCATTTTCTTCTGTGCTTCTCAATTTTGGCTGGAGGCCCCTCACGTCAGTCACAGGCAAGAGAGTGGCCCTTTTTTTGGAAATGTACAGTAACTGCCCACCTCTGCTCTATACAGAATCTGGACTTCTGTTTGGCCATGTGATACTGGTCACATGATTTAAAATGTGAAACTTTTAAACTGGGATGTCAGTGGACACGCTCTGCCTCATATTTCTCTAAACCCTTGAACTTCTGTTGGATCATAATTAAAAATCATGGTACAAAATGCTAAAAGACTTTCAGTCAGACATTTGAACCACAGTTTGAGGTTCGTTTTAACCTGTATGCAATTGTACAGCTCCCCCGTCACTCTGATTTCCTCCCACAGTCCAAATAACTAGAGAGGATGAAGTATTTTTTTTGTATGTACCAGTGTGTCGCTGCCTACTGCCCTGTGAAGCTGGGACACACCCAAGTCCCCTGAGAAGGTTGTGAAAGAAAAATATGTATTGTTTTTATACAATAAAACATAAATAAATAGACCATGGAGTGTGCATTAAGGAAGATGAAGAGTCTTGAACCTAAAAATAAGATAAAAACAACACAAAGAGAACGTCAATAGGAGGATGAATCAGCGGATGAAGTAATAGTCTGTTTCCATTTCAGACCCATTTAGGGCCGACGACCATCATAACCTCAAGGTGACCATAATTTCTAAATGAGTAACAAGCAATACGTCCTCTATTGATTGAATCAGTTAGGTCATTATGAATCATGTGTTCTTAAAACCACGTTGTTTTTTTACATTGAAGAATTGAATGCCGTCAAGGAAAATCGGTGAATAACGTGGGCATCAGAGGAGGACTCAAGTTTACAAGCGAAAGGTCCAGTCAGGACGGGAACAACAAGAGATGTGTTTTCATGCACAAAATCACAACAGGCCAGAAGGTTCGAAAAATTGGGTTGGGTTGTTGACGTGAGCGGACACACACCCACTGACACCGAGAGACAATTTAGAGCCATGTATGTTTAGAACCTGCATGTTTGGGAAGTGTGGGAGGAAACCAGAGTGTCTGGAGGAAACACACACACAAGCAGGTGGAAAAAACAAATCCATAATGCCGTTCGTCATTAACTTTAAAGTATTTGTGACCTTGAAATACTGCAGTGGAAAGTGGGCTGAATTCCCAAAGTGAAATTCAAAATGGAAAACTTTGACTAAGAAGAAGGAGAACCACCTGTGAGGAAAGAAAAGCTGATGTCTGATAATCCGGTTAATACCTGATGTCTTAGAAATGGGAGCATTTCTAAGCCAGAAATCAGACCTTCTGTGTAACAGGCCGTTTGACTTTCCATGCAGAAGATGTTGGAGGCAGAGCCGAGAAGCCAAGGCCACGAACGCAACCGGCGGCCAGACGGAGGTGGAAAAAACTGATTTACTGTCAGAGACTCCTTGGCTTTGCGGAGTGTATTCATCAATACGGAGACAGCATCTGTTTCTGTCTGAGATGTGGAGCAAAATTGGAAATTTGTTGTATATCCTCCACGCTGCAAATCACAGAGCAAAGACTGCATTTGAAATGATCAATATCAATCCATGGCTGCCTTCCTTCAAACTGAATAAAAAGTCTGGCCTCTCTTCATCAGGGCTACACACTAAACTGATGCGTTTGGCAGGACTTAGCGGCGCGAAGAGACCCCACCGACTAATCGACACAAACTCCACTGGACCAACTTCACTATTTATAACAATCCTGCGGCTTTTCAGAGACCGCGATGTTAGAGCCGAAGCTGGGTGGAAGATAAAGGGTTGTGGTTTCACTTCGCCGTGGCACTCGGCTTTTTCTACACCAGAATAGCAGCAGAGAATTTGAGCTCCAGGTTTAACAGCTAAATGCAGCTTATTTCCACACTCACCATGCTAAATTGTGGATGCAGTTTGAACCTTTGCGTCTTGACACATAGAGTTTTAGGAGCTGAAGAACTGTTGCAGAGCATGATGGGACTGGCAGTATGAATGACGGGATGCAGGTCGGAGCACGATTCTCACAAAAAGAACATTTTAAGAATGAGGGAAAATCTGCTCTAAAAGGGGCACTTTTCTCATGCAAGTAAAATGGGGCTGATATTAATGAGGCTTCCAAAAGGGAACACCTGCAATATGCAGGCCTGAACACAGGGACGGAAAGTGCCTGTGCGTCCAGTAGAGCTGGATTCTAGCTCCTAAAGGAGGTTGGGATCATGAAGGAGCATGTGCATACGGAGGTAAGAAACAGTCTTTCAGTGGCTGAAACGGGACGCAGCCTCAGGCAAGGGTGTATTGTGATTGAAGGCTTTCACACCACAGGCCCAAATCCAAGTGGCCCAAGTCTGTTTTCACCTCCATTGTGCCACCTCCGATATTTTCAGTACTCCCCCGCACCAGCTGGGGGCGGTATGTGCTGATCTGTCTTTTGAGAGTGACAAATTCCTTGGCAGGATCTCAGCAGTCTCTGGTCAGTGACTGAAAACCTCATCCTCATGTTGTATTTTGTTCTGTTGTCTTTGTTTTTGTCTTTAAACCAATTCAACAATTAAACAACTAACTTTTTACACTGATAATGTAATTTCCTGCACCTTGTGCTGAGTCGACTTTCAGGTCGAAATCCTCCTCTCCAGCTGGGATTATTTGTGTTCATATCAGGGTTTTTTTTTTTCTTTATTAGTAACACACCTTTCCACCTTAAAAATGGAAGAAAATGCCCCTCAGTCATGACAGAAGCCTGGTCAGTGACAAGCGATTAAAATGAGAAGCTGTGCCAGACGGAGAACACCCAGGAGAGATCACGCCTTTTAGGCCACATTCGCCCCCTAAAGTCAGTTGCATCCCCTGACTGTGCCACTTCACGCCTCGCTGGCTTCTGGTAGATCGGAGTAGATTTGTAGATGGCAGAGTAGATTTTATTTGAAATTACCATTGTTTGGCATTTTTTTATCAAATTGTTTGTATTTCAGAGTCTGCTAAAATGGCGGTTAGACAACTCAAATCTTCCACTCTTCAGAAACCTCTTGTCATTGACACCTTTTACCCGAGAACAGGCCTGGCCAACCGGCGGCTCCTGAGCCACATGTGACTCTTTCCCCAGTTTCATGTGGCTCTTCACCAAATGAGCTGCTGAAGTTGCTGCGATTTGGTCAAGTTGCTGTCGAGATGATGGTTTATACAGGAAATCAGATGAAAAAGTAAAAGACTTGTGTTTAACTTTGAAAAATAAATAATAAACCTCACTGCACAATGGCGATGTGAGTGGTGGTCCTCAGACTTGGAGCCTCATCAGATCCACCATCAACACGACTGACATAACTCAGTTCCACTTTTCACTTTGTCCTTCCCTGAACTAAAGGTGTGGCATGTGTTTCACCTGTGACTCACTGTTGATGGTGGTGAAGTCCGTTGAATTCAGTGGAGTGAAGATGAGACACTCCAGTCTGCAGCGTGGCTCACTCACACACAGACCGGGGCCACGTCCAAACATAGAGGAGTCAAGTCAATGGTGCCCACATTTCTATCTACGCCGCTTGATATTTCCAGGAGGATCATGGTAAACTGTATGAATTTGAAAAGTACATGCACAAGAGACGTACGCCGGATGCGAACCAGTGACACACAGGGATGAGCTTTAACTGCTATACTAAGTCACGTGACCAGCTGCTCAGGTGAAGCCTCACAGCCTGACATGTTGGTAGCATGTGGCTCTGTTCAGCAACACAGTCAAACAATGGGGCTCTCAGCCTCTCACTGGTTAGCCACCCCTGCACTAGAAGATCGGAAACCAACTCCACCTCGCCACCTAAGCTAAAATCATTGGCCAAAGTCTGGCTTGCAATGGTGATCACATTCTGTTGCCGAGCAGTACTGGCACCCAGGAAGTTGGGGCTTCTCCTCCACAGTTCTGCGACCAGGCCTCAGATAAGCAGAAGAGTGACGCACCTCCGAGAAGCTTCTACTTCAATTCAAGTTTTCAACTGATCGTTCTGTGTGAGTTTTGACTTCCTTTGAAAAGATTTCTCTGCATCCTGGAATGCTTCTCTTCCCTGCTACCCTGAGTAATCAGAGGAGGGGACGTGGTGTCGAGGGTCCACCTGAGTGACTCTAAACCTGTTAAACCCTCCCCAGATTGCACGAGTGTTTTGACAATGGCCAGTAAACTATCTAAATTGCAGTGTTTTAGTGCTCGTCTTTCAGTGCAGAGCTGACTAGTGAGGCGTGCGGCTGTCAGCCTTGTCAAACAGCCTTTCTCTCTCTCTCGGTTTTCCTCCCGCCGCCCGGCTGCTATCATCATCACCGGCCTTTCAGACACCAAAGTTTGTCCCTTTATCTCCGATTGTGCCTCTCTTTCTGTGTCCTGCTAAAATTACCCTTCCATTCTGTTGTGCCATAAAATTACAGCTTGCGGAAGATTGGCAGTGTTGTTCCTCAGAAGGAGGGGGTAAATCAATGTTTTTGTTGTGCGTTTGTGTGCGCGCGTGGCTGCCAGTGTGTGTGTATGGGCGTCTTCAGAATGTCAGAATATAGTGATGTGTGATCGATGTGCCATTGTTCGCGTGTGTCTGCGTGTGTGTGTAGCCGTCTCGGAGCTATCACTGAGGATAATGGGACTCTTGGTAATGCCAGGCTTCAGGGGCAAAGACCCCTGTTTTACTGGACTCAGAGATTTTTTCAATCAGTAAGAGGAAAATAGCAAAGTAGCGCTGGAGGTGAGGACCCGCAGCGCGGAGGCAGAGAGCGCTACAGTTGAGCTCTGTAAGTAGGTAATCATATTTGTTCCAAGCCTCAGCGGAGGCGACACGGTTTCTGTCAGTGCTGAATCAAAGTTCACTTTCATGTCGAGTTTGCCGCGCTCAGGTGGTCGGTGCTTTGCAGATCAGTCTCCTGCTGCACCAGGAAACTGGTGCAGGTCTGGATGGATCAGTGCTGTGCCCATCGAACATATAGCTCACCTTTAATCCTCCAGAACAAGGGCGCGGGATTAGACTTCTAAAGGAGCCCCATTAGAGGATGGTGCCTTCCAGATCAACCCTCTTCTTCACCAGAAAAAAGATGACGGACGACTGCACCGCCGCAGCCTTCCCTCACTCGTGAACAAGACCCCAGGATTCTTGACGTCCGACTGGGGAATTATCAATCTTCAGGATTGGATTAGATGAAACGCTCTTAATTCATGTTTAGCAGCAGCTCAAGATAAAGAAGTTGAAATAAAATGGAATTAAAAGCAAATTAAACTAAGGGCTTTGAGCAATATGTAGAAGGTGAAGGTGAGGTTCCTCGTGAGCAAACAGCTTTTAAAACTCCAGTCCAGTCCTGACAACGATTTGCGCAACAGAAACATGTTGACTGCTCTCAGCTAATGTTTCCATGATGAAAATAGCTGCCCGAGGACATTAGAGAGTGTAACTCGCTTGTGTCTTCCATCGTCCATCATCATATCCTGTCAACATTTGTCTGCCTTCCCCTCTCACGTCTGCTTTCCCGACGTCTGCCTCCTCACGTCCGTCTGCCTCCAGCATCATTAAAATACTTTCATTTATTCACGCCCCCTCGAGAGACATTCTCTCTGCAGTAGGAATCATTCCTGGCTCTCCATCTCTGTTACCACCTGTGGATCACCATCGGCGCTGAGCTTGCTCTCTGCCATGCTTGTCTTCTGAACCAAAAGAGGGCAGCACCTCTAGCTCGTAGATGCTTCTCCTGTCTTCAGTGAACCACTGCTATAAATATGAAAATAATTTGGAACGAGGAGTTGTGCTCCGCTACCTCGTTGATTCTGATCAGTGGTCTTGCAAATCTGACAGAAGAATGAGAGCAGCCCAAACATGTTTTCATGCCATGGTGTCTGGGCTCTTATTTTCAGAGAGAAAGCACTATCTGATCCTCCATTCCATCAGAGTGTCTCATGGATGCCTCCACTGGGAAGTGGTGAATGCAGTGCTGAAACCAAGACTCCCTGTTGACTTGCTCAATGTTTCATACAGAACTGGATCCTTCTGCCTTCATTTCGTCCGTATTTCTGCACGTTTCCACACAGCGTACAGATACGGACCAAACGGAGCAGTGCCACTGGAAACCATAGGGGGCAGTGTTGCTGTTACTACTATGATACATAGCTCTAATGAGACACGAAGAAGACATAACAATGGTGGAAACTCTCCGTCCTCCAGTGGTGATATATTTAACGTCCTCACCGACCACCGCCTCCTACAACGCTGCCTCCGTTTCCTCTTTTGAGCAAGAGCTACATGATCAATGCTTGTTCCACAGTCGCTATGTTGGTTTTGGAGTTTGTTGTTGTCATCAACCGTTGGCTCTGGGCTGCTCCCCCTGCTGGATATGTGGGTGAACAGCAACACCAAGAACACATGGAAGCAAGCGATCACAAGATGACCAAAACATCTGATGAAGAAGTTTGATTCATCCAGTAGGTGTCAGTCTCAACCTGAGTGAGGCTTTGTGAAACCTTATTTTACTAGATGGCACTCTCCGCTCCAAAATATTTGGATTTGATCAACCATTAGAATAAAACCCTCACGTCAAGAGCGCCACTTACAGAGCTGTGAAAGTGAGAACAGTTTCATGAGGCCCTATCATCCCATCACTAGTGGAGCCCTACCTTTGGTGCTAACTCACCGCCACTGTATTGTGACCTGCCAAACAAATAATACACTCCAGAAAGCAAGATGAAACTGGACATTAAAAGTCTTACTGGCTCTGTTCAGTGGTCATAATATGTGTCTTCTTACGACTGTCTTGTGAAAAAAAAAACAAAAACGATGTGAGATTTTTGAAGCGTTTTTGATCATTTTATATTCTCTGTTTGAGTGAGTTGGGGGAGACTCAAGTATCAGTTTTTACGATAGCGACTGTGGGCCTCATTCAACAAGATCAAAGGCCGCAGATGAACCCAGAGACACCTGTCGCAGACAATGTTTGTCATGATATCATCCATAAATCCGCAGCTTGTGGTCGACGCTTGCGCTCCCCCTCATTCCTGGACGGCCCGTCTTTCTGTCTCCGAAAGGAAAGTTTGCATGTCCGTCATTATCAAAGGAAAACATGTCGCTTCCCCAGAATGTCTTTGTCTGGTCAATTAATAACCACCATCAATATTAGCATGTTTGAAGAAGGAGCGGCGGACATGTTCAATGCCCCCGCTTCCTTATCTCTTTTGGAAGTTGACATTTTTGGCTGCGCTGATACGCGGCCGCTTCCCCGATGGCTGGAGGGTCCTGACAAACACGGACGCAATCTAAATGTCGTCTATCTACGTGAGCAAACACTGCAGCGTCACTTCAGATTTCACTGAACAGTCAGGCTTTTGTTGATCACCGGGCCCAGATTCGCGCAAAGATGGGAGCGAGCAAAGCATTAACTGTGAGGAGACGGACACCTTCCATCATTTCTGTATATTTCTATGAGCCATTATGAAAGATCATTCATAAGAATAGAAGATTCCAAGTTTTTTTTTCCGGATGTGTTGCATTTATTCTGTGTTGGAGTTGTGGTAGATAGGGTTTTATGAAACAGTGTTGCAGGGTTGACGTAACCCTGTTTTCAGAGGCCACTAGTTGGCGCTTTTGGTTTAGAAATGATGTAAGGTTTTGTTTACGTCAGGGGTCTCAATCCGTTTTGCAAAACTGCAGTGGGTGCAGCCTCATCTAACCAATGTTCCACTGTGTTTTCATTGCGCTCGAGTGGCATTTCTTGTTGTCTATGTTGTCCTTCAGTCCCCACTGCCTGTGTCTGCTGCTGAGGCTTCATGAAACAGTGTCTTTCTTTTCAGAGCTCAATAGGTGATTTTGGATCAGAGAGCGCCATCTAGTGGCTCTGTAAATGAGGACAGGGCTTCACCTACTGAACACATTGGTGTTCCATCAGAAGAGGAGGAGCTTTCTGGAGAGAGAGAAGACTCATAAAGAGAACCTTCAAATGCCTGGAAAACCCTGGTTAAATTACATGAGTTCAAATCCCAATTCAAGGGATGATGAATGAATGATGAAATAAAAAACTGAATAAAAAAAAAAACAATACAAAGGAAGACCTCAGGATTCAGTGCAGCTGCCTTCAGCCCTTCAACACTCAGTGGCGACATCTGAAAGATTCTCCTCCAAAATAACATCTCCATTCATCGTGTGCTGTGCAGACCACTGAATCCATTCCAGCTCCGTACAGAGAAGCCGGCTGACCTTTCAGCCGCTTCAATGGCCAGCTCACCTACTGAGCCCACTCTTTGTCGCAACCTCTGCACTGCCGGGTCCAGAACCGGTCCAGTGTGGATCTACTCGTGGAGAGGTGAAGGAGGAGAGGCAGAGCTGCGAGGCGCTATCAGTGCAGAGAGATGGGAGTGAAAAGGATGAAAACCTATAAATGAAAATCAATACCAGAAGGCAGGAAGGCATAAGAACTGGAGGTGTGGGGGGGTAATAGAATAGAGTAAAGATAAATAATGAGGACAGGAGGAAGGGGAAGCGACGAGAGAGGAGGCTAGGAAGAAGCAGACAAAGAGAAATGATGGCGGGGTCCAATCAGAGGGATATATTTGTTATTACCAGGCTGTCGGTCGACGTGTGTCGACGCCATGGCGCACGTGTTGCCGTCAGATGGAGACTATTATTGATCAGTAAACTGAATTATTGATGCGAAACGTCACTGAACGCAGCGCTGATTTGTTGTTGTAAACCAGCGGCAAGGGTTGTCACTCTCGTCACAGAGAAGCTAAAACAAGCACTGAGACAGTGCACACATCCGGGTAAATGGCAAGTTCGATTCCCAGTTTCAGAACTGGAGAGAAAAGTTTTTCATGTTTTTGAACCCCACTTTCCTGCTGGAAAGGCATGAACCACAACTGCCCCCAAATGTTTCAGATGTTTGAAGGGACAACTGCCTTTGTTCTTTGGGCATTACCCTCAGCAAGTCCTCAATATTTACCTCAAATAATCCTCCTTCTCGTCCTCATTCATCATGAACCTCACTTGTTGTCCACGTCTTCTTCATTTCCAACTCTCATGGTCCAAACATCTGGCCTCCTGACTTCAATCAGTGGTGTTAACTGAGAGGCTGGGGAAAGCATGAGGTCCATGAGAGGGCTTCATATGGATAGAGATACAAGTATGTGTGTGTGACTAATTCTTGTGTCCATGTGAGGACCGTATGATTTTATGTGGACATTTGACCCTGAACCAAACTTAAACCCAGTTATAGTGACACAGTTATTTTGATGTTTTCACCCTCAAAACTCTATGTGAACTGGCCAAAATGTTCTCACAAGGCAAAACGTCCTCATAAGATCAGTGTCTTGACAAAGACTGGTCCACACAAGAATATTAATACAAGTACACACACACTCTCTTTATTTCTGGACAGTCTTTTCCAACCTAACTCCAGAGACAACTTCACTTTCTCTCGATGTTTATCTCCCCGCCTGCTCAAGGTCTGAGATCTTCAGGTCCTCCTTGCTCCAAACTGCCTTCTCTCTAATGCATCACACAGAGATGTCTCTCTGGCACAGCGGTGCACTCCCTATAGAACCATTCACGTCAGCTTGTAGAATAGCTCGAAGACCTCAGCAAGGACTCCAGTTGGACGCCACAGTGCACGTTCCAGAGGCTCCTCCCAGGTTCCCCCTGACCCGTTGAAAGTGGACCTAGTGGAACAGTTAGGATCGAGGCTGGATTATTAATCCTGGACGTCACAAACACGCACAGGAAGCACCATCGATCACGCTAGAAAAGATGCAGCTCCGGTCTCACACCTACAGTATAAGCCATATGGCTCTGTATGATTCTGACCCACAGAACAGTCCAGAACACTGAAATAAAAAAGACATTCAGTGTGAAACTTCACCGCCGTGTCCAAGCAAAACACGCCAGACTGAAGGTGGTGGAGTTTAAGACTAAGAATATCTGAAGCTGGTTATGGTGAATAAGAGAACCAGCGCAGTGATCCGCAGCTCTTCAGGCTGTGGCTGAGCAACCCGGGCCTGGACCTCGTGATCTATGCAGACTATAGATTTTCCCAGCCGTGTGTTTGTATAACTGAAGGCCTTTAATTGTATTTGGAAACAGACGACGTGCAGAAGTTATTGACATGTTTCCGTGCCGGTGAGAGAGAGACATCCCATCATAGCTCCAGATATTCCAACACAGCCATCGATCAGAGGCAGCAACACCCAGATCAGATGATACCAGACCGAGCTCCAGGAAGCGTGAGAGTGCCGACGTGTGAAGGGGAAGACTTGAGCTCCCGCTCGGGAACGTTCTTGTTTGACTGTGTCAACGATTGTTGGCTCCAGGACTCCACTACACCTGGAAGGACTTTTAAAACTTTAGACATTCAGATGTTTTGGAGGAGTCCTAAAGCTGGAACGTAGATTCTCCTTGATCAACAGCCTACGCAACAAGACACTTTTGTTTATTGTTGTTGTTATGTTTTTGACCTTTAAAAAAAACAAAACCGTAAAGGTGCAATAATGTTCTTTTAAATCACAAGCAAAGTTTTCGTAACTCAAAGTGAGTGAGTGACAGAAGTGCTTCAACAAAATGAATTAAAGCCTTTGTTTTGCCAATATTGTTTCCCTCCAATTATGGCATTAATTTTAATCAATTAATATCATATTTATATTGATATTATTAGGTTGATAAAAGACTTGGCAGTATTTGTCATCCTAGATTTTTTTTTTCAAGAATCGTGGCTATCAGTATGAATGAGCTACATATAGTATGTTACAGCACAGTTAGGCAAAAATATGAACAGCAAAAAATATTAAATTGAAGCAGACTGATAGATCTTTATTTTTAAAATGTAATGTATAATCACAATATTAATAATATGTTTATTTATTTAGTCACACGTTATGGCTGTCATTTACAACAACTTGCTTTTGAAAGTATATATTATACATGAACAAAAGAACATAAAACAACTTGACACAAAACCTGACTATAACAACAACAACAACAACATAATAATAATAATAGTAATAATAATAATAAGGAGCGGTGCTCATAGGGATTGTGGTACAACTGTGTGTGACTAATTCTTGACAAAACACTCTGTCATGTCCATGTGAGGACCGTATGATTTAGTCTCCTGAACCGAACTTAAATCCAGTTATAATTGCTATTGTTATTTTGATGTTTTAATAATAATAATAATAATTATACAGGGGCTGGACAAAACAATGGAATGGAAACACGTAAAAGTTTTTTTTAGCTTTAAGATGTTTCCATTATTTTGTCCAACCCCTGTATAATAGTATTATTATTATGGTCACACTTACGATTCAGGGACGCATATTAACTATTAATAAACAAATTACTTGCTTATTTACGGTCAATAATCAGTAATTGTAATGATGTTTAGACTGATGTTTTAGTGACCAATCCTGGGTAAAATGAATGAAAAATATAAAACAAGACACTAATAAGTACTTCTTAAAGGCTAATTACCCATTAATATGTGTACAAATTAGTAGTTTATTGTTGATTATATCATCTAAAGTGTGACTATTGCTGTTATGCTGACACAGAAAACATATAGTTACTTTTTAAAATTTGCGTTTTCTAGACTTTCTGTGCTGTTGTCAACTACAATCCGAAGTTTTGTCGACAAACAACACACAGAAGTCTGGTTCCTGAGTGGAAGTAAAGTGATGTCAGAAGTGTGTGAGGAGTCCAGTCACGGGGGGAGGGCAGAAGCTTCACTTCCTCTCACGGCAAGTCTGA
The DNA here is from genome assembly GCF_027744825.2 of Synchiropus splendidus. Lineage (NCBI taxonomy): Eukaryota > Metazoa > Chordata > Actinopteri > Syngnathiformes > Callionymidae > Synchiropus > Synchiropus splendidus. The sequence continues at coordinate 31,942,163 of NC_071338.1, read as the reverse complement.
GGAAAATATTTATTTGAGGAAAAAAAAGCTCATTAAAAATGTGAGCGCTGACCCGGCGTGGCGGCCTGGGATCTGGGTGTCTTTAAGCTAAAGGGAAATCTCAGTTATGAATGAGAGCTGATCCTCCACCACCACCACCACCAGCACAGCCAGCATCTCTCTGGACACTGGCCAGGCAGCAATTACACACACACACACACACACACACGGGCTGATCACACACAGCAGCGAGCAGTGAGGCCAGTTCCATCTGTGATTCTTCAAAGAGTTTGGCTGATATTGATTTGGTGCCAAGGTTAGCAGCTCATTCAGGCAGAGTGGAGCTTTCAGGAGCAGCTGGAAGGAGCCCAGACCAGAGACGGAGGCTGAGACCTTGAGCACAAACAGCAATCCTCGTTTGGGGGGCTAACAATGTCTGGGAGCACAACCACCACAATCACAATGCAGACAAATAAACACACTGACACACACGCGCGCGCTCTCTCCGGCATGTATTGAATGTAGAGTAGGCAAGAGGGCAAAAGAGTGTGAGAGAGGGAAGAGGTGTCCTGCGTGTGTTTGCTGTGCCGAGGCGGCGGATTAGCCGTGTTTTGGAGAGAGTGATTGAGGCTGCTCTATTCAGCTCCCGTCCCCGGTCAGAGCACCTGAGGGCTGAAGCCGCCGCGGACTGTTGTGCAACATTTATCGGCCTGTTCTGTCTCCTATTGTCTCGCAGGTTTGTCTGTCACATCGCAGGGCAGCACAGCAGTGGGAAAACAGACCTGAGCTAAAGACGAAAAAACACACCAGTGCATCCTGCCGGCAGCGCTCGCTTCGTAAACACGGTCCAAACAAGGAGCGGGGCCATCGGGCTCTGGTGGCAGGGTGACCGTGGCGACACCCTGCTGAGTTTGGGAGCCTCAGTTGCGTCTGCTCTCTTGTGTCTAAACTAGTGACTAGAGACGTCTTTGAGCTCCTATGGCCTGTTTCTGTGGACTCTGTGACATCAGTCGAGACCATGTGGCCCAAGACCAACAGAGACAGAGACCAGAGACCAGAGACCAAGGACCAGAGACAGACACAGAGACAGAGACAGAGACAGAGACAAGAGACTAGAGACCAGAGACCAGAGACCAGAGACAGAGACCAAGGACCAGAGACCAAGGACCAGAGACAGAGACGAGAGGCTAGAGACAGAGACTAGAGACCATAGTCCAGAGTCTAGAGACCAGGGACCAGAGACAAAGACTAGTGACTAGAGAAAGAGAAAGAGAAAGAGAAAGAGACAGAGAAAGAGACATAGAAAGAGACAGAGACAGAGACTAGAGACCAGTGACCAGAGACAGAGACCAAGGACCAGAGACAGAGACCAGAGGCTAGAGACAGAGACAAGAGACCAGAGACCAGGGACCAGAGACAAAGACTAGTGACTAGAGAAAGAGAAAGAGAAAGAGAAAGAGAAAGAGAAAGAGAGACAGAGACCAGAGGCTAGAGACAGAGACAGAGACTAGTGACTAGAGACCAGAGACAAAGCCTGGTGTTTCAGCAAAAGTCCACTTTCCCAACGTCAGTATATTACACCACGAAAGTGAAGATGGGTGACAAACACCTGCCACTGGTCCCTGATATATGATGGTCCAAATGGTTGAATTATATTATCAGATTAAATCCTTTGAAAAACTCACTTCTGGTGCTCACAACTTTTCTGAAATCAGTCTTGGTTAAATGGACTCAGCATTGATCCTTTCAGGGTAATTATCAGCGCTCCGCTGTGATTGGGCCGCGCTTCAGATGAAGAACAGTACCAGACGAACTGAAAACATCTCGGAGCACAATGAAACCAGCCGGCAGCAGCGATGGATAAAGCGCTCGTCGACCAGCGATCAGCTAATAGAGCCGGCGAGTGAAAACCCAGTGCATAAAAGAAGACAATATTTCCGTGCTGTCCTTCATCCTCGGTTGCTTGTCTCGCATTTAACTAAAGAAAACAGAACAATGTTGCCGCTCTGTAAAAAGCGTCTCCGCTGCTTTGATGCTCATGAGAGTGCCTATATGAGCCCGCAGAGCGAAGAAAAGAAGCACTCACCAACATTCCCAACATTTGGACATTCATTTCTGCATTCAAAAAAGTAAACTTGGGCAGATTCAAGGTTCAGATACCACAGCAACAACAAGAGCCGTGGAGGGAGCGCGCACGCGCACGTGCCGCCGTCATCATTCAGACTAATCCCCTCACAGACCCCTCGTGTTGCTCTTTGAACGGACTACAAAGCGTGTTCTGGGCTTAAACCGGCAGCACAAAGACACAAATAAAAAAAACCTGCTGAGACTTTTGACCTTTCGGCCGGGATTACAGTTTTCAAACAGCGTTCAAGGAATTCGGCGCTGGCGTGCTCGCCACCTCTCCAGCGGTTTCATCCTCGCTCACTTGATGGCTTTCGATGTTTTTGGCTAAATACCACCGACATGGCAGGGTTTGTTTTGCCTGCTTTCCGTCCTCACCAGAGAGAAGTTAGCAGCGAAAACAAACAGCCATCATCTTTAAATCCACGATAATATGCTGTTTTATTGGAGATTATAATCAAGCGACCAGAGAGAGGGAGTTTATGTTTGGATTTCTGCAACATTACTACTTTTTATTTCGACAATTACCGTCCTTCTGCGATCAGTAATCCTCCTCTACTTCATCGATGTGCTGATGAGGCTTCATGAAACAGCGCCTTCATTTTCAGAGCTCAGCAGGTGGTGATGTTTCATTGAAATGGTTGTCGAAAGCCAAAGATTGTGGAGCCGATAGTGCCCTCTAGTGGGCTCTGAAAATGATGACACTGTTTCACAAAGACTCAGCTCATAACCACAAAAGCACCACATTATGTACTGGGACTGTTCGTGAGGGGCCAAAGAATAGCTACGAAACATGGCGGAAAAATATACAAACAATATACTTAAGTAACAGCTGGAGCTAAAAAGAATGAAATGTAAGTAAAGGTATTAAGAAATGTAGGTAAACCTATCAAATATCTCATTTCATATGCATTTTACTTTGAATATAAATCAAAAATAACGGACGCGATGTTTAAGAAAGATAAAAGTCAATTAATTTCAACTGATATTATCACTGATATTTTCCTTCAATGTCTTATGAACAAGAAATACTCACAAAACAGCAAATGAAAAGAAGAAAATAGTGGTCTAAAACCATATTATATTTATTGCTGAATTAGCAATAGGCAGAAAATTTAAACCATATCAGGTGGATAGTTTTAGTCTGACCTCACGGGGGCCACGAAAATACAAGCAAAGGGTCACATTTGACCCCCGGCCCGCACTTTGCTCAAGGCTGATCTACTGTACAACCTCCTTGGTCCTACACTGTCTCTCCTCTGACTGTTTACAGGGCATAAATACTTTGTCCGAGAATGTAGCTTCTCTTGTCCTTCCTTGTAAAAACATTTATAAACAAACTACATGTTACGGGTCAAGGACGTGGGAGCGGGGACCCATGTGCAGTGGTGAAAGTCACAGGAGGCAGGAGCGAGTCAGAAACAATTTTAATCATTAATAAACAACAAAAACACAACAGAAAGCGTCACCGAACCGGGAGAAACAGAGCAAAAGCTGAATGTCCAAACTAGCAGAAGACCATAAACATGAGTAAGAGTCCAAACAGAAAACGTCACCGAACCGGGAGAAACAAACAAACACATCTGGAAACAGTGACAAAAGCACAATGAACAGAGATAGTGACAAAAGAAACCAGGAAACACGCGGAAACAGAACACTAACTCAAGTACCAGGGTTTAAGACAAAGTAATCTAAATGAGCTAGCTAGCGCACAGAACGAGAGGAAAGGAGTCCAACGGAAAGAGTCACAGAACCGGGAGAATCAAACAGACTTAAAGCACAGGGAACTAGAGGAGAGCGCCACAGAAACTAGAGAAGTCGATCTGGCACATGTCGCTGGAGTCCAGGTGTTTTTATACACAGGTGATCAGGGGTGGATTGGCTCCAGCCGTGTGCCACAGGAACAGGAAGAAAGGAGGGAGAAAGCAAGACAGGTCTCGCGTGATAAAATAAGAGCAGAATCATGACACTACAAAGGCAAAAAAACCACGAAAACTGGTGAATTATGATGACGACCATGTGACTCCTCAGTTGGCTCATAGTGATGACATCACTGGGCCACAGATATATCATCGGAAAATAGCGATCAACTCATATCGACCGGTTTGATGAGGTATGAATGATAATAGGCCTTTGGTGAACGTCAATTTCAGATCTCGGTTTCCACTCTAGCTGGGGAATGTCACGTGTGTCTGTGTCAAAACAGATTTAAATTGCTGAACAGACATTATTTCACTTTTAACCAGCCCACTGAACCTCAAACGTCTTTCAAGTCTGTTTAGTAAACAGATGTGGAATAATAGTGAGGACATGTTGGGAGACACACATGTCGGATCACGGCTGGACTCTTGTCCCAGCAGCATTCCTTCATTGTAAATATGAGCGTGAAGCTCTCGAAGCGCCCTGAATCACAGGTGGGTAATTATGGGGTGAAGCCACTCTGCTCTTTGTCCTCTGATGACATCACAGGCTGGTCTTCTGCGTCGCAGCTTTAGGAGACAGTTTTTCACGCGGCCAAATATTGATTAAAACGTCGCGCACGCGAGGAGGAACCCATGCGAGCCGCTCCGCTGCTGTTCTCCTGCTGCGAGCAGATAAACAAACACCTTCTTAAGAATGCACTGGGCCGCTCCGAACGCATGGGTGTGTGGGTAACTCACGGCATTGTTCGGTGATCACACTCCAACCTCTGCTCCGTCTCCCCTCAAGCCCATCCCCCACCCCCGCGACACACACGCACACACACGCACACACACACACACGTTCCTCTCACTGCTGCTCGGCCGTTGACGCCTCTGCAAATCAATATGTGCAATTCTGGAGAAATACTGCATCGCCATGGTAACCAGGCCTCCTGTCCTGCACAGAGGAGAGCTGCAGTCTGGTTCACGTCGTCCGGCTTTCACCTTCATCTCTTCACCTTTGTGGACTTTAACATTTTTCAACTTCAGCGTCACTGCGATGGCTGACTGAGGAACAGCCCATACTCTCTGCTCATTCATCCTTCCTTCAGTCAGGGTCACATTCTTACTGTTACTCCAGTTTATAGAACTTCAGATGTTTGATTCTAATGTTGTGGTGCCTCTAAGGCTTTAAGGTTTAACTCTGAACTCAACTGTCACGTGTGAAGTCAGTGTAGATCCTCTACAACAGGCGACTCTGAGTGGTCCCCTGAAGGTCCAAGGTTTTTGTTGCAGCCATCACATTTCCACCAGGTGTCTTAAGACACTGAAGACAGTCTGGTGCTGCTTGTTCAGCTGACACCTGACTGGTTAAACTGAGCTGCAACAGAAACCTGCACCCACTGCGGCCCTAGGTGGACCAGTTCGAGACCCCTGCTCTGCAGCAAACTGTTGCCCTGCAGTCTGGGAACAAGGTGTGCGACCTGTTGGGCGAGGCCAGGTCACAGCTGCAGCGTTTTTCAAACCCACGGCACATTAATCAATCATGACATGAGCAGAGAGGGAAAACTCGTCCCAAGGATCCGATGGACCCAGACGTACAGCAGGCGCCCAACTTGAGGAGTGGGAGGAGTTTCTTTGGAGGCTGGAACCCAGCGACTGCTCAGATAGCATCAAGCTAGCTAAAGCTAGAGACCTCCACATCTTCTACTGATCTTCTACTGCCACATATCAACCTTTAACACAGGTGAGTCCGCCTCGCCGGAGCGATCGCCCACATCCCAAGACAAGTGTCGCTCAACTGACTCGAGGTTCTGAATGGATTTCTACAGAGCACTCAGTGGGTTGCATTTGGATCCTGCATTTTTAAACTCTGTCTTTAGCTTTAAATGCCTCATGATGTGTTCAGAATTGGAAACAAACAATAAAACAATAAAAATGTCAAAGGAAAAAGTCTTCAAAAAACAGAAACAATGAAATGAGTCAAAACAAACAATAATAATAATATTGTCATCTGCATGATGGTTGTGTCAGTATGTGTTGTAGCATGTGTCATAGTGCTGGGGTTGTTGACTCAGGAACGTGACTGACTGACATTACAGGTGGAGTTGAGCTGCTTGGCAGAGGTCTGCGCTGTGTGGGGTCATGGAGGCCAGTGCGATGAGAGCTAGAGGAAGAAGGTTGCTGTGGGATCTTTGACTGATAAACCTGGGATTTGAACCAGCAACCCTGGTGAGCCAGGGAGTGCAGCGGAATGAGTGAATAAAAATTTGATTCCATTATATATTTTAAAGGACCCTGGTGATTTCAATTGTTGAATTCATGACTTGTCCAGAGTGTTTGTGTGTGTGTGTGCAGGTGTGGGCTTGTTTATCCTACTTTGTGGGGACCATTTCTTCTTCTTCAGACTTCAAAATAACTAGGTCGCTATAACTGAGTTCCAGTGTGGTTCAGAGTCCTGGTTCAGGTGAGCCATGTGTTATAGATGGTCAGGGTTATGGGGAGAGGCTGGGGAAAGGGTGACGGCCATGAGGGGTCCTCACAATAGAAACGTGTATGTGAGGTCGACACGGTCCAGAGAGCAGATGGACCCTGAGCATCAGTGGAGGAAAGATGTGCGACAGATATGCGACTAAAAATACTCTCCCCTCTCACCCCAGCTCTTCACCCCCACCTCCTGTTTACGTCCTCTTCACCTATAATATTCTTAACGTCCCAAAATGATATGAAGGATTTAAACCCAGATGAGCTCTGTGAAGGGAGCCGACATCAGTGGGACCATATTCATAAAAGCGCCATAATAAGCCTCTCTCTGGGTGCATCCATTAAAAGAAGGATCAATATTTCCACCAGATTTTCCTTCTTTCATTTTTTTTTTCTTCTTCAATCGGGATTATGTGACAAATAATTCAAAGGCAGTTTTCACTTTACTGCCACCTGGTCGAACCAGCTACCTGTAGCGGCCGCTGGCACATCGCCCGAGGAAAACGGTAAAAGAGAAAAAAAAAAAATCAATGTTGAATTCATGAAGGACGGAGAGCGACATTCACATTCTAGGCTTGAAAAGAAGGATTCAAACGTTCAATGGAGGCTCTTTGTGTCTTTGGGGAGCCAGTGAGCCACGGAGAAGCAGCGGAAAAAAGAGGGACCAGCCACTGATCAGCGCCGTGAGGATGTTTGGAGAAATACGACAGAGACGTGAGTAAAAACCTTCAGAAGTTCGGTCTATATTTCAACACACATCTGTAGTATTTGCAACAGTAGTTTTGTTTTCAGCCCAGTCGCATCATTCATTCATGTATTCACTCATTAGCTCATTCATGTTCTGCTGGAGGCTGGGGTCCCTCCCCGGAGAGACTCGGGACACCCTGCACAGGTCATCACAGGTCACGTTGCGCCGCTACTGAAACTTAAAATTGCTGGGGCTTCATTTCAGAACCAGTTCTGCCAGGAGCTGTCAACATGTAAATGGGACATGCTGTCTTGGTTTTTTTGCCAACCTTTATGGAAGATGTTTTGAGAGGGTCGATTGACAACGATATCTTGCCCCCAAATTTCACCATTGGAAATGAATGGGAGGAGGAGAAAACAATCTTATCACGCATAGATACACTGAGGCACACACACAGTCGTATCACTATCTTTGTCTGGTCTGCTCACTGCCATCACCCTTTCCCCAGCCTCTTCCCCCCCAAACCTAACCATCCAAAACACATGGCTCACCTCAACCAGGACTCTGAACCAAACTGGAACCCAAGTATAATTGTTGTTTTGAAGTTTGAACCCTCAAATTGAGGCTTAACCTTGTGGGGTCCAGCAAAAGGGCCCCGCACAAAGTGCTCACAGGGAGGTGTTTTTCCCCCGATGTTGGACCTCACTAGGCTGGATAGGCTTGAACACAAACACTTGTATCTCTGTCCATGTGGGGACCTCTCATGACCGTCACCCTTTCCCCAGCCTCTCCCCCTAAACCTGACCATCCAGAACACATGACTCACCTGAACCAAAATGACACCCGCCTGTAATGACCCAGATGATGATAATAGCAGTGATGATGACGATGAAGAAGATGACGATGGCAACGATGTTGAAGACGATGATGACGACAACATGGAACACAAAGACTATGATGAGGATGATGAACACGCTGATGTCGTCCTACTCTTCATCTCAAACTCCACATTGTCACGGGTCAAGGACGTGGGAGCGGGGACCCATGTGCAGTGGTGAAAGTCACAGGAGGCAGGAGCGAGTCAAAAACAATTTTAATCATTAATAAACAACAAAAACAGAACAAAGCGTCACCGAACCGGGAGAAACAGCGCAAAAGCTGAATGTCCAAACTAGCAGAAGACCATAAACATGAGTAAGAGTCCAAACAGAAAACGTCACCAAACCGGGAGAAACAAAAGAACACATCTGGAAACAGATTGACAAAATCACAATGAACAGAGATAGTGATAATAAAAGAAACCAGGAAGCACGCGTAAACAGGAAGAAACAGAACACTAACTCAGGCACCAGTGTTTCAGACAAAGTAATCTAAATGAGCTCGCTAGCGCACAGAACAAGAGAACAAACGAGGAGAGCCAATTTACCTCAGGGAACAAAGGAGTCCAACGGAAAGAGTCACAGAACCGGGAGGATCAAACAGACTTAAAACACAGGGAACTAGAGGAGCAGTCACAGGGAAACAATAGGAGTCAATCTGGCACACGTTGCTGGAGTCCAGGTGTTTTTATACACAGGTGATCAGGGGTGGATTGGCTCCAGCCGTGTGCCACAGGAACAGGAAGAAAGGAGGGAGAAAACAAAACAGGACTCACGTGACCAAAATAAAAGCGGAATCATGACACACATGTCTGAACCATCTGTCCTCCTCCCTAACTCTCCAAACATGACTCGTTTCTGACCTTGTCCTTTTTAGTCACTCCCAACAACCTCTTTTGACTTTGACTCCTGTCTTTCCAACCACAGATGACTGAGAGTCCTGGGAGTCGCTCAGTTAGTAGACCGGGTTTAACTTCTGCCACAGTCTGTGAAGGTGCTCTTATTTTGAAACAGAAAACAAACCCACAAACAGACACAATAGTCCCACTGACTCTTGACATGGGTGATTCATGCAGGACCCTGGAACGCCTCAGCAACACCATGGATATCAGGACCTTGCTTTCATCATCGCCGCTTCTTTCAGAAGACATGTTTTGCCGCAGACGTGAGCGAGTGTTCTCCACCTGCTCTTTAGCGCGGCCTCATCATCCCCAGTCAACACATCCAAACTGGAATTACTCACTGGCTCATCAAAAGCAAATAAGTCGTGGGCTGTGGAGAAAATCGATAGCAAAATCATCAAGGACATTCATGAACTATCACATTCAACATCCTGAAAGGAGCCTAAAGAGAAACACAGGCAGATGATGTGAGATTATCCTGCTTTCTTCAGAGCTGCATGATGATCAATACTTCCTCATCTTTATTTATCTTGCTGTAATGTCGGACCACCACATCTTCTACCACTTGTTTGAGGAAGTGTTTGTAGCACATGTTCCCGCGTCAGATCGCCTGCAGCCAGCGCTGCTTGCTCTACATAACAATCATAAAAGGTTCAGCTCATCCATTCTGATTCGACCTCTGGACTCATCATCAGGGAAATGCTGTTTCAGCCACGTTTGAATGTGTTATTGAGGGAAGTGAGACCTTCCCAAACCAGAGTGGAGGCGTCGTGACTGATGAGGAGTCATGAAGCAGTGGCCCCATTTTCAGTGTCAATAGGTGGCGCTCTTGCTTTAAAAAGGTTTCATTGAAATGGTTGTTCAAATGCAAAGGTTTTAGAGCTGAGTCGAGCACGTGGCAGTGGAAATGAGGACACTGTTTCACGAAGCCTCAAACACTTTAAACTTTAAAGCAAGCATTTTACATTTCACTGTAAGCTCCAGAAAAAAGCACAACATAAGCGAAATGTAACATAACGTAGTGCAGAGCAACATAATGTGTCATGAAACCTGGAAACACGGGCCTCAAATGCTTGGGGTGGCAGGGAGACTCGAACAAGCGAGATGGCATTTACAAATATTTATTGACAATAATACAAACAATAAAACAAAGGTGGAACAAGAAGGAAGTGGAGGAAGAACCAAGGCCATCACCGAAGAGAAAACACCAAACAAACCGAGGAGAAAAACCTGATAAACACAAACACAGAGATAGGAAAACAGAAACCTCGGCGAAATAAAACACACTGGAAGAAACAGAAGTAAACAGAGGATAAGTAGTGGTCCCAACTCACACACAATTGACAAAGACCAGAAACTGAAAATCTCTGAAAAACAGTTTCAATCAGAGAATAAGGGGAACAAAAAGCACATAGATGTTCAAAAGCACACTCCGGGCAACAAAAGCTCAAGCACCAGACAAAGCACAAGCGAATATGTGGAGATCAAGAGAAGTTAACATTACCAGCGTTGAAGCAAAGGCTCACAGGTGTGGTGATGAGGGTCCAGCTGGGTGTCATTTCCTGTCAAGCAAATCAACATCGGCATCGAAACATCGAAATCAAAGCACGTACAAAACAGAATACGCAAGTAACGCAACGCAACGCAACGCAACGCAACGCAACGCAACCCAATGCAACGCACTGCAGCCTAACGTAACGTAGCGTTACGTAACGTAATGTAACGTAACGTAATGTAATGGGTCCATTAATTTGATCGGAAATCTGTTCAATTTCATAGCAACTGCGTTTTTCTCATCATTTGAACCAACGAAGAGTCTGTGGTGACACTGCACCATCTGAAACTGTGAACTTCACTTTCACTTTAATTCAGTTTCAGTTGCACAGATGGACTGCCTCCACTTGATCTCCACTGATCTGATCTGGACTCAAGTTCGTGATGAAGACCACATTTTTAATTTCGACTTCAGAGATCGTACTGTAAGTAGAGAATGAGTTCACACCTCATATTTCTGATGTGAATTTTGCATTACCATACAATGACATTCTCAAAACGCATTATTCGTGTGAAGGCGTTTTCCTTCCCAGACACACCAGCGAGTTCTTACCCGGTACAATCGGTCCTAAAAATAAAAACCTGTGTTCTGTGGAGAAAGGGGCCAGGGATGACTTGGGTTACAGCAACATTACAGTCTGAAAGAACCACGTGTGAGCTCCATTCTTGCGCATGTGACTCGACTGATCCGTCAGGATTTATACTTCAGGAATACGAAACAAAGCTGCTGTAAGTGAATTCTTCACTCTCCCAATCACTTAGAGCCCGTCTCATCCATCATGTGGACCAGAAGCTTCTCCAGACGAATGGTGCATCTGCAGGATTCCGTGCAGCTTTTGCCTCTCGGAGTCCTCTGAAAGTCCCGGACAGAGACGACCCTGCCTTCACACTGGGCTTCAGATCGGACACCCACACATCAGGCGCCGACCTCTGACCTCACAGGCATCACCGAGGCCGGACTAAACTGCAGCGTCCTCGCAGAAGAGGAGGACTAATGGAGCGCTCTGTTTTCCGTTCTCACCTTCCCGTCGTCTGCTCCTCAGACACCTGCAGTGTCCCACGCTCCGTCGAGGGACTTGCACTGCCGTCCCCTGGAACCGGTTGCCTTGGTTGCCGCTGGACAGTTGAGCTTATTACTAAATGCTTGACCCAAACCTCTGAGTGAAGGAGCCATCACATGATGGACTGTCCTAATCCGGAGATGGAAGGATGTTTAATGGATTACTGCACCTCTTGGTCTGAAGGCGTACACCAGGAGGCGCTGCTTTCAAGATCGTTTTCCTTGGAGCCACTTACATTTAAATAGGAGTTTCATGTGCTCCGCTGCGTGGTCATCGTGTTATGGCTGACTTTTCTTCCATATAGCGATGCCATCAGGGACTGTATTGCCACCAGTGAGAGCCGTATCTTCACGCGTGGAACAACAGTGTCGCCACAAAATAACACCAGCGCTCGTCTCTCACTCGATGGCTGCAAACACTGTTGTTATAACTTTCTTCCCAAACACTCCTGCGCCTGAAAATAGATCATCAATCACACCAGGAGAGGTTTTCTTTCTCTGCAGCCTCACTGAAGATGAATTCCTCCTGGTTTGGTGCCACGGCCCAAACAACGTTGCAAATGTGAGCCAGCGCGGAGGCTAAGCTGCCGTTTGTCTGCAGCCGGGGCGGACAAAGCGAAGATGGAAGTGGGGTGGAATATTCCCCTGAGCAGAGCCATCGACAGGACAAACATCAAGAGGGCCCCTCGTCTCTCTCTTCTCTGTGTGTCAAAGCAAACCCTCCTGACCTGCAGACTCCAGATCAGCTCCTCACACAGGCTGCTCACATGAAACATTCAGAGGAGACCACACATCAGGAGACACACACAGCAAGGGACCTGCACGTACGGATCAGATAGAGAAACGACCTCTGCTGGAGTTTAACACTGGCTGCTCTTCACCGTATAGACAGAGCCTGGAGAGCATTTCCTCACTTATGGGTGACGAGAGTCAGTCCCTCCAGGAGATGGCGATGCTGCAATCACAACAATTCCAAACAATCCCTACGAGGCGCCGCAATGTTGTCAACACCGCGGCTTTCCCACCAATTGAGTCTACACGTGATGTGTGGCATCATATTCCCTCCCTCCTTGTCGGGATGGAGTCATGTGTGACGCCAAACGCTCACATTTGCCAGCAAAACTTGCCACCGAGGGTCGCGATTCAGACGTGAAGGATCCTGAATCCATTCCTAAATGTCCAAATTTATTTAAATGTAGAATAGACGGAACTAAAAGCGGAACTGACTAGTGCGGCGTCACCCGAACAGTATACGGGGTGGACATAAACAAACATGGCCGACCTCCAGATCCATCTCTCTCCAGGCTGTTTCTGACCCTCCACATCCCGACCCAGTTTTCACGGGCTGCATTAATGAGCTGCTGAACAACTCCGCCCACCTTTAACTCTCTGACTCCGCCCAGCTGAACCTCCATCAGGCTCCGCCCTTGTGAGGAGCTCCGGAACAAAACCACTACAACTACCACCTGACTACTCACAGAACATCATCATGAAAAGATGGACTTCTTTTATTTATTTTAATTTATTTTAATTTTGACTCATTTATTTTGTGCATGTGTGCGTTTTCGCTTGAAACCCTCATTGTTTTTTTGCAAATAAAACACACTTTGCTAAAATCATCGCAGCCTGGAGCTTTTGTCAGACTAAAAACTGACCCTAGTTTTTTACAGGCTCATTTGCAAAGGCCCTTATTTTCCGTTGTGTTGTTGAAGAACTGTAAACGATCACAATTTTCACTGCAATTTGTAAAAAATCTTCAGGAAAATCAGACACTTTTGACCCTAACAATCAATAAAAAAGTAGTGGAGGCACAGGAGAGAGCGTGAAACTTATGAGGGAAGATTTCTCTGCTGCTCCACACTTCCGCAGTGATGCCTGCCACTTCGTGCACGCGCGCTTCATGACTCTTTTCGTTTATGGTGTTTCACATGTGATGTTTGACTAATTATCTTTGTGATGTGTGACTGCAGGGAAGGACAAAATTATACATGACTGATCCATGCTTGGATCCTTGCTTCTTCTCTTCTCTTTCAGTCAATGTGTCACGCACAAAACATAAACTTCATGATGCCACTTTTTTTTTAACCATTGATAGTTGAGTCATCATTGTTTATATTCATGGTGCATTTTGTTTGTAAATACTGACTGGCCAACAACAAAGATATCATTTTTAAGATAAATAAATGTAGTTATTGTCAATGTCATTATTCATCATCCAGAATTTGTTTGGTGCCTTACATTGGCGACGACAGGTCACCTGCCGTTGCACCTACAATGGCTGACAGCACCTCCTGTTTGTGTCAGAGGGTCTAAGCTGAGTGCAGTGTTGTCGTCCAGACTGTGTCGAGACTAAACTGAACCCAGAACAAGCTACTTCCTGTGAAAGCATTTCAGTTCTGGGCGACAGTTTCTTTCACAGTAAGAACTAGATGTGTGCCGCTGTCTAACTAATAGACTGACAGCGTTGGTCTGGACTACAACACTAGTTGAGTTGTCAGCGTGTTGTTTTTTAACAGCACAAAAGTCAACCATGTTTGAAGTCTGAGCGACTCACATCTCGTGAGGAGGCTTGACTTGATCGAACTCCTCAAAGGCACCGTACAGTCATCGTATAGAGCAGCGGACGCGTGAGACACTGACTGCTGAGAACAGCAGTGAGTCCCTTTGTTTCACAGGTGGCCGGCAAAAGCCAACATTCAGAAGCAATGGAATCCAGAATCCTCTGGATTAGAGCTGTGAGAAGCTTCACTCCGCTACACAGACAGACCTCAGCTTTCCCAGCTTTCATCGCCGCCTCAGATCTGCGGGTCGTCACGGGGGATTCCCGGAGTCTTGACCCGGCCAGTAGCCGCTGACAACCAGTGTTGCTTTGTTGTTCAGACAGTAATTACAGAGCGGAGCGGAGCGAGTTGTATCCACAGGTGCTGTATATCTAACAACACGGAGGAATTAATGCAGTTATCCGGGCGGCTCCCGCTGCTGCCGGGAGTGAAACCCAACAGGCCGCTAATGCAGAGGGAAGCTGGGAGGAGAGTCCAATCCAATCCTCGCTCCTGCCTGTTTTAACACAGGATCCTTTAATGCAGCCCTAACAGCATTTGGGGGGGTATTTTTAAACAAAATGAAATTGCAGCGGCGCCACCTCTGTCTGCTCTGATGTGGCTGGGGATACTGTTCCCCCAGTCGTGCGTGCGCTCGGCGAGGCAGCAGGAATTTAACCTGCGACTAATGAAGATGAGGAGAGTGCTGCTTCCCCACGATAGTGTTACACTAATGTAACAGTCTGTCATGTCAGGGGGGTCTGCTGGAATGTTCCACGTGAGAGGCCACTGGAAACAAAGTTCCCTTCGGAATCAGACAAAAGGTGTTCAGGTCCAGGTGCAGAGGTCGGAATCAAGATTTTGCAGAGGAAAAGAAAAAAAAGAGTCAGCTGCAGATGGGGGTCTGATGCTTGGGATGAGAGCTTCCATCCTCCCTGGCTGTCCTACGGTGAAGCTCGTCCATGCCCAGATCAGATCCGGTGGAGTCCCACGATGGTGGATGTGAGTCTGGCTGGGCTTTTTTCACAAGCAAGAAGACCTCCCACTTCAGGTCTCAACCTTGCTGTAGAGCTCAGGTTCATGGAGGAAAGTCTGGAAGTCGATGATGATTCCAAAATTAGAAACCACCTCCAGCTCTTCCGATCCCAGAGGAGATTCACCCCAGGAGCCTCTTCCCAACTGGACCTCAACGGGAAGACCTCGGGAGCTTCCTCAACTAGTGTCCCTCAACAGTGCAGCAGTGGTTCTTCTGTAGCCTCTGAGTGAATCATGGTCACTACCTGCTCCATCTGACCTTCCTAAACCCAACTACGCCTGTGGCCAGCTGCAATCTGAGTCTCAGGCAGACGACTGAACTTCGGTCTTTCTGCCTCACGTCAGATACTTATATCAGTGAACTTCTGTTATGAAAAACTGGAGCCTTGCCAGACATCTAAAATGGCCTTCAGGAAACTGACAAACAGATTCTGTGATTGTCTTCATGTTTCGTGGCTCATGAGAAGAGTTTGGTTTTGTTTCCTCGCTGTTCCTGCCTTCTCTTTTGTTGCGTTTATGAAAAGCCATTTTATAAATAACGCTGATCGATCTCATGATTGCGGCGCTGATGCGTGTTGTTGCTCCTCGTCTGACCGTCGAAGGCCAAGTGCCACAGTTGCGTATTGACTTTCCTCGCAGCCTACAATGCTGCTATTGTCCTGCTACACTTGATGTTGTACTCAATACTATTAAGAGTCACCTTTGCTTTTGCATGGAGATCGCACAATAGTCTGGGCGAGACTTCCACTCAAGGCCCAGGACTGAGCCAGCGAGTCCGGTTTATAGCTCACCTGAAACTAGATCACGTCCAGTGGTGTTGCTATTGCGACCGACAAAGTTTTCTAGCTCACAGAGTTCTGGCTTGTTCTTCGACTGACTGCTTGCTCGCTAGCCCAATAACTGATCTGAGAACTTCGAAGAAAGATTTGGAAGTGTGGTGGATTAGAGATGATCCTGCATGTATTTTGACATTAAAACGGCTTCATTCTAAAGTTAACCAGCAAATGACCGATATGTTTCCACTTTTGTGTCTGAAGTTTGGACTCACACCTGTGGTACTGGCCAAACTACTGCAGTTGCAGGATAAGAACTCCTACTTAAAAGTGTCACTAACATCAACATCTACCAATCTATAATCAGAATGAAAAAATACTGGGTTTTCATTCTGTATGTACAAAAAATAGAATTTAACTTCCATATACGACCAAAAAATCCATTGTGATTCTGTGAGGATCTCAGTCTAAGTGGGTCAAACACCGGCGCCATCTAATGTCCTCACTGGAGGCACCGGTGCAGTGCACTGAAGCGGTGGAAGTAGCAGCAGTACCAGCCAATCATGAGGGATTTGTCCACAGTTTCTGAGGAAGAAGAGCAGCTTCATGTGACCCAAGGACTTGTTTTGATACCAAGCACGTGGTTGCAGACGCGACGACTCGGACGATTGTGAGAGGATGAAGCGTCTGAACGGATCATAGACAGTCGGCAACAGTGAACGCTAATGTAAATGGCCGGTCAAACTCTCTTCAGAGGGGTCAGCAGGACAAAACATGTCATGCGTTTGGGCCAACAGTGGGACTGACTGGGTCGAGTATTGATGCCT
Source organism: Synchiropus splendidus (assembly GCF_027744825.2). Classification (NCBI taxonomy): domain Eukaryota; kingdom Metazoa; phylum Chordata; class Actinopteri; order Syngnathiformes; family Callionymidae; genus Synchiropus; species Synchiropus splendidus. Next base: position 31,925,418 of record NC_071338.1, on the reverse strand, counting down.
CCTCATCCATGTTGTGAGAGCTTCTCTGCTGTTTTGATAGCTTGCTAGCACGGCTTGTTTACAGTGGAAAACCCTGGGCATTTGCAGTCGGTCTCAAACCAGTTTGAGGCAAACTTTCAGATCTTTGCTCTCTGTCAGTGTTAATACTCATTTTAAAATCTTCACTGTGTTCATCTGTGACTTGCTGCTGCTCCTCATCTCTGCTCCTGGTCTCAGGTCAGATGGTGATCCAGTCTTCATTCCCAAAAGAGCGGACTTGACCTGCTGTCATCTTTACGAGCCTGTGACTCTGTGAACAGATTCCCTGTGCTTGCTCTGATTTCCTCCCACATGGTCTGTCTTCAAGTGATGGACCTGTCCAGCGGGTCCCCTGCCTCTCACCCCAAGTAGCTGGGATGTCCTCCCGTGATGCTGTTGAAGGAGTAAACAGAGGATCATGGATGACAGAATGAACTCCGTAGACCAGGGTTTAGGTCGACATGATGTTTCCCCGCTGGAGAGAATTGTCATGACATGGCAGACTCACCCCCACGAATAATCGATAGTCATCACTTAAGCCCTGTATAGTTTTGGAGTCTGCAGGAAACACACAGTCAGCAAGAAGTCAGTGATCACGGTTAAAAACTTTTGTGCCGTTAAATCTAGCGTCTTCTGATCATAACTCCCTCAGCTCACACTTGAGTTTAACTAGTGATGCACTGATGAGGCTTCATGAAACGGCGCAGTTTCAGAGTCTATAGGGGGCGCCCTAAGTTGAAATTGATCTGAGGTTCCATTGGCTTGGTAGGTCAAATCTGAAGGTGTTGAGGCAGAGAGTGCCCTCTAGTGGCTCTGGAAACGATGATGTTTCATGAAGCCTCATCACCAACTGCAGAGGTTTCACACTGTTGGAGAGTTGTGTGCAAAGCTGGGGCTTTGAAACCGCCCAGGTCGATGTAGTGAAGCCTTTGCACGATCGAGGTGTTATTATCGTTTCATCGCACCATGAAATAGTTCAGAAAACTTTCTATTGACGTGATGCCGCTGCGGCACGTCTGCATAAAGACACCTAAAGAAAGATTTGTGTTGGGGGCTGTAAGCACGTTCGCCATTGTTGCTCATCAGTCTTTGTCATTCAAGGTTTGATGGGCCATTCTTCTTCCAAATTCTCGAGCGCTGCAGCCAAACGCTGCTGAAAAATCATCTGTACGTGGTAAAGAAAACTATTGATTTTTTCCCCCCCTTGCTGTCTGCAGGCTTGGAATGTGCCGAGCGGAGCGGGATTTCTGTCCGTCGTCCCTCCGTCTGTCTGTGAGTCGCTGAAGTGTGGCTCACCTGTTCTGCAGTTTTACACGATTTCAAATATCTTTCTAGCGAATTTATTCAGACTGAGGGAAGGAAAATTGGCAGCCTCGCAGGTTGTTGGTTCAAATCCAGCTTGAGGCAGGTGTGGGTGTGCGATTCCTCTCGGTACTCTGGTTTCCTCCCACAAACACAGAGGTTAATCGGTGCCTTGTAATTGGACCTGGTTGCCTGGATGTGTGTCTACGCAGAGGAAACATGAATGTAAAGTAGATAGGATCAGATTAGTTCAGTGGAGTCGGTTGGTGCCAGAGTGACTCACACTACATCCATGTCTCACATTTGGAGACCAATACTTTCAAAAAATGATCCAGACTTCTCGTCTAGTTGAAAGAAAGGACTCATCACTTGGAGCTCAGTTTGCATCGACCTTCTCAGTAGACCTCAGTCTCTTCCTCTCTTCCTCTCTCTCTTTTGATGAACAGAATAATGACAGTAGACTTAGACTTAGACTTAGACTTAGACTTGACTTTATTGATCCTTTTGGGATGACTCCCTCCAGGAAATTTACGTTTCCAGTAACAATAGAGGCAAGGAAGGGCATGCAGTTAGGAAGAGCATCACACAGAGAAATAAGGAAGAAAATACAAATGAAATAAAAATAATAATACTAATAACCTGGAAGTAAAAATACAATTGAAAATAAAATAAGATTTTAAGAAAAAAAATATATATATAATAAAAAATAAAATAAAATAAAATAAAAAATAAAAAAGTTAAAAATTAAACTAGGTTAAAAAGGGTTATTGCACCGTAGGGATGGTTATTGCACATTGAGATGGGTATTGCACATTGTAAGAGCAGGTGTCCATTTCTATGTGGTAAAGCGTGGTGTACCCTACTACTTCCTCCCCCCAAGTGAGGAGTTGTAGAGTACGATGGCGTGGTGTACAAAGGAGTTCTTAAGTCTGTTGGTCCGACACTTGGGGAGCAGCAGCCTTTCACTGAACAAGCTCCTCTGGTTGCTGATGACGGTGTGCAGAGGGTGGCTGGTGTTGTCCATAATATCCAGCAGTTTGTCCAGAGTCCTCAACTCTGCCACGGTCACCAGAGAGTCCAGCTTCATGCCGACCACAGAGCCGGCCCGCCTGATCAGTTTGTCCAGTCTGGAAGTGTCCTTCTTGGATATGCTGCCCCCCCAGCACACCACGGTGTAGAAAAGGACGCTGGCAACCACAGACTGGTAGAACATCTGCAGCAGTTTACTGCAGATGTTGAAGGACCGCAGTCTCCTCAGGAAGTACATCCTGCTCTGTGTCTTCCTATACAGGTGGCTGGTGTGTGTTGTCCAGTCCAGTTTATTGTCCAGCCACAGCCCAAGGTACTTGTAACAGTCCACAGTCTCCACCTCAGCTCCCTCTAACAGGACTGGTCGCGGTCTTGGTTTGGACCTCCCGAAGTCAATAACCAGCTCCTTCGTTTTAGAGGTATTGAGCTGTAGGTGGTTGGTGCGGCACCATGCAGCAAAGTCCCTGACCAGTCTCCGATACTCCTCCTCCCTGTCATCCCGTATGCACCCGACAATGGCTGTGTCGTCTGCGTACTTCTGAATGTGACACAGCTCTGAGTTGTAGCAGAAGTCTGATGTGTACAGGGTGAAGAGAACAGGGGCCAGCACTGTGCCCTGGGGGGCTCCTGTGCTGCTGACCACAGTGTCAGACGTGATGTCCTTCAGCCCGACGTACTGTGGTCTGCCAGTGAGGTAGTCGGAGATCCAGTCCACCAGGTGGGGGTCCACTCCCATCCTGCCCAGTTTGTCCCGAAGCAGAGAAGGCTGGATGGTGTTAAAGGCACTAGAGAAGTCTAGGAAGAGAATCCTCACTGTGCCGCTTCCCTTGTCCAGATGGGAGTGGGCTCGATGGAGTAGGTAGAGGATGGCATCCTCCACGGCAACATCTGGCTGGTATGCAAACTGCAGGCGATCCTGGGCGTGCTGTACCTGAGGTCTGAGGAGGCTGAGGAAGAGCCGTTCCAGCGTCTTCATCAGGTGTGAAGTGAGTGCCACTGGTCGGAAGTCATTCAGCTCGCTGGGCCGGTTCTTCTTCGGAACTGGAACAATGCGGGATGTCTTCCAGAGTGTTGGCACTCTCCCAGTCTGGAGGCTGAGGTTGAAGATCCGTTGTACTGGTTCCCCCAGTTCTGCAGCGCAGGTCTTCAGTAGTCTTGGAGTAAAGATGGAAGAATGAAGGTGCAGTGGAGGTGATAACTCAGTCGGTGATCATGGTTGATAGTTAGATCCTACAGTGAAGGCTCATGTTTCTCTGAGATGTTGTTCCAGATGAGGCTTCATGAAACCGTGTCCTCATTTCCACAGCCAGTAGATGGCGCTCCTGCTCTCAAATCTTTGGATTTGAACAGCCATTTCAATGAAACATCAAATCATTTTTTAAACCAAGAGCGCCACCTAAAGTTTAATGAAGCTTCAAAAGCACATAAACACATAATGGAAGTTAACAACTGGAATAAATGCTTCTAAACCTTTTGACAGCATTTGAAATATCATTGATTGTAATGAACTCAATTGGACATTAGGTGGCAGTAGAGTTTCGGAAGCCGATCGCACAACACACCACAGTGCCATGCTGTGCCCATAGCATGAGACACTGCTGCGAGCGTCAGAGTTTAAAGTTTCTCAGTATAAACCACAAAGTAAATACTCATCATCTGAAGTAAAACAGGCAGCGTCCAAACCAACAGAAAGTCATGTTCCGGAGGAAGCGTTTCAATCGATGAAACTGTGTCCTCATATAGTAGATGCCGCTCTCCGTGTGAAATGATGCTCATTCTTGTCACGCTGACTTTTGAGTCGCAGAGTCACACTTGAAGTACAGTTTAATGCCTTGTGGTATCTACAGTGAAATTGACCCGTGGGGCAAACTTTTTGGTTTCCTAAGTGAAGCTCATGGTCACATGATGTACGATAGATAAAGAGACATTGTGTGATGCTTATTATTCTCTCTGTACTGATGGGCTCATGAGGCTTTATGAAACAGTGTGTCTGTGTTTTCTGAGGTCAGTAGGTGGCGCTCTTGGTTTAAAAATGTGAGGTGTCAATGAAAAGTGGAAAGGTTTTTGGGACAGTGACATCTAGTGGGCTCTGAACATGAGCATACTTTTGGAAGGTGAAGAAGGGATACAATAGAAACGCACATCCGTCACAGAACACTGCCTCCACCTGAAGATCGGCCGGAGAAGGCCACTTGCAGATCGTCGATGTGTTGCACCTCAGGGGTGAGAATGTGGTGATGAGAAGAGGATCAGAGGAAGGAACTCAGGAAGCCTCGAGGAGATACTCGGTGGCAAGCTCAGGCCTGATCGACCCTGGTGGGTCCAAAACACCTTCTGACCCTGGACCTCCAGCGGATGACTGGTCCAAGCTGCACCTTCAACCGTCACTCCTGCGTCATGTGACTTGATGTTCTGGGTTCAAACGCTGGTGTTTTGGTGATTTAATGGAAAGAATGGACAGAAACTGTTTTGTTCGTTCTTCCATTCTGTTCTCGCACTCTCAGGAATGTGAAGCAAAACAACGTATATGTCGACTTCACCTACAGTTCAGCAGCTTTTACTCTCGAAATGGCTCAGAAGGGCGTTGGATTGTCCGCGACGTGACGCTGGAATTGCCTTGTTAAAGACAGACAAGTGAGATTGTGTCCGTTATTGTGCCGCACCACTGTGCGATGATAATATCATCCCGACTCTTCTCGTTGCTGCTTGTTGCTCGGGCTAATGTGAGTGAAGATGCATTAGGGCCATTATGGAGAAAAGGTTTTTATCAATACGAAGGAGCTCCAGCGTCTAATAGAGACAAGACGCCGGCGATTGCCAGGATTTTTTTCTCCCTGTTCCTGTACTCAAGGCCCTTTAGGACTCATTACAAAGCCCGAGCATCTTTGAGCGTCTGAGGACGCGAAGGAGGATGTTGTTACAAGAATATGTGGGAGTGAGTAAAGAAGAGGGGTAGAGCCATGCATGTTGTCTCATATATGCTGAACTCACAGCCACCCACACACGCAGCAACACACGCAGCAACACACGCAGCAACACACGCAGCAACGCAGCAAGTCCAAGTCTGGAGGTTCGCCTTTGCTTTTGTGTCAGGTCGGCCTAACAGATGGACACTGACCCTCCCCTTATGGACTCCGATGGACTCCTGAAATCAAGATGGATCTGGGCTTCCTCACATTTGCACTCTGCGAAAATGCCCCAGGCATTCATCAAAATGACACGCAGCCAGGCCACGGTTTGTATTTGCAGCGCGGTGGAGCTTCACGCCTGCAGACAACACACTTCCATTTCTGCCAGTTAAAGACAACATCAGACCATCAGGGTCTCCTACAGCTGCTGAGGCTCGGTGGGTTTACATTTGGGCCTTTCATGCTGCAGAACTGCGTCAATGCCAGAACACAGATCCTGCTCTCAGCCACTGACCTCATCTGGCAATAGTTTCCTTCACCTTTCACCCTCTGTGCTGGTGTCCAAATATTCCAAAGAAGCAGGTCTTTCCCTTGCTCTCTTCAGGATTGTTCTTGAATTTTTCCAACTTTTTGTCAAGTGATTTGTCAACAGAGTATTTTTTTAACCTTGAATTGATAGTACAAAAACGGAGAGTGCAATTTCTCCTACTTAGTATTAGATTATCTAATAAATTATAATGTTTTTCCACTATTACATGCAACAACTCTTCGAATATGAGCACATTTTAAACCTTATTTTTAATCCAGATTAAACCATAAATGAGTTGATTCACTGAGTTTTTGCACAGGTTATTTTCTTCATTTGTTTTTCAAAATATTTTTATTAGTTTGTGTATTTTAGCTGGACTTTCTTTGTAGCCTCATAAAACTCTTCTTTTATTTACTTATTTTCTTATTTCACAGCTCTCAGCCACAAACCTCCTTAGCTCCAGGATTTCTGCCCATTCTGAAAATTATTTTTCAAGACTACACTCATACAACACGTATTTTATCCCCGACAAACACCACAAATAAATAAACAAATAAAATAAAATAAACAAGTAAAAACAAATCTTTTTTTGTATTGCTGTGAGTACATTTTTACTTATTGCTTTATTGAAAAATGCCTCTAAGGCAAAATACATGTTCAGCTTTGTATTGTTGTTGGGTATTATGATATGGTTTTATTTGTCTTTACATCCTAATTATTGCAAACATAGAAAATCAAAATTTTCCTGCTGTGAGCTTCTTGTTTGTTTGTTGTTTTGTTTTCTGATGATCCTTTTTGCCAATGGAATGTAACAAGCACCAAGAATCTGAAATGGGAAAATAGACAGAAATGGAGGTGAATATAATTATTGTCTCAACATATTTTCTTTTATGACTCCACGTCTCTCTATTTGTCCCTCATCCATTCACACATATTTCCACTTTTATTTCCCAACTTTGCTGCTCCAAGTTGTGTAATAACTCATGACTGAACAGTGACTTTGAAACTTTTTCTGCACGATCAGACAAACAGCAGCAAGAGAAACCTCAGATGGTTTCTCCCTCCATAGTTTCAGGTGTAATTTCAGAAGTCTCTTACTTGGCGTGTTAGCTTGAACAGCTAATATCCGCTCAGATTTACCAAACCTGGTAGTGACTTTTCCCACCTAAACTGTCCTGGCCCCCGACACTAACTCTTCTTATCTACACATCTGGACCCTCATCTGGGCTCCTCCGTGGTCCCGGTCGCCCAGCGCAGTATGAGCAGCGCCATTGATTTCAGTCCAGTCCAGATGAAACACCAAGGAGTGTCGTCTCTTTTGAGGAAGTGTCCGAGCAAAGGGGCCTTTCAAACAGGTCCTCGCCGGTGTTCCCTCACCTTCGGGGTAAACTGCGCAGCTTAATCAGCGAAGACCTTCCAACGCACCGGCGCTTTTCTTCAACCATCTGTTTATGATTAAGAGCTTTCTCCTTCTCTTTTTTCCGCGGCGATTCCTCTTGGCCCCACGAGCCCCAGGTGGCGAGAGGAAGCTGCTATAAACACCGATATTGTTTCTCGGCATGTTCCAAAGACGGTGCTCGGCATTGAGCAAAATGACGTTGAGTGCATGACAGGCGAGGAGAACAAAACCCGGCTGGTTCCGAATGAGTTCTTTTTATCGGGCGATCGGTGCCCAGTGGGAAACCTTGAGAGCCAAAACTGTGTTTTAAGAGAGACTGCAACTGCTGGGGCCATTATCCTTTCACTCCTGAACCTTTGTCTGTCCGATTGTGTGCCTGGATTTGTGTGCGTGTGTGCGTGCCCGTGTGTGTGTGTGTGTGTGTGTGTGTGTCCTTCCCCTGCCTTGAAAGCCTTCGGAGCCTCGGGGAGCTGTAAAAAATCAATACTCTTCGGCAGCTCTGCCTCTTTATTCATTTAATAACTCACTACCATTGCATTACTGTTCCACTGATCTCCCATCACAGGGCTCAGATTGACACCTTTGTGCTCTTTTACCACACTGGAGTTTGATGTAATCAGTTAAACCTGCACCTCACGCTTGACACATGCATCAAATGGACCTCGAGCATGAACACAGGTGCATCAACGAGGCGGCCGCAGCAGAACCAGGAAGTGGGCGTGGGAGAGGTGTCGGCCCGAAGAGTCGGAGTGGCGGCCGGCAGCTCGGTGACAGCTCGGCGTGCGCCTGTGTGAGGGGCGCGAGGTGGAGGTGGGGGTGGACTCCCTGTGTGGGACTGGGAGCAGAGAGCAGGTGGGCTCGGGATGGAGCGCAGAATCTCTATTGATTGTTTTTCTGCCTCAGAGCTGTTTAGCCGCCGCCAAAGCTGCCTGGACCAGCTGAGAGGCAAATTGCAGCGTTTACACCGGGAGGCATTTTCTGTCTCTAATCTACTTATTTATTTATTTTGGGGCCACAATAGGAGACGAGGATGTTTGACTGCTTCATTCACACGCGCAGGCTCCTGACTCACCTGGAACTGGCCTGGGGAGTCGCCGTCGCTCGGAAGAGTCTTCAGAACTGAGACGCCTGCGGCTCTGACACATCCACATATGGACACGTGAAACTTCAGTAAACACACAGACAGACACAGACGCACGGGAAGAAATGGAGGTGTGACTCAGTCGCAGTGCGGACCCATGAAACACACACACATATATATGTATAGTGTATATAGAAGGACCTCTCATTGACATAACCCTCACTCCACTCCTCACAACTATGGCAAAACACACGAACAAACTGGGTCTTGGTGCTTTACCTTTGTGAGGACCTCTCATGGCCATCACTCTTTCCCCAGCTTCTCCCCCGAACCAAACTGGAACCCAGTTAGAATCAGCCACTTATTTAGACGTTTGAACCCTGAAAACCTTGTGAGGACAGGCCGAAATGTCCTCACAAGAAGGAGGTTTGTCAAGACTTGGTCCTCACAACTCCGGCAAAACATGCCTACACAAACACACGGACAAACTGGGTCTTGGTGCTTTACCTTTGTGAGGACCTCTCTTTGCCATTACCCTTTCCCCAGCCTCTTCGCCTTCCAAAACACATGGCTCACCTGAACTTGGACTGTGAACCAAACTGGAAGCCAGTTAGAATCAGCCACTTATTTTGACGTTTGAACCCTGAAAACCTTGTGAGGACAGGCCGAAATGTCCTCACAAGAAGGAGGTTTGTCAAGACTTGGTCCTCACACCTCTGGCAAAACATGCCTACACAAACACATGACCTCTCATGGCCATCGCCCTTTCCCCAGCCTCTCCCCTTAAACCTAACCATCCAAAACACCTGAACCAGGACTCTGAACCAAACTGGAGCCCAGTTATTTTGAAGTCTTCACACTCAAATTGAGGCTTCACCTTGTGAGGTCCAGCCAAAACTCTCCACAAAGTCATACAGTCTTCACAAGGATAATGTTTTGTCAAGTATGAAAGGATGAACAAGCCCACACACACATCAGTGGTTTGCCACACCATCCTTGTGGGGACCTCTCATTGCCATAACCCTTTCCCCAGCCTCTCACCCTATCATATACTACTACTAAACTGCTTTTATTGATGTTTCAACCCTCAAAACCTTGTGAGACCTCGAAAATGTCCTCACAAGAAGGTATCTTGTCGAGACTTGGTCCTTACAAGTATGGCGAAACATGCCCACACACACTTGCTGATCAACACATTGACAGACGCTCATCTCCCTCTCTCTAGTTGATGCACCAACATGGACATAAATGAGAGAATCACACACCAGCAGATCAATGATCAGAGAATTCACACATGGTCACATGATCACAGGGAGGTGGACCAACCTGACACATGCGGTCCAAACACCCCCACAGCTCCACCCAAACTTCTATAAGCTTCCCTCAGTAAACATGGATACAAACGCGTCATGTAGTCAAACACAAGCTCATGAACAGCTGCCGTCAGGATGGGAACTTTTATGCGATGGATTCTTCAGCATCACGGCTGGGACTTCTGGTGCCAGCGGGAGTGTTCGGTCGGGTCGACTCAGACCGAGGCAGGAGGGAGCTTCGATGATGACGTTGGTTGTGACTGACTTTTATGTGTCTCTCTTGTTGGTCAGTCTTCAGCTCCACATCTCGTCCCATTCTTACTGAACTGGAATGACACTAGATCTTCCTTGAATCCTGTGGATGAAGGGCTGATGAAGCTTCGTGAAACAGTGTTCTGATTTCCAGAGCCCACTATGTGGCACTTTCTGCTCTACAAGCTTTAGATGTGAGTGACCATTTCTGAAAACTCACCTCATGTTTAAACTGAGAGCGCCACCTACTGAGCTCTGAAAATGAGGACACTGTTTCATGAAGCCTCACAGTTTGGACGTCGGTTTCAGCAGATGTCTGATGTATAATACATAAGCAAAAAGGTAAATAAAGATTTGGAAGTTTGCTCATGACGGACTGCTTTTCCAGTGATGTCACAATATGCAACACTACAACAACAACTCCTTATTTACCTTCTGAGGTCCAACATGTGAGAGGTCAGATGTTTTGATGTTTGATGAACTGAATGGAAAAATAGTGCAAACAACCGTAACATGAAATACAATATAGGACATACATCACATAAACATAGAAGTACTAATATAAAAGTGAACATGAAGAACTTGAACAGTGCTTTATATTCAAGTTACACGACACCGGAAGAGCAACATGCCATGAGCATGAGTTTCATTAATATTTTTGTGGACATTTTACACCTCAAACATCAACGGTGAGGTGCAACAGATGGGTTCCAACAAGTGTGATCCTCATATTCCACCCAAGTGCCGCAGGCTGTCAACAACTAAGGGGCAGCCCTGCATCTGAGGGCATTGCAGGTGACCTCTATTTACAAGGAGTTGCCATGGAGGAAGCAGACCATCTGGCAGGAGACCGCCATCACTGGCACAAGGTGGATCCCCTGCTCGACTCAATGCTCAGGAATGGGACCCTCTGTCTTCGCAGGAGTCCTGATTAGTGAAGGCTAGATGAGGTTTCATGACACCGTATTGAAGGGTCGATGAAGGTTCATGAAACTGTCCTGATTTTCAGAGGCCACCAGATGGCGCTGTCTGCTATAAAATGTTTGGACTTGAACAAATTCAATGAAACCTCGCGTCATTTCTAAACCAAGAGCGCCATCTAGTGGCCTCTGGAAGTTAGGACAGTGTTTCATCAACCCTCACTACCCATGACTAGTCCTGATGATGATGATGATGATGATGTTGAGTTCCACCATCACATAAAATCTAGCATGACTCTACAAAACACACCTCTTCCATCACCACTGGCTGGCAGTGCAGGAGACACACTGTTGTCTCTCATGGTTAATGGCTCAGCCGCTTACATCACAACCCTAAAAAAGCCCAGTGGGAGGTTCCCGCTGCGCCTAACTGACCAATCGGGTGTGGTTTTACAGCAACGTCCTTTCCCTGTCTGGTATGTTGCTCTTTGGATGACAGTTTATATTGGTTAACAGCAGAAGCTCACCTCATGTTTAGGCCTAACATTGGATTTAACCTGCGTGTTTTGGTCTGTGAAAACTCTATTGTTCCCATCAGATTTGAGGATATTTCCAGAGGAATTCTCGACATTCCAACTTGGTAGCCTGTTAAAGGGTAACGCTTGATGGCTCATGATAACCACACAGGGTGTTAGCGCCCCTTACACGAGCCTACAATCCACCAAAGGAGGTAGAGCATTTGAGGGCCACACAGAATGACTTGGTGGACCACATTTGGCCCCTGGGCCTCGAGTTGATTTTCCCCTGTGCTGGTGAGAGCTGCTCATTTCAACAGGATTCAGCAGATGAGAGAGAAAGAGGCGAGCCGGTGAAGCACGATGGAACCTTGACACCAGCTTGTGCATTTTGATTTTAGCGTGACTGAGACTGATGCCAGAGAGAGACGCAGAAACAAGGCTCCCGTCCGCAGCTGCATCGCCGCCGTGTTGGCAGAGGAGATAAAGACGGAGGGAAAACGGCGCAGAAAAGCAAACGGCTCGATGCTTTATCGCCATAAAGCCTATTTAGAGCGGCGCACATTTACAGCACCGAGCCTCCACTGATAGCTTGAGTCATCGGGCGGCTGAGTGCCAGTGTTTATGAGGGTGCTCCAGCAGAATATGCACACTGCAGTGTGTTTGCTCCTCCAATAAGCGGCGGGGGAAAGTTAATGACATGAAGGAAGCTGCTGTTTGCCAAACACGCTGGAACACCCCGCTGATTGATAATCTGGGTGTCAGTCAATAATATCATGTACGGAAGGCTGAAGTGGAGGGTCAGCCAGAAAGACTGGGCAACATGCAGTTTGGAGTGACAGGGATCGGTGCGGGGAGGAAGGTGAAGGTTAGAGGCAGGAGCTCACGCAGACTGCTGGTTAAAATGCTGAGAAATGATGACTGTAGCGTGGGGTTTAGTGGCGGATGCAGCAGACAACAGAGCGCGGCTGATGATTCCACGAAAGCGATACCAGCTGTAAAATCCTCGGGTCTCAGGAGACCTTCTCTCTGGAGCTGCGCCTCTGAAGCCACTCGTAACGCAACACAACCGGGCCGAGGAACAGGTCGGGGTTCAGAACACCGTCTGCAGCATGCATGGATTTGGTGGTCAGAGGAGAAACTGCACGGCTGCTCTCGACCCGGCTCGGGTCAGAACCTCCTCTTGCAGCTGAAGTTTCAGCAGAGCCATCTGTGAGTCATGTTGTTGAATGAATGAATATACCGCGGTTCTGCTGCGTGTGTGGCACACAGTTGAGTCTCTGCAGGGGTTACAATCTCAGGGCCCACCTTTCCCAGAACAAATGGTGCTCATTCAAGTAATAGAACTGAGGCATGACTCTTGATTTCATTTGTGTTCAATAACCATATTTAATCTACTTACACATAAACAAAGCAAAACCCTATAAAATGACATGAAACCATGTGATCATCTCAAAGATATTTATTTGTTTTTATAAGATGAATATAATAAAACCATGTCTAAATATCATACAATAAACACATTATATTTTATTTTAACTCCAAAGAAGATCGACATAAAAACAGCTTTAACAGGTGCTTTCATGAGCAGTGTTTACTGTTGGGGCCACCATCACTTTATCATTTTTTCTTTCCAAGAACTTCTCCATAG